>NC_044987.1:44474714-44798698 GCF_008728515.1 Papio anubis | reverse complement strand
AGAAAAATAGATTAATGGAACAGAATAGAGAGCCCAGAAATCCACCCACATTAATACAGTCCATTTATCTTTGGCAAAAGAGCAAAAGCAATACAAAGAAGAAAATGCCTTTGTCACAAATGGAGCCGAAACAAGGAAGAGTTCACATTCAAATAAATAAATCTAGACATAGACTTTACACTCTTCACAAAAATTTACTCAAAATGAATCACAGACCCAAATGTAAAATGCAAAACTATAAAACTCCTCAAAGGAAACACAGGAAAAATGTCTATATGACTTTGGGTTTGGTGATGGCTTTTTAGACACAATGTCAGAGACATGATAAATGAAAGAATTAATAAGCTGGACTTCCTTAAAATTAGAATTTCAACTCTGCAAAAGACGTTGTGAACACCATGAGAAGATAAGCCACAGACTGGGAAAAAGCATTTGCAAAAGACATATCGATAAAGGATTATTATAAAAATATATAAAGAACACTTAAAATTCAATAACAAGAAAACAAACAACCCAATTTAAAAAATGGGCCAAAGATCTTAATAGATACCTCACCAAAGAAAATATACAGATGGCAAACAAGCATATGAAAAGATGATCCACATTATATATCATCAGAGAAATGCAAATTAAAATGATGAGTTACCACTACGTACCTATTAGAATGACCAAAATCCAGAATACTGACAACACCAAATATTGGTGAGATTGCACAGCAACAGAAATTCTCATTCACTGTAGGTGTGGGATGCAAAAAATGGCACAACAACATTGGAAGTGAGTTTGGTGGTTTCTTAAAAACTACACATATTCTTATCCCATGATCTCGCAATCACACTCTTGGATATTTACCCAAAGGAACTAAAAATGTATGTCCACACAGAAACATGCACATTAAAGTTTACAGCAGCTTTATTCATTATTGTCAAAATCTGGAAGCAACCAAGATGTCCTTCAATATGTGAATAGATTAAAAAACTGTGGTACATCCAGACAAGGGAATATTATTTACCACTATAAAAAGATGAACTCTCAAGCCATGAAAAGACACAAAGGAAACTTAAATTCATATTACTAAGTGAAAGAAGCCCATCTGAAAATGCTACATATTGCATGAGTTCAACTCTATTACATTCTAGAAAAGGCAGAATTACAGAGACAGTAAAAAAGAAAATCAGTGGTTGTCTGGGGTTAGTGGGAAAGGAAGGTCACAAATAGGCAGAGCACAGAAGATTTTTAGGGCAATGAACTATTCTGCATGATACAATAATGGTGGGTACAGGTCATTACACATTTTTACAAACCCATAGAATGTATAGCATCAAATGTGAACCCTGATGTAAAGTATGAACTTTAGGATATAATGATATGTCAATTAATGTAAGTTTATCAATTGTAAAAATTTGTACCACTCTGGCACGGGATGTTGATAATGGGGGAGGCTATACATGCACGAAGACAAATGATATATGAAAACTCTCTATATATTCCTCTCAATTTTTCTGTGAACCTAAATCTGCCCTACAGAAAAATAGTCTTTAAAAAAATTTTAAGAGAAAAACAAATGGACAGGAAGCTAAAATGACTTAAGTAACAAGCAAGGACAAGTTTCCAAAGAAGTAAAACAAAGGATATCTAGGTGTGACACAACAATGGCACAGGTATAAAATATTATTTAAACAAAACTCTCCCTGTCATATAGCTTCATCAATACCCAAATGTATAGTAAAATAATCCTTTGATATTAAATTAAAAATTTATATATTAACTACATACTCTATGGCTACAAAATGCAAAGTCATCTATAGAAGAATTACTATCCTTTCTGAATTTCTCTGAAAAAAAAAAGTCATAGGTAACAGCTATAGAAAATACATCATTAAGGGATATATTCACTTTTTTAAAGGACCTCTTAGGTGAAAAGAATTTGGGGCTTCTAATTTTAGGCACAAGGAAGCAGCTAGCCCAAGCACTTTGCATAGATTTTCTCATTTGATTCTCAAAACGAAACAATGTGGTAGGTAGAGTCATCCCTATTTTACAGATAAGAAATCTGAAGTAAAGAAGGGTAATATAGCGAAAGTCAGACCACTAGTGACTGACAGAATGCAAATCCTCTGTAATATAAGCTCATGCTATCTCAGTCGCTTGGTTGCTCTCCAGTAGAACCAGAATACTTGGACATGATTACAGTTTAGAACAAATTGAGTCATGAATACGCTGGTTTCCTGATTCTCCTCCATTTCTGACCTTTCACTCTCCCTCTCCCTAATCTATCTCTGACCCTTACTACACCCTTGGTCCTTATCTCACCCTCACTAAAGTACTAATCCCATCCCTCAACCTCTCTCCATCTATCACCTGCAGAAGTGGAACTATCAATTGGAAGAAATTCAGAGATAAAACAATGAAATTACCTGTTTCAACAATGCTTGGCAATTTTTTACAAAGCTAAAAGTATAATAATTGCTTGGCAATAACTGTATCAAAACATTCCTGAGTCAAAATGGCCCTACTATCAAAACAGCTATGTCATCAAATAATGGTCTGGTGAAAATACCAGGTGCTATGCCTCTGAAATAATTAACCGTTGCAATTATATATTACAATTACTAATTCTATCCTAAGAATTTCTATTCATTTTCTCATTTTAGTCTTAAATCTGAGAGGTAAGTCCTGCCGTCCATCAAAACAGCAGGGGTTGCAATCCTAGTCTCTGATAAAACAGACTTTAAACCAACAAAGATCAAAAGAGACAAAGAAGGCCATTACATAGTGGTAAAGGGATCAATTCAACAAGAAGAGCTAACTATACTAAATATATATGCACCCAATACAGGAGCACCAAGATTCATAAAGCAAGTCCTTAGAGACTTACAAAGAGACTTAGACTCCCACACAATAATAGTGGGAGACTTTAATATCCCACTGTCAACATGAGACAGATCAACGAGACAGAAAGTTAACAGGAATTGAACTCAACTCTGCACCAAGCGGACCTAATAGACATCTACAGAACTCTCTACCCCAAATCAACAGAATATACATTCTTCTCAGCACCACATCACACTTACTCCAAAATTGACCACATAGTTGGAAGTAAAGCACTCCTTAGCAAATGTAAAAGAACAGAAATTATAACAAACTCTCTCAGACCACAGTGCAATCAAACTAGAACTCAGGACTAAGAAATTCAGTCAAAACCGCTCAACTACATGGAAACTGAATAACCTGCTCCTGAGTGACTACTGGGTACATAACGAAATGAAGGCAGAAATAAAGATGTTCTTTGAAACCAATGAGAACAAAGACACAACATATCAGAATCTCTGGGACACATTTAAAGTAGTTTGTGGAGAGAAATTTATAGCACTAAATGGATACAAGAGAAAGTAGGAAAGATCTAAAATTGACACCCTAACATCACAATTAAAAGAACTAGAGAAGCAAGAGCAAACACATTCCAAAGCTAGCAGAAGGCAAGAAATAACTAAGATCATAGCAGAACTGAAGGAGATGGAGACACAAAAAACCCTTCAAAAAAATCAGTGAATGCAGGAGCTGGTTTTTTTTAAAGATCAACAAAATTGATAGACCGCTAGAAAGACTAATAAAGAAGAAAAGAAGATTCAAATAGATGCAATAAAAATGATAAAGGGGATATCACCACCGATCCCACAGAAATAAAAACTACCATCAGAGAATAATATAAACACCTCTATGCAAACAAACTAGAAAATCTAGAAGAAATAGATGAATTCCTGGACAAATACACTCTCCCAAGACTAAACCAGGAAGAAGTTGAATTCCTAAATAGATCAATAAGAGGCTCTGAAATTCAGTCAATAATTAATAGCCTACCAATCAAAAAAAGTCCAGGACTGGACGGATTCACAGCTGAACTCTACCAGAGGTACAAGGAGGAGCATGTACCATTCCTTCCGAAACTATTCCAATCAACAGAAAAAGAGGGAATCCTCCCTAACTCATTTTATGAGGCCAACATCATCTTGATACCAAAGCCTGGCAGAGACACAACAAAAAAGAGAATTTAGGTCAATATCCCTGATGAACATCAATGCAAAAATCCTCAATAAAATACTGTCTAACCAATTCCAGCAGTACATCAAAAAGTTTATCCACCATGATCAAGTGGATTTCATCCCTGGGATGCAAGGCTGGTTCAACATACTCAAATCAATAACTGTAATCCAGCATATAAACAGAACCAAAAACAAAAACCACATGATTATCTCAACAGATGCAAAAAAGGCCTTTGACAAAATTCAACAGCCCTTCATGCTAAAAACTCTCAATAAATTTGGTATTGATGGAACGTATCTCAAAATAATAAGAGCTGTTTATGACAAACCCACAGCCAATATCATACTGAATGGGCAAAAACTGGAAGCAGTCCCCTTAAAAACTGGCGCAAGACGGATGCCCTCTCTCACCATTCCACTCAACGTAGTGTTGGAAGTTCTGGCCAGGGCAAGCAGGCAAGAGAAAGAAATAAAGGGTATTCAGTTAGGAAAGGAAGAAGTCAAATTGTCCCTGTTTGCAGATGACATGATTGTATATTTAGAAAACCCCATTGTCTCAGCCCAAAATCTCCTCAAGCTGATAAGCAACTTCAGCAAAGTCTCAGGATACAAAATCAATGTGCAAAAATCACACACATTCTTATACACCAATAACAGACAAACAGAGAGCCAAATCATGAACGAACTCCCATTCACAATCGCTTCAAAGAGAATAAAATACCTAGGAATCCAACTTACAAGGGATGTGAAGGACCTCTTCAAGGAGAACTACAAACCACTGCTCAATGAAATAAAAGAATTCAAAAACAAGTGGAATAAGATTCCATGCTTATGGGTAGGAGGAATTGATGTTGGGAAAATGGCCATACTGCCCAAGGTAATTTATAGATTCAATGCCATCCCCATTAAGCTACCAATGACTTTCTTCACAGAATTGGAAAAAAAACTACTTTAAAGTCCATGTGAAACCAAAAAAGAGCCCGCATTGTCAAGACAATCCTAAGTCAAAAGAACAAAGCTGGAGGCATCACCTGACTTCAAACTATACTACAAGGCTACAGTAACCAAAACAGCATGGTACTGGTACCAAAACAGAGATATAGACCAATGGAACAGAACAGAGACCTCAGAAATAATACCACATATCTACAACCATCTGATCTTTGACAAACCTGACAAAAACAAGAAATGGGGAAAGGATTCCCTATTTAATAAATGGTGCTGGGAAAACTGCCTAGCCATATGTAGAAAGTTGAAACTGGATCCCTTCCTTACTCCTTATACAAAAATTAATTCAAGATGGATTAGAGACTTAAATGTTAGACCTAAAACCATAAAAACCCTAGAAGAAAACCTAGGCAATACCGTTCAGGACATAGACATGGGCAAGGACTTCATGTCTAAAACACCAAAAACAATGGCAACAAAAGCCAAAATTGACAAATGGGATCTATTTAAACTAAAGAACTTCTGCACAGCAAAAGAAACTACCATCACAGTGAACAGGCAACCTACAGAATGGGAGAAAAATTTTGCAATCTACTCATCTGACAAAAGGCTAATATCCAGAACCTACAAAGAACTCAATCAAACTTACAAGAAAAAAACAAACAACCCCATCAAAAAGTGGGCAAAGGATATGAACAGACACTTCTCAAAACAAGACATTTATGCAGCCAACAGACACATGAAAAAATGTTCATCATCACTCGCCATCAGAGAAATGCAAATCAAAACCACAATGAGATACCATCTCACAACAGTTAGAATGGCAATCATTAAAAAGTCAGGAAACAACAGGTGCTGGAGAGGATGTGGAGAAACAGGAACACTTTTACACTGTTAGTGGGACTGTAAACTAGTTCAACCATTGTGGAAGACAGTGTGGCAATTCCTCAAGGATCTAGAACCAGAAATACCATTTGACCCAGCCATCCCATTACTGGGTATATACCCAAAGGATTATAAATCATGCTGCTATAAAGACACATGCACATGTATGATTATTGTAGCACTAGTCACAATAGCAAAGACTTGGAACCAACCCAAATGTCCATCAATGACAGACTGGATTAAGAAAATGTGGCACATGGCCGGGCGCGGTGGCTCAAGCCTGTAATCCCAGCACTTTGGGAGGCCGAGACGGGCGGATCATGAGGTCAGGAGATCGAGACCATCCTGGCTAACCCAGTGAAACCCCATCTCTACTAAAAAAACATACAAAAAATTAGCCGGGCGAGGTGGCGGGCGCCTGTAGTCCCAGCTACTCGGGAGGCTGAGGCAGGAGAATGGCGTGAACCCGGGAAGCGGA
This sequence comes from Papio anubis, assembly GCF_008728515.1. NCBI lineage: Eukaryota > Metazoa > Chordata > Mammalia > Primates > Cercopithecidae > Papio > Papio anubis. The sequence goes on along the minus strand of NC_044987.1, from coordinate 44,792,344 downwards.
GCTTGCAGTGAGCTGAGATCCGGCCACTGCACTCGAGCCTGGGTGACAGAGAGAGACTCCATCTCAAAAAAAAAAAAAAAAAAAAGAAAATGTGGCACATATATACCATGGAATACTATACAGCCATAAAAAAGGATGAGTTTGTGTCTTTTGCAGGGACATGGATGTAGCTGGAAACCATCATTCTCAGCAAACTATCGCAAGAACAGAAAACCAAACACTGCATGTTCTCACTCATAGGTGGGAATTGAACAATGAGATCGCTTGGACACAGGAAGGGGAACATCACACACTGGGACCTGTTGTGGAGTGGGGGGAGAGGAGAGGGATAGCATTAGGAGATATACCTAATGTAAATGACAAGTTAATGGGTGCAGCACACCAACATGGCACACGTATACATATGTAACAAACCTGCACATTGTGCACATGTACCCTAGAACATAAAGTATAATAATAATAATAATAATAATAATAATAATAATAAGTTGAGGATCAGAGAGGTAACGTCACACATTAAAATAGAAGGGCAGCTGGGGATAGAACCTATGCATGGATTCCTCAGAGTCCATGTACTTCATCACTATGTTTCTTACTTTCTGTTCCAAAAATTTGAAAAGTATCATCTAAAAGCTCAGGATCAAAATGTATTTTAAAAGGATTTATAATAATACAAAGATCATTGCTTTATTTTTTAATTTAGAAAAGAGCAGGATAAAGCTTCGCAAATTTTGACATTTGTTTTTCTACCAAATATTAATACCAAAAAACATCAATCACATATAATTTGGGATGGAATCCTAATCTACTAATGAGTATTTCAAATTCTAATTTTCATTCATTTGGCCAGGCACGGTGGCTCCTGCCTATAATCACAGTGCTTTGGGAGGCTGAGGCAGGCAAATTGCTTGAGCTCAGAAGTTCGAGACCAGCCTGGGCAACATGGTGAAAGCCCGCCTCTACAAAAAATACAAAAATTAGCCAGACGTGGTGGCACACGCCTGTAGTCCCAGCTACTCGGGAGGCTGAGTTGGGAGGATGGCTTGAGCCTGGGAAGTGGAGGTTGCAGTGAGCCAAGATTGTACCACTGCACTCCAGCCTGGGCAACAGTGTCAGACCCTGTTTCAAAAAAAATAAATAAATAAAATAGAGGGTTCATGCATTTAAACTCATATCATATCATCACTTTCAGACCTGAAAACGTTTAGTCTGTTTCTTCCAGTATTTCTAAGTGAAATTACTTACTTTCAGGAAATAGTCATTATCAGTTTGGGGGACAGCTTTTGGATATCGTAATGTAAAAATCATAACACACATCCATTTTCTGTAGTTCCCCATAGACAGCCCTTTTTAAAAACATGGAAAGAACTGCTAAGCTATTTAATAAGAAAATATTAAGTTGCTGACAGTAGATAATGTACAGAACAATAAAATCACACATTTTCCATGTATAATTTTACTTGTGGTTTAAAACACAAACCACGCTACGATCTTACATTGTTCAACATTAATGGCATTATATGTTAATATATCTGCAGGCAGTTACCCCAAATTGTCATCACTGGTTGTTCCGGAAGAATAAGATTAGGGAAAACTTTCTCTGATAATTCTGCATATGTCTGGAATGTTTACATTTTAAATGTGTAATTCTAACAAATTATTTAATAACTTTAGCTTTCTCACCTGAGAAAATACAGATAGTAACACCACAGGTAATATGGAATGTTCTGCTTTTATCCAACAATCTCCTGGTTCTCCTGCTTGGAACCTAAACAAAAATCATTTATTATGGTAAAAATAATGCAACAAATGTGATAAAAATTCTTCAGGATAGCATTGTTCATTGTGTCAAAATTTTTAAAATATGTCAGAAGCCTATTAATCAAAAATTGGTGAGATAAATTAGGATCTATCCAGTTAATGGAAAACCTAAACCATTAAAAATAAATGTGAGAAGGCTATATAATTCATATGGAAAGATGTTTAAGACACATTGTTAGGTAAAAAAATGTTACAAAACATAAACTACACAGTGATCTTATATTGATCAACATTAATGGTATTATATGTTAGTGTATCTGCAGGCACTTTCCACAAATTGTCATTAGTGGTTGTTCTGGCAGAATAAAATGAGGGTAAACTTTCTCTGATCATTTTGCATATTTCTGGAATGTTTAAGTTTGGAAATCTATATGATTTACTTTTGTAGTCAAAAAATAAGATTATTTTAAAATGAAGCAATCTCATCTATAGTTTGAAATGCCTGCTTGATCTTATAACAAATCAAAATGTCAAGCACCTTTGAATCACTGTTTCACACTCGGGGCAAATCTTTAAGAATTATTTAATACTGAGGGACTTAGGTGGGAACTTGTCATTCCCTGCCACTTATCTTCTCTTTCTCCAAGCCAAGCCAATAGCCAACCACAGGGATCAAAACTTAGCAGTTTAAATGGTAGGCAACCTAGAGAGGGTTATTTTCACAGATTACTGCATTAAAAGGAAAGAGTTTCTAAATATAATTACGTAGAAAGGGTTGAGAAGTTTTCCTAGAGTAAATCTGCATATATTAAATTCATAGAACATCAAAGTGGTCTCAAGTTAACAACTCCTTTTAAAATATCATTATCTATCCAGTGGTGCCTTGCTTAGTGAATCTTACAGAAGAAGAATCAAGATGCATACACACACAGTCACACATATACACAAAAACAAACAAAGACAAAAAAGAATTTTTGTTGAGTTTTAGCAGAATGACTGTTTTCCTGTTTTCTTACATACTTCATTTTACAACACTACATATAACAAATGGCATCACTGTTTAATCAAGACATGTTTCTCAAGCCTATTACACACTTCAGAATGACTATGTGTGTTAAGCAGAGATAAGTTGTTGCCAACACCAGCAATCATTTTGTGTATTGCTCAGAATCCAAAGGACTCTAGTTTGCTCACCTAGATTTCGCTAAGTGAAAATACAGAATCTCAGCAAGACATGACATAATGGAAAGAACTCAAATTAGGATTGACCTTAGCTCTGCCATTCACTAGTCTCGAAGTTACTCAAAGCCTCTATGCCTGAGGTTTCTTGTGTGTGAAATGAAACTAACAATACCTGATTCCCGAATCCCTGTAAGTATTTGCCAGCGTGTATGTGAAATACTAAGCATAGTGCCGGAAATATCTGTTAATAATATTACTATTATCATCTGCCCTTATCTGGTGTTGCAGAATAATTCACAGATCAACCTGACAGGTGACATGGCTTTTACCATCATCTTAGAAGAAATCACTTCAGCCAAAAGTCAGACTATGAAAACTAAACAAACTAATATGCGACTGTTACACTTGATTTTTATGCTGGAATTTGTAACTAGGACTGTTTTTTCTTACCTTCTGTGATCCTCGGAGGAAAGCCAAGAGTATTCGGCACATGGGTAAAAGGATAAGGCTGCAGTTGAGGTTAAGAACAGATGCGGAGGCTCTGCTTAGACACAATCCTAGCTGAACAAATAAGGCAAGGTCAGCACACAGTTAAGTACAATAGTAAAGCCTTGACCTGGCTCTACAAGCTACAGGTCTTACCCTATTGCTCTTTTAAGAATCATGCCAAATACCAACTCCTTCAAGAGCCTTGAATAGTCTTCCCTTTTCCTCTCACTAAAACCCCCTATGAACAACTGTTTTCTTTCTGTTCTGCACTGCCTTAAGACTTAGTACTCCTCGCATTAACGATAATGTTACAATCACCTGTAAACACTGTTCCCACAGAAACTCCATTTCTTGTTCTGCCCCTAACCCACTGTTCTGGCTGTTAAGAGTCTTAAGAGTTTCTGTATATACTGCACCTCCACATTCATGTGGTGTTGGACCCTTTGTTCACTGATAATGTCAGTTTTCAAGCAAGTTTTTCATGTGTGTTCTCTCTCTCTGGAACACTCTCAGTCTCCACATAACCCACCCATTTACACACCACAGCTTTTCTCCAAGCTCTGCTTATCACTAACTCTATTCATCTTTCTGGTCACATAGTAAGCACGACTCTTCTAGAGTTCTTTCCTGGCCGGAAACTAGGCAAGAACCCACTGGTATACATGCACTCATTGCTTTCTGTACTTCCCTGATTATGTCTCTAATCTTCTTTCTAATCTTTTTAAAAATTTTTATTTTGTTTTTAATTGACAAATAATAATTATATATGTATGGGTACAATATGATGTTTTAATACATGTATATATCATGAAATGATCAAATCAAGCTATTTTACATATACATCCCCCAAAACACTTATCATTTCTTTGTCATAAATTTATTTATTTATTTATTTATTTTATTTTTTTGAGGCAGGGTCTCACTTTTTCTTCCAGGCTGAGCGCAGTGGTGCCATATGGGCTCACTGTAGCCCTTTCCTCCTAGGTTCAAGTTATCCTCCTGCCTCAGTCTTATGAGTAGTTAGGACGACAGATGCATGCCATGTGGTGAGCATGTTTAAAATCCATTCTTAGTCGGGCATGGTGTAATGCACCCATAGTCCCAGTTACTCTGGAGACTGGGGCAGGAGGATTGCTTGAGCCCAGGAGCTTGAGGTTGCAGTGAGTCATGTTAATGCCACTGGAGTCCAGCCTGGGTGACGGGGTGAAACCTTGTCTCAAAAAATAAAAAAAAATTAAAATTAAAATGCACTCTTAGCTATTTTGAAAAATACAATACATTATTATTAACTATAGTCACCATGTTGTGCAATCGACGACCAGGCCTATTTCTTCTAACCGAAACTTTGTACACTCTGTCCACTCCCATCCCCACCCTCTGGTAACCACCATTCTACTCTCTACTTCTATGATTTCAACTCTTTTAGATTCAAAATGTAAGTGAGATCATACAGTATTTGTCTTTCTCTGCGCGGCTTATTTCACTTAGCATAACATCCTCTAGATAATCCATGTTGCTAAAAATGACCAATCTTAAATAAGATGGTGCCTTGAAAAAACTGAGATTCATATATTTGACTATGTCTTGGGAGGAGGATATATCCATTATTTTAAGCACCATTTTCATTTGGTGATAGCTAACTTAAAGCATTATCTTCATATGTTCACACTGAAAGCATTATGTTCATACTACAACAAATGAAGAATATAATGGAATAAAAATGCAGAAATGTTAGCAAAAGCACACCTATTTCTTATTATTAGCCACACATAGTTTGGATCAATTTATGCTTATTAATACATTAAACCTCTTTCTGCAACCCTAGGAAGTAATTAACAATATTATCTTTCTTCTTAAAAGAAAAGGAATATTGAGTCATAATGAAGTTAAGAATTTACCCAACATAAGACAATCAGAAAGTTGTGGAGCCAGAATTCAAACCCAGATACTCTGACTCCAGCATTTATACTATTAACCCCTACTTTATCGTGTTGCTAAATTGCCTTTAAAAAGAAAATGTCCAGAAGGCACATATTAGGTAATAAACATTTTGTTGAATGACTTGATGAATGAACAAACATTTGAGGTAAGTGGTTTTAGACAACCATCCTAGATAAGACTTCCCTCCTAGTAACCCTCTCCAGCCCCAATAAGGTTATTGTTCTTGTTCTTTGATCATTAAAGGAAACTGAGGTATAAATATTTGAGAAGTACTAGACAAGGTCACAGCCTCATATACATTAAGGATTGCCTACACAGTATTATTAGGATGGGATTCCCAGCATAATTATTCTGTTACTTCCATTTAGTGTGTGACATGTTACCTTGAATTTTTTATGTTTTAACCTTTTTCTGTAAGTAAATGTTAAACCCCTCAAGACTAGGGTAAGTATTTCTAAAATGTTTTAATATTACCCTACATCTTTATTTCAATTATCTGTTTATCAACTGCTTTTGAATATATTTTAATGTAATCATCAGATCTACCATGACAAGCTAAGTAGATGTTATTATTGCCACGTCAGAGATGAAGAGCTGTTACAAAATAATAATAATTAGGTCCACAACAAGAAATCCTGATTCAATGACTTTGGGTAGTGCCTGAACATGGACATTTTTGAAAACTTTCCAGATGATTCTAATATGCCACCTGGGTTGAACACCACTACCTAAGGCTATTTAGCCAACTGTACTCTTTACAAGTTATGCAACAATGGTAACCGTTAAATTATAGCAAGTAAATGTAATTGCATATTTCCAAACTTACTGGCCAAATGTAGCTTTAAAAATACCATTTTTATATTAAAAATACAGTCTAGGCATAAATAAAAAACAAAGCAAGAACAATAAAGATCTCATCTATAGAAAGCTGACATAGTAAGGTACAACAAACAGGTCTACCATCTCTTTATCATCCAGTACAGAACAGTCGCTAGGCTAAGTGTTTTTAATGAATCATTGAAAATATTTCCAAAAACCTTCTGAAGTAAGAACTATTATACTCATTTTTTTTTACAGATGACTTGTATAAGTATCTTAGAAGCTGTATACCTTGTCCAAAGTCAAACTAGTTGAAAAGGAATTCTGTATGCTGGACTCTATGACTCTTTTCATCTCAGGGTTAAAACTAAGGCAAAAAATGTACTGAAGGATATGGAAGGATAAATACTAAATTGAGAGACATGAGAAAAGCCTAGTCCAATGGCTCCTATAGGCCATATACATTTTCCTTAGTTGCCAGTAAAGTATGTTAGTTAAACAGAGGTCTTGGGTTTCATCTTCTATCAAGCATGACTACATTATTTATTACTTAGTCACGAGTTACCCCTATAGTCCTAGCCAGCACCATTTCCTCTTTAGTTGATAATATGAATTTATGTGTTTGTGTCTTATAAGACCTCAAACTTCTCTGACTTTCTACACATTACCTTAATTCTTATATATTATCACAAGGACATTCCATGGAGAAGCAGAAACCCCAAAGGTACCTCATTTCTCCTTATTACTGCCTCTCAACTCTAGGATCTGGCTTACTCCTCCTTTCTACTCTTTTCCTGCACCCAGGTAGTAAGTTTTTCAAAGGCAGCATCATTATTTTTTTTTACAGCTATATATCCTCAGCCCTAACAAAATGGTAGTATTCAGTAAATGTTTGTTGAATTGAGCTGAATCTTTAAACACAGATACCATGCTCTGATAAGCATTTTATTTGGTTACAACTCTCAAGTTAGTTCAAATATTTACAATCTTTGTGGCTATTTTATTCACAAAGCTTGTATGTCCACCAATAACTTTAAATTGCTCAGCTTGCAGTATCATGGAAAATATTATGAAGTGGTCACTGAAAATTCCCCACTGTTATCAAGAAGATGAAGTCATATATATACACACACACACACACACACATACACACACACACATACACATACACACACACACACACATATACATATACACACACACACATATATATATATACACACACACACACACATATATATATCAAAAAGCAGGCACCTCAAGAAAATTCCTAGTTACATTATTCTTACTCCCAGAATCTGTAGGCAACTCTATCCATCAAATTGGGCAATCAATAAATCCTGAGTGAATACACGTATGGGAGCTGAAAAAAAAAAGAAATTGAACTCATGGAGACAGAGAATAGGCTGAGAAGAGTAGTGGGAAGTGGGGAGATGAAGAGGCAATGGTCAAAGGGTACATGAACTCCGTACCCATTAAAAGGAATAATATCTATTGTTTGATAGTACAATAGGGCAACTACAGTTAACAATAATTTACTGTATATTTCAAAATAACTAAAAGAGTGGAATTACAATTTTCCCAAAATAAAGAAATGATAAATGGTTGAGGTGATAGATATCCCAACTACTCTTACTGCACATTGCATGTTTGTATCAAAATATCATGTGTACTTTATACATATATGCAATTACTATAATAATTAAAAATTAAAATTGTGTAAGAAGGTAAATCTAAGCAAGCTTCAAAAAGAAGTCTTGTGTGAATAAATGAATGGATGAATAGAAATAAATAATAATTTAGAATACATATATTTTGACGAATATAAATGCACAAATATTTTTATTAACAGATTTTGAAAAGACTAAAGGCTTAGTCTGAAAGAAAGTAGGACGAGACCCAAGATGGCTGACTAGATACAGCCAGCAGGAACATCTCACACTGAGAGACAGGGATATGGGGAAGACTAGCAAACTCTGAGCAGATCTTCAGCAGGAAAGCATTGAGAGTGGGTGAAGTGAGGACACAGACAGTGGGCTGAACTTGGGGAGGAAGCTGGGAGCCCTGTAGGGGGCTGTTGAGCACTGGGGCTCGTTCCTGGACCCCAGCAACTCCTGGGGAAGGAGTGAGTTAAATAGGTGAGGAGTGGTCTGTCCTCACCAGAAACCTCCAAAAGTCCCAGCAGCAAGAGAGCCTATGACTCCTACAGACACTTGAGCTGACAGAGAGAGTTGGTAGAGAGGTGGAAGAAACAGGATTCCAGCCTATGCAGAGCGTAGAGGGTTTGGCACAGGAACAGTTGCAGTGGAGCATGGCCAGGGTGCCCATCCCCCAAGACTTTCCATGTCCTTCTAAGTGATGTCAGCCTTTGAGAGACTGTCGGACCTAAGGAGAGCATGGTGGTGTTGCAAATGGGATGGGACCAGTTCAAACTGCACATCCCCTGTCTGCTGGCCTCTCCTGGGTACAGCCTGGCTATATGTTCCTGCTTGAAGCACAGCCTCCGATGCCCAACCAAGTTGCTTCCCAGGGATTATCATCATAGCTCCTTCACTGGAAGACTGTGCCTGTTTGTTGAAGAACTCCAGTAGACCAGCCCCTGACAATGCACACTAGCCAACCTGCAGCCTTGCCCCACTACAGTCTCCCTCTCCCCATGTGGGCAGACCTCACCTCCCTTACCCAGCCAGTACATGTGTGTGAATGCATCCCACTGTGCCACTACAGATGATCCAGAGCTCACTATCTAACCCCTTGCTGACGCAGGAGTGCCCTGTTACACTACCACCAACAGCACAAATGCATACATGGACGCTGGCAACTCTGCCTCTGCCACCGCCCTGCACCAGCCACACTGCCACTGCCATAGGCATGAGCATACACAGGACCACTTCAGGCTCACTCCCACCAGTGCACCACCCAAGCCTACAGGGGTGAACCCTGCCAGCACCAGCTTTGTAGAGTTGTGGCCAGTAGACTGGGACACCTGAGCCCCCCAGTGAATCAGATTCCTAACCTCAAAGGGCCAGAGACTGAATCTGGGGGCCTAGTACAGCTGCCCAGAGTTAACCATGCAGTCCAGGAGTGCTGAGCTGCTCCTTGGCCCCCTAAAACCTTCCAGAAATAAAGTCAGTCTACTGAACCTACCTTAAACCACAACCAAACTTCCAAAGGCATCAAAGAAAATAAAATTGTAAAAAACTCCATCCAAAGAACAGTAACTTCAAAGACTAAAGGAACATCAGTCCACATAGATGAGAAGGAATCTGGCAACTCAAAAATCTAGAGTGTCTTCTTACTTCCAAATGACCACATTAGGTCCCAAGCGATTGTTCTTAACTAGGCTGAAATGGCTAACATGACAGAAATACAATTCGGAATATAGATAGAAACAAACATCATAGAGATTCAGGAGAAAATTGAAACCAAATCAAAGGAAACTAAGAAATACAGTAAAATGATGCGGGAACTGAAAGATGAAATGACCATTTTAAGTAAGAACCAAACTGATCTGATAGAACTAAAAAACTCACTACTAGAATTTCATAATCCAATCACAAGTATTAACAGCAGAATACACCAAGCTGTGGAAAGAATGTTAGAGTTTGAAGGTCAGTTCACCAAATTAACTCAGACAAAAATAAAGAAAAAAGAATGAATGAAACCTCCAGGAAATATAGGATTAAGTAAAAGGGCCAAATCTACTAACTGGCATCCCTGAGAGAGAGTAAGCAAATTGGAAAACATGTCTGAGGATATAATTCATGAAAATTTCCCCAACTCTGCTAGACAGGCTATCACTAAATTCAGAAAATGCAGAGAACCCCTGTGAGATCCTATACAAGATGACCATCCCCAAAACACAGTCATCAGATTCTCCAAGATCAAAATGAAAGAAAAACTGTTAAAGGCAGCTAGAGAGAAGGGGCAAATCAAAAAACAAAGGGAATACTTTCAGGCTAAAGTGGACCTTTGAACAGAAACCCTACAAGACAGTCAAAATTGGGGGCCTATGTTCAGTATTCTTAAGGAAAAAAAAACCCCAACCAAGAATTTAATATCCAGCCAAACTAAACTTCATAAACAAAGGAGAAATAAGATACTTTTCAGGCAAGCAATAGCTAAGGAAATTCCTAACGACAAGACCTGCCTTATAAGAGATCCTGAAGGGACTGCTAAATATAAAGACAAAAGACCATTACCAGCCACAACAAAACAAACTTAAGTACGTAAACCATTGACACTATAAAGCAACTACACAATAAAGTCTGCATAATAACCAGCTAACAACATGATGATAGGAACAAATTCACATATATCAGTAATAACCTTGAATGTAAATAGGCTAAATGCCTTAATTAAAAGACAGAGTGGCAAGCTGGAAAAAGACACAAGAGCCAACTGAATGCTGTCTTCAACAGACCCATCTGACATGCAATGACATTCATAGGTTCAAAGTAAAAGGATGGAAAAAAATCTACCAAGTAAACAGAAAACAGAAAAAAGCAAGGGTTGTTACTCCAGTTTCTGAAAAAACATACTTTAAACCAACAATGAACAAAAAAGACAAAAAAAGGGCATTACATAATGATAAAGGGTTCAATTTAATAAGAAGACCTAATTATTCTAAGTAGATATGAACTCAACACAGGAGCACCCAGATTCATAAAAAAAGTTCTTAGAGCCCTATGAAGAGACTTAGATAACCGCACAAAAATAACAGAAGACTTCAAAACCCCACTAATATTATTAGGCATATCCTTGAGTCAGAAAACTAACAAAGATATTCAAGACATGATCTTGACACTTGACCAAATGGACCTAACAGATATCTACAGGACAATCTACCCCCAAACAAGTGAATATACAATCTTCTTATCTGCACATTGCATATACTCTAAAATTGACCACATGTTCAGCCATAAAACAATTTTCAGCAAAATTTAAAAACCTAAAATCATACCAACCACACTCTTGGACCACAATGCAATAGAAATATAACTCAACACTAAGAAGATTGCTTGAAACCATACAATTACATGGAAATTAAATAACCGGCTCCTGGATGACTTTTGGGTAAACAATGAAATTAAGGTAAAAATCAATAAATTATTTGAAACTAAGAAGAACAAAGATACAACATACCCGAATCTCTGGGACACAGCTAAAGGAGTGTTGAAAAGGAAGTTTACAGCACTAAGCACCCACATCAAAAAGTTAGAAAGACTTCAAATTAACAACCTAACACCACAGCTTTGGTTATTTTGGAACAAAAAATAACCAAAATCAGAGCTGAACTGAATGAAACTGAAGGAGGAAAAATCATACAAAAGTTCAGCAAATGGCAAAATTGATTTTTTGAAAGAATAAATAAGACTGATAGACTGCTAGCTAGACTAATATAGAAAAAGAGAGAAGATCCAAATAAACACAATCAGAAATGACAAAGGAAACATTATCACAGGCTTCAGAGAAGTACAAAAAACACTCAGAGACTATTATGAGCATCTTTATGCAAACAAACTATGAAACCTAAAAGAAATGAAGAAATTTCTGGAAACATAAACCCTCCAAATTGAACCAGGAAGAAATCAATACCCTGAACAGACCAAATAATAAGTTCCAAAATTGAATCAATAATAAAAATCTTACCAGTCAGAGAAAACCCAGGACCAGACAGATTCATAGCCAAATTCTACCAGATGTATAAAGAAGAGATAGTACCATTCCTACTGAAATTATTCCAAAAACATGAGGAGACTTTCCTCTAACTCATTCTGGTACCAAAACCAGGATCATTCTGGTACCAAAACCTGGCAGAGATACTATGAAAAAAGAAAACTTCAGGCCAATATCCTTGATGAAAATAGAAGCAAAAATCCCCCCAAAATATTAATAAATCAAGTCCAGCAGCAATCAAAAAGTTAATTCACCACAATCAAGTAGGCTTTATACCTGAGACAAAGGTTGCTTCAACATACACAAATCAATAAATGGTATATATCACATAAACTTAAATATTAAAAAACCATGATCATCTCAATAGATGCAGAGAAGACTTTGAGTAAAATTCAACATTGCTTCATGTTAAAAACCCTCAACAAACTAGGCATTGAAGTAACATAACTCAAAATAATAAGAGCCATCTATGACAAACCCACAGCCAACATCACTTTGAAAAGGGAAAAGCTGTAAGCATTCCCCTTGAGAATGGAAACAGGACAACGATGCCCTCTCTCCTCTCACCACTCCTATTGAACATAATACAGGAAGCCCTAGACAGTGCAGACAACTAAGAGAAAAATATAAAGACATCCAAATAAGAAGAGAGGAATTCAAATGATCTTGGTTTGCAGATGATATGATTCTATGGCTAGAAAATCCAATAATCTCTGCCCAAAGCTCCTAGATCTTATAAACAACTTCAGCAAAGTTTAAAGATAAAAATATCAAGGTACAAAAATTAGTAGCATTTCTATACACCAACAATGTTCAAGCTGAAGGCCAAATCAAGATCATAATCCCATTCACAATATCCACAAAAATAATAAAATACCTAGAAATACAAATAACCAGGTAAGTAAAAGACATCTGCAAGAGAATTATAAAACACTGCTGAATGAAATCAGAAATAACACAAACAAATGAAAAAAAATTCCATGTTCATAAATGGGAAGAATCATTATAGTTAAAATGGCCATACTGGCCGAAGCAATTTACAGATTCAATACCATTCCTATCAAACTACCAATGCCAGTCATCACAGAATTAGAAAAAAACTATTTTAAATTCATATGGAACCAAAAAAAGACCCCAAATAGCCAAAGCAATACCAAGCAAAAGAACAAAGCTGGAGGCCTCACATTACCTGCCTTCAAATTATACTACAAGACTACAGTAACCAAAGCAGCATAGTGCTGGTACACATACACACAGTATAATGGAACAGAATAGAGTGCCCAGAAATAAAGCTGCATACCTACAACCATCTGATCTTTGACAAAATCAACAAAAGCAATCAATAGGAAATAATGTTGCTAGGATAACTGCAACTATATCCTCCTAGCAATAATATAAATGGTGCTAGGATAACTGGCTACCCATTTGCAAAAGATTTCATCTGGACCCCTTTCTTAAAGCAATATAAAAATCAACTCAAGATGAATGAAAGACTTAAATGTAAAGCAATATAAAAATTAACTCGAGATGAATGAAAGACTTAAATGTAAAACCTAAAACTATAAAAAGCCTGGAGGATAACCTAGGAAAAAATACCATTCAGGACATACACCTTGGCAAAGATTTCTGATGAAGACAACAAAAGCAATTACAACAAAACCAAAGATGGACAAATAAGATCTAATTAACTAAGCAGCTTCTGCACAACAAAAGAAACTATAAAGAGACAACCTACAGAATGGATGAAAATATTTGAAATCCATGCGTATGACAAAGACCTAGTACACAGATTCTGTAAGAAACTTAAACAAATTAACAAGCAAAAAAACCAAACAATCTCATTAAAAAGTGTGCTAAGAACATAAAAAGACACTTTTCCAAAGAAGACATACATGTGGCCAACAAGCATATGAAAACAATATTCAACATCACTAATTACTAGAGAAATGTAAATCAAAACCACAATGAAATACCATCTCACACCAGTCAGAATGGCTATAATTAAAAAGTCAAAAAATAACAGATTCTGGGAAGGCTGCAGAGAAAAGGGAACACTTACATGCTGTTGATGGGAATGTGAATTAGATTAGCCCCTGTGGAAAATAGTTTTGCAATTTTTCAACAAACTTAAAACCAAACTTTCATTTGATCCAGCAATCCCATGATTGAATATATACCCAAAGGGATATAAATCATTCTACCATAAAGACACATGCACACATACATTCATCAGAGCACTATTCACAAGAGCAGACATGGAATCAACCTAAATGCTCATTAATGACAGACTGGATAAAGAAAATATGGTATATGTATACCATGGAATACTACACAGCCATAAAAAGAAACAAGATCATGTCCTTTGCAAGAAATATGAATGGGGCTGGAGGTGATTATCCTAAAACAGAAAACCAAATACCGAGCGCATGTTCTCACTTACAAATTGAGAGCTAAACATTGAGTAGATAGGAACGTAAAGAATGGAACAACCAACATGGGTCTACTTGAGGGTGGAGGGTAGGAGAAGCGAGACATTCAACAAACTATCTATGTGGTACTATGCTTATTACTTGGGTGAAAAAAATAATCTGTACACTAAATCCCCATGAAACACAATTTATCCCTATAGTAAACCTGCACATGTACCACTAATCCTAAAATAAAAGTTTAAAAAAATATGAGAAGAAAATATTTAAATCCAATATTAACATTATGGAGCAGAAGAAAGTGAAATGAGGGGAACAAAACCTCATTACAGAGCATCTTATAAGTCACAGATCTTAAAGTAAAATTGACCAGTAAAATCCCACTATTACCTCTTTCAAGTTATGAAAAAATTATTTGAATTTTCTAATGTTTGCATTACTCATCTGCCAAGAAGAACATAATACTACTATGTGAGGAAATTCAGTCACAAACTACTTGTAACATGCCTCTAAAACATTTTCTATTCAATAAATGCAATCCTTAGTAAACTTTTGTTTTATTCTGCTCCTTTTGGGAAGAAATAATTTTAAAAAAAAAGAAGAAAGGGAGCAAGGGAGGGTAAGGATGAAAGAAAACTAGTTCACTGCATTAATATATAACAGCAACAAATATTTTTTAGAACATTTTAAAGATTTTATTTTATAAAAGTAATAAAAAATGTAAACTGTCTAGTAAAAAACTTAACCAAAAAAAACAAAACCACAAGACACATGTAAAAACAAGGAACTAAAGGAACGTAAGAGAAGGGCTAAGTAGATAACTAATACACCATGTTTCAAGTAGGGAGATTTAATATTGTAAAGATGCCAATCTCTCAAAATTGATTTACAAACTCAATGTAACTCCAATCGAACTCCAATAGGTTTTCTTCATAAAACTTGGCAAGCTGACTTTAAAATGTATGCAGAAATGCAAAACAGCAGAAACAAAGTGAAACACTAAAAGAAAAGGAGACATAATTTGGCCTTCACATAATAGAACTTACTATAAAGTTACAGTAATTCAGAATGTGTTTCTTGCGTATAGATAAACTGACCAATGGAACAAAGACCCGTAAACAACTATGATATGTGACAGAGAGGGCATGTCAGATTAATGGGAAAAGAGTCTATTCAATGAAGGAAAAAATTGGTTATCATATAGAAACAAAATCACATAACATCCTTGTTTCAAACCACCCCAAAACATTAATTCCTGAATAGTTAAGAACTTAAATATCAAAATCAAAATTCAAAACTTTTAATAGAACATAATATATTAATCTTTTGGATATTAGCATAGGCATTGGATTTCTCAAGACATAAAAAGTTGGAACTCAATCAAACCAAGTAATACATGAAATATACAGGCAAAATAAAACTATTATTTCAATGTCAAAGAAATGAGAAACTCAAAATTCACAATAGTGGTAATCTCTTGCTGGAAGAGAGAAGAAAAATATAGACATACGATGAGATAACCAAATATATAGATGTAAATTGTGCATAAGGTTCTAATTCTAGTTGTATGTACAGATATTCATTATATCATAAGTAATTTGTATAAAATAAATAAAGCAGGATCACGCCTAAATTAACAAATTGGGATAGGAACTGAGGAATATTAGTAATCAGATTCTATCCATCTAATATAAACAAATAAAAATAATTATGTATGTAAATTGTTTAATTTAATGCCTATCATATAGCAATAATTCCTATTAATAATAATAGGAACACTATTCTCTGGATTACCACTGAATTCTACATCCCAGATCAGCTGTGCTTCATACAAGCTAATTACAATCACATGACACAATGTAATTTTCAAAGAATCAGTCCCCTTTGGTATTGATGCAATATTTTTTGGCAACAAGTTTGAATCATATTCTTGCTAGCTTGTCATCTGTTGTTGTCTGGTACTATCCACACTTTTTAGATGAACAGTGTACAAAAATATAACAAGAGATGGGGTCATATCTGCATATATTTCCTGAAGTAGGCCACAAAACAACTCTATTTTAATGACACTGACTAAGAATATGTGTAAGACAGGTGCTTTTTTTATCTTGAATTTGTTCATGCACTTGATATTTCCAAATTAACTGTTGGCAAAATGTCAACTCTGTGTTTATTGTCAGCATATGAAATACAGTTCCTGAAAGGGAGACAGGATAATAAATAGTGTTTTCAGGAAAGCAGTAATTTTCATTGACTGATATAAAAAGTAATTAATATGTCCAGTTAGGCTATTTCTACATCTTAAGTTGGAACACCTTAGGGATACAGTTTAATGGATATACCAGTAAGTGGACAAATAGACATAATACTCTCTGGACTATCTAAAAAAGGTTAAATATAATTTTCTATCTCAATCAGTAAAATAATTATCATTTGAGAGTGACAGGTTTTTCTTGTTTATATAGGGTTCCAGAGAAATAGAATAATTATCTCTTTTGATCTGGCATTTGCATATGATAAGAACACTTTAATTCAAAGAATTGTATATGACAATTGTATTTGTAGTTTTAATGTAGCTAAACAATAGTTAATTTAAAATATATCAGAAAAAAATCTGTCACAAAAGTTCAGGAATTAAGAGATACAAATAAATCATCCATATGTCCTTTGAGATTCAATGCTTTAAAGAAAATCTGTATATATCTTCATTGTCTAACTATGTATTGCATGTCTGGAAGTGTTTGATTATTGTGTTTATATTAAATTTCACAGTAATTTAATTCAAAGTGGCTTTAAGTATCCCCTTGGGATAAATAGAGTTTATTTTAGCATCAACTTCTTTACGATTCTGCAAAATCCAACTGGAAATTTTACCAACAACCCACTTTCTCATACATGTTTGTTCCTGAATATAGTTAGTTTTTTAAACTAAGAAGAAAACTTCTTTTTAATAGGTTTTCAGAGTACAAAACATTCTCATTCAGAAGCAGTGGAGTGAGGGAAATGGAGATGGACCCATTTTAAAGTGGCAAGATTATAAGAAAACATTTTATCTAGTTACTACATGGGCAATATTCTATTAGCTAAACAGATTGTTTTGTTTGATCATTATTAATCCATAAACGTCATAAGCATCAGTTATCTCATGTGTTTATTTTTTTAAAAAAAATGACTGCTCTAAGTTATGTGTCCAGTCCATTCTATGTGAATGATTTGTTTTACCCTTCCCAGCTACTCCAGAGTTTTTAAATTTAATCAGGGTAGTTGTCACTAGATGGAAGTGTTACTTTCAAATTTCAAGTCCCACCTGTCAAGGTGTCTAAGATACATAATTAACTCAGGATTCCATATGTAATTTTTAAAGCTATAAATAGATTTTAAATGAGGACATATAAATAAAACATAGTTTAGTTTTTGTTATGAACTAAATGCTGTTTCTCTCCAAAATTCATTTGTTGAAGCCTTAGTCGCCAATGTGATGGTATTTGGAGTTATGGCCTTTGATACAAAATTAGATGTAGATGAAGTCATGAGAATGGAGTCCCCATGATAGGATTAATGTCTTTACTTTTTAAAAAATTTTTATTATACTTTAAGTTCTGAGCTACAAGTGCAGACCGTGTAGGTTTGTTACATAGGTATACACGTGCCATGGTGGTTTGCTGCACCCATCAATCCATCAACTACATTAGGTATTTCTCCTAATGCTATCCTTCCCCTAGCCTCCCACTCCTCGACAATCCCCAGTTTGTGATTGTTCCCCTCCCTGTGTCCATGTGTTCTCATTGTTCAACTCCCACCTATGAGTGAGAACGTACAGTGTTTGGTTTTCTGTTCATGTGCCACATTTTCTTAATCCAGTCTCTCACTGATGGGCATTTGGGTTTGTTCCAAGTCTTTGCTATTGTGAACAGTGGCGCAATAAACATACATGTGCATGTGTCTTCACAGTAGAATGATTTATAATCCTTTGGGTATACGCCCAGTAATGTGATTGCTGGGTCAAATGGTGTTCCTATTCTAGATCCTTGAGGAATCGCCACACTGTCTTCTACAATGGTTGAACTAAATTACACTCTCACTAACAGTCTAAAAGCATTCTGTGTCTCCACATCCTCTCCAGCATCTGTTGTTTCTTGACATTTTAATGATCGCCATTCTAACTGGTGTGAGATTGTATCTCATTGTGGTTTTGATTTGCATTTCTCTGATGACCAGTGATGATGAACATTTTTTCCTGTATCTGTTGGCTGCATAAAAGTCTTCTTTTGAGAAGTGTCTCTTCATATCCTTTGCTCACTTTTGATGGGTTTGTTTTCTTCTTGTAAATTTGTTTGAGTTCTTTGTAGATTCTGGATATTAGCCCTTTGTCAGATGGATACACTGCAAAAATTTTCTCCCATTCTGTAGGTCGCCTGTTCACTCTGATGGGATTCAATTAAACTAAGGAGCTTCTGCACAGCAAAAGGATTAATGCCCTTGTAAGAAGAAGAGGACACCAGAGTACCCTCTCTCCTTCTCTCACCAGGTTAGGATACAGCAAAAAGGCAGCCATCTGTAAACCAGGAAGAGCGCCCTCATCAAACCCTGAATCTATTGACACTGTAGATTCAGTGTCGCACTT
Organism: Papio anubis; assembly: GCF_008728515.1. Taxonomy (NCBI): domain Eukaryota; kingdom Metazoa; phylum Chordata; class Mammalia; order Primates; family Cercopithecidae; genus Papio; species Papio anubis. Next base: position 44,773,423 of record NC_044987.1, on the reverse strand, counting down.
CCCAAGCAACAGAAAAATGTTTGTTGTTTAAGCTGCCTAGTCTATGATATTTATTTATACCAGGGTGAACCAAGACAATCCTATAGAAAAATATTTTTAAATGCCATTTAAAGTAAGTTATCGAAGAGCATAATATCTAGGTATACCAAGTACATTTTTTTTAAATCTCAGTTTCTTATCTTAAATATTCTACTTAATAAATTTTAATCTTGAAATAGTTAATTGAGAGGGATACAATTTCCTTACCTATAAAACAAATATAACATAATAATCCTACCTGTTACGGCTTTTGTGAAAAGTAAAAACAGTCTAAAAAATGCAGACAGTATATAGAGTTAACTCATTGCCATATGGTCTTTGGATCACATCCTTTCACTAAACACTTTTTTCTGTATTTTAAAGTAAGTGCTATCTGTTCCACTCACATTATTAATTGAATACATATTTATTGTGATCGGTACATAATTTGGTATACTATGAGTTCAATAGTGAACTAAAAACATAAAATTCCCTTTCCCTTAGGCTGCTTATGATTTAGTAGAGGAAATACATTAATCAAATAACTTGATAAGCAAATACAATTTGTAACAGTGATAAATGAGAAACAGAGTATGAATACATGTAACAGGAAATCAGATCTAAATGGGAAGATCAGCAAGCCTTCCTTGATTAATGGAAAGTAAAAAGGAAACTGAGATCTGAAGAAGAAAAACAGAAGTCAGCTAGAAATAAGGACATCCATGCAGGGAAAAAGCAGCATGAGAAGTGATGTGTAGCAAATGAAAACATGGTGTATATATAATAAATAAATAGTAGGCCAATATGTTTGGTTTGGAAATGAAGGATAATGGAACATAAAACTGAAGAAGCTGGTCAGGGCAGAACATGCTAGACTTTACAGGTTACATTAAGAATGTGTCTTTATCGACCGGGCGCAGTGGCTCACGCCTGTAATCCCAGCACTTTGGGAGGCCAAGATGGGAGGATCACGAGGTCAGGAGATCGAGACCATCCTGGCTAACACGGTGAAACCCCATCTCTACTAAAAAAATACAAAAAAATTAGCAAGGCCTAGTGGAGGGCACCTGTAGTCCCAGTTACTCGGGAGGCTGTGGCAGGAGAATGGCTTGAAACCAGTAGGTGGAGCTTTCAGTGAGGCAAGATCGCGCCACTGCACTCCAGCCAGCCTGGGCGACAGAGCAAGACTTGTCTCAAAAAAGAAAAAAAAAAAAGAATGTGCTTTATCTTGTGTGTGTGTGTTTTTTGTTTTTTGTTTGTTTGTTTGTTTTGTTTTGTTTTTTTTTGCAGAGCGTCTCTCTCAGTCTGCTCTGGATGCTTTAAGAAAATACCATAAACAGGGTGGGTTATAAACAACAAACATTTATTTCTTTCTAAAAATTCAAGATCAAGGCAGATTCAGTGCCTGGTTAGGGCCCACTTCCTCATAGACAGTGCCTTCTGCTGGCATCCTCACATAGTGGCTAACTAGCCCTCTGAAGCCTCTTTTTTTTTTTTAATTTAATTTATTTATTATTATTATACTTTAAGTTGTAGGGTACATGTGCATAACGTGCAGGTTTGTTACATATGAATACTATGCAGCCATAAAAAAGGATGAGTTTGCGTCCTTTGTAGGGACATGGATGCAGCTGGAAACCATCATTCTTAGCAAACTATCACAAGAACAGAAAACCAAACACCGCATGTTCTCACTCATAGGTGGGAACTGAACAATGAGATCACTTGGACTCAGGAAGGGGAACATCACACACCGGGGCCTATCATGGGGAGGGGGGAGGGGGGAGGGATTGCATTGGGAGTTATACCTGATGTAAATGACGAGTTGATGGGTGCAGCAGACCAACATGGCACAAGTATACGTATGTAACAAACCTGGGTCATGAAGGCAAAGCCCTCATGACCTAATCACCAAGTCACCCAAAGGCTCCACCTCCTCATACTATTGCCTTAAGGGTGAGGATTTCAACGTATGAATTTTGGGGGGACACAAATATTCAGTCCATAGCACAGAATGATTGTGCTTTAAGCCAGGAAGTGGCATGAAGAGATTAGTATTTGGCGATGATTATTCTCAGTGAAGTGTGGACAACAGATTGTAAGGAAGTAATTTTGGCAATTACTTTACTTTGTGTAGTTAATCATCACACCAGTAAAATTTTGTTTGAAACAAGGACCACATTTCAAGTTAATTGTGTGTGAGTTACATATAGAAGGGATTCTGTTGTGACTAAATATTTTACTTATCAGTAAATTTATTTTGCTAAATACTAAAACATATAATTCTAAAACTGGAAAACTGAAAGGGCCTAGCTCATATCGTACCTCCCACCCACTGTCTAAACGACTTCTCTGACAGTCCCCAACCAAAGGTAATTTACACTCTGTTTGAATTCTTCTGGAAAACAGGCTGTTCCACTGTTCTATTTTGTTTTCTTACACTAGGATGAAATGTGAGTCTCTCTAACTTCCACCCACAGAGCTACTCCACATAATAATTTTCCTAAGACAGACATTCAAAAACTGAAGATAAAAGTGGTATAATTTCCTATTATAGTCTTGCTTTCTCCATGCTAAATACAATTAGTTGCCTCTACAATTCTTTTTTTTTTTTAATTTATTTATTATTATACTTTAAGTTGTAGGGTACATGTGCATAACGTGCAGGTTTGTTACATATGTATACTTGTGCCATGTTGGTCTGCTGCACCCATCAACTCGTCATTTACATCAGGTATAACTCCCAATGCAATCCCTCCCCCCTCCCCCCTCCCCATGATATGCCCTGGTGTGTGATGTTCCCCTTCCTGAGTCCAAGTGATCTCATTGTTCAGTTCCCACCTATGAGTGAGAACATGCAGTGTTTGGTTTTCTGTTCTTGTGATAGTTTGCTAAGAATGATGGTTTCCAGCTGCATCCATGTCCCTACAAAGGACGCAAACTCATTGTTTTTTATGGCTGCATAGTATTCCATGGTGTATATGTGCCACATTTTCTTAATCCAATCTGTCACTGATGGACATCTGGGTTGATTCCAAGTCCCCGCTATTGTGAATAGTGCTGCAATAAACATACGTGTGCATGTGTCTTTATAGCAGCATAATTTATAATCCTTTGGGTATATCCCCAGTAATGGGATGGCTGGGTCATATGGTACATCTAGTATTGATGGAACGTACCTCAAAATAATAAGAGCTATTTATGACAAACCCACAGCCAATATCATACTGAATGGGCAAAAACTGGAAAAATTCCCTTTGAAAACTGGCACAAGACAGGGATGCCCTCTCTCACCACTCCTATTCAACATAGTGTTGGAAGTTGTGGCTAGGGCAATTAGGCAAGAGAAAGAAATCAGGGGTATTCAGTTAGGAAAAGAAGAAGTCAAATTGTCCCTGTTTGCAGATGACATGATTGTATATTTAGAAAACCCCATTGTCTCAGCCCAAAATCTCCTTAAGCTGATAAGCAACTTCAGCAAAGTCTCAGGATACAAAATTAATGTGCAAAAATCACAAGCATTCTTATACACCAATAACAGACAAACACAGAGCCAAATCATGAATGAACTTCCATTCACAATTGCTTCAAAGAGAATAAAATACCTAGGAAGCCTCTACAATTCTTGATACAATTTTAAGACTCCATCATCTTTGTGCACCAATATTCAGCACATTCTTGACAAAAGCTCATTGCACAGAGCAGTACTGAAGACTAGCATCTCTGTTACTAGGGATATTATCTGCTAATTTTAAGATTGTGTTATCTTTCAGGGAAATTATGTCACATAAAGGCTCATCTCGAGTTTCCAACATACAGATATTCTTCACATGAATTTCCCATTAAACAATGATCCCTTTATCCTATACTCAAAAGAAAAAATGGGAGTGGGTGAGAGAAGGTGAATAAATGCAAGAATTAACCTTTTCTATTATGTTGGTTGTGAATCCTATATTCTTATATTTTTTCCCTCTCATCTTTGCCTCAGCTGGAAATTTTATTTGATTGCCATTTATTTATTTATTTTTAGAGACAGAGTCTCATTCTGCCACTCAGGCTGGAGTCCAATGGTGTAATCATAGTTCACTGCAGCCTGAAACTCCTGGGCTCAGCTGATTCTCCCACATCAGCCTCTAGAGTAGCTGGGACTACAGGTGCATGCTACCACACCTGGCTACTTACTTTTATTTTTGTATGGCTATTTTGCCTAGGCTGGTTTTAAACTCCTGACTTCAAGTGATCCTCCAACCTCAGCCTCTCAAAGTGCTAGTATTACAGGAATGAGCCACCACACAAGGCCTGAAAGCTTTACATTTATGTTCTCCACATTTTCATCCAAATTCTTGGCAAAGCTATTAAAATGTACTAAATCCTGTGAAATAGCTGACTCTAGAGAGGACTCACAAACTACCTGTTTTGATAAATTAACTTTCAAACGAACACATTGCTCTCAACTGGTAATTTTCTCAACAAATTACGGGAACATAAGATGATATTCTACATGTAAATATGTACACTAAAGTATTGTTCAAAGGGATTACAAAAGGCCAGAGAGGCTAGTTTGAATAATTGGTCATTTTTCTGGGTGCTTCAACAATTAGGAAAATAAAATTTAAAATAATGAAACCTTAAAGGTGATAAAATATTTTAAAATTCTGATTTGGCATTGATGCTTGTCTAAAAATATGTAAATATGTGCTCACTGAGATCAATTTTATTAACTCTTCTATCCCAAGGAAAATGTTAATCAAACCAAACAATGCCTATATAAAGCCTAATTCTCTTATGCTTTAGAATAAAAAATCTGTAGTTCTTTCATGGCACCTTACAAGTCATCCAGTTCAACCTTCTTTTTGCCTCTGTTCACACTGCCAGTTTGTAAAGCTGCAAGAATGGGAACCCAAGTCTCCTCTCCATAATGTGTGCCACTTCCCTAGCAATGCATCGCTCCCCAAAACAGAGTTGCAAATTCAGACACCTTGTCTAGTGGTCTTTCCATATCTTTACACTTTCTTACTCTTTCAGTTGCTTATACTGTTACCCAATCAACAAATTTTCCTCTCATTTTATGTAAATCTTGACAAAGGCTTCTCAAATTGGACTGTACATAGTTATTACCTGATGGGCTATTTTAAAATAAACCACTTTCTACTACTGCACTTCTGAAGTTCTTATACCTGAGGTCTCAAGTCGGGTGAGGGCTCTAAATCAGCACTCACTGATTTATAGGACAATTTGAAATCAGACAAACCTGAATATGAAGCCCCTTTACTAGCTGTGTGAGTTTAGGTAATTATGTGACTTTATCTCAGTCTCGTTTTCCTCATTTGCAAAATGAAAAAAAAAAATACACCTACCCCAAAGGGTTATTGTATGTATTAAGTGAGCATATATACTATTTAATGCAGTGCCTGACATATAGTAAGAAGTCAACAGAAGTTGTTATTATCATCATCCTGATGTCCCTAGTCATCCACACATTTAAACTTGCTTCAGAATTTACATGAACTTATGGCATGGCTTCCTGCAAATCTCCAGGCTACCTTTCCAGCTACAACTTTGAAAAGTGACATTCTCATTGCAGTTATATAAACTGAGCTTTATTTCACTCACCTTATCTAAAGAAGTCAAAGAAAGTTCTAGGCAACTACTATGTGTTCTGTAAATATATGGTAGATGAATGAATGAGGCTAAGAGATGATCCTTCAATGCCCTTATTTTAGAAAAAGAGAATGCCAAAAGTGATTACCCAGGAAATCTAGTTAAGATCTGGAATCAGAACTCAGGACATACTCTTTCCATCCTGTCGCTCAGGCTCAGCAGCTCTGCCTCCACCCTCCACTCTCTATCCCACCACTTCAGAGGCTGGGATTTCCTCTGGAACAGCACCCAATTAAAGAAAATTTTCAAGGCCACTATAGCTTTTGCATGAGACTGTGTAGATGATCTAGTCCAATCTCCTTTTTTTTTTTTTTGTCCCAACTTATATTACAAGTCTGTAAACAGGCCTAACTGATGATACCATTAGGCTACTTGACTACATATACTTTTACATTTTATGCCTCAGTTTAGCTCCCAGATGCATTATGAAAATTAGCCAACCCAAGTTGTTACTACCTATCTCAGTTGACACCACAGATCCACAGCTCAGACTGCTGCTATCCCTTCTATTTGTATTGGCATTGTACCTCTTCCAACACCCATGATAACTACCAGATGGACTCTTTATTAATCTTTCAGTTACAGAAGAAAGTGCCCCCAGTGTCACTTTCTCTGTAATGGCTTGCTAGGGACTATATCCCTATCTCCACCCTCATTTACAACTCTCCAAATTTCCCTTTCACATACATTTAGACAAATCTGGAGCATCTGTCTCAGTGTTTCCTTTTTGCGTTTCACCATATCTCTCCTAGAGCACTTAATTCTTTCTATTGTAACAGTTTACGTATTTATCTCCTTGTCTCCCACATAAAGCTAGCAAGTGGCTGCACAGGAAACTGGCAAAGCCCAAACTGCCTCTTACCTTTGAGGATCTCAAAAATGCACGATTGTTAATAAATAAAATTGTTTCTAATAAGTAGTCTTTGGGGAAAATATGTTCTGAGCAATGAAAGTCAACAAAAATAGTCATGAGACAGATACATGAACAAAAAGAGAAACCACATAAAGTAGGCCATACAATTTTCCAAGGCTACGGCAAGCATATTTTTATTGTCTATATAGTAATCAAAAGATCTGTGGCAGAAGATCAGAAAAAAATATTTTTCCTATGCATATAAGTCAAAACTGTAGTCCTAATTTAAATATTTGGTTAATATCATTAATAAATTATAATGGAGATATAAATTTTGAATATAGTAGGCATTCCATGGGAACAAGACTGCACTTAAGAATAAAAAATGACATTTCAGTGAAGGACTGGTTAAAAAGCTGATTACCTACCTTTTTCGATTGTTTTGTTTGTTTGTTTGGCTTTTTGAGACAGACTCTGTCACCCAGAGTGGAGTGCAATGGTGCAATCTTGGCTCACTGCAACCTCTGCCTCCTAGGTTCAAGCTATTCTTCTGCCTCAGCCCCCTGAGCAATTTGGATTACAGGTGCATAGCACCACACCCTGCTAATTTCTTGTATTTTTAGCAGAAACAGGGTTTCACCAGTTGGTGAGGCTGGTCTTGAACTCCTGGCCTCAAGTGATCTGCCCACCTTGGCCTCCCTAAGTGCTGGGTTTACAGGCATGAGCCACTGCATCTGGCCTTTATTACCTATTTTGATAAGGTTATTTTGATAAGGTTTCATATGAAAAGAATGATAAAAAAACATGTCGTGAGTAACCAGAAAATGATTAACAATAACTGAAGCAATCATTTCTTTTAAAAAATTTTTGAAAATAAACTACCAATTCAGTGCTCCTGGGGTTTAACTAAAAGCTCATGTATGTACCTTAATGCTGTAATAAACTATAACTCATTCCAAATGATCCCAGCTCATTTCTGTCAACTAGCTTCCCTGGAGACTTTTAACTATGATGTAATTTTTGACTCAAGTTGACCTATCTTCTCATCTATAATCTGCTTTTCTTTTTTCCCTTAATACTGTGCCCAAAAGAAGCTATCAATTCTAAAGAAAAAAAAAATTGTGTAATTTTTTTTCATAAAACTAAAATGGCTACCAAAAATATATCGTTCATCCTGACTTTATATCCAGATTTCCTTATGCTTAACTCAAATCTTTTCTGTTATATGTCATCATTTTTATCTACCCTTTCTAAAAATGACATTCTTCCATTTTCAATGGGAATGTGGTTTTTCCCTAGAAAAGCTATTACAAGTCAGAAGGACTCATAGCTATTACAGAAAGAGAAGAAAGCAATATTATAACATGATATTTTTGTCCCAGTTTTGTCTACCTTGTCTTTCCTGTGCCAAAAGTACAGAGGGCAGAAAATATTTACTTCTAGACTCTGTGTCTGTCTGGCAAAGTTAAAGTTCAACATAAATGGGATTCAGAATTGCATATGAACACAGCCAGGGGTTTCTAAAGACAATATTGTCTAGTGAACAGTTCACCAGGTGAAAAAGATTATGAAATTTTAATCACAATTAATACCTGTGACCTCTACCAAGGACACTTGTCTTCAGAACCTAGAGTTGAAGAATTTATACAATAGTAAACACTGCCTTCACTTTTCCTTATAGAAATGGACCAAGTGAAAATGGTTTGACTTTGTTGGCTGAAAAACATTATTGAAGTGGAATTTTTTTTACTTTATCTATTAAATTCCTATCAATATTTATGCCCATCCCTTATTCTATACACCTTTCTAAGGCTCAACAACAAGGTTTCAAAAGTTACAGAGCATTTGATTTTATATCACTCTTACATTTTCCTCCCTCTACAGAAATTATCTGTGCACAGGAGAAGGCATGGAGAAGTCGAAAGTGTTTTGCAGAGCGTGGTTGACTAGAGAGCTGAAACAGGCTTTGTGTCTCCTACATCATGGGTCCAGCACATCTGATCACAATTACTGAGTGTTTAGTTACCTCTCAGCTACATCTCATCAAAAACAATCATTCCAAAATGTTGTCTCATTGCTCTTTATCTTTAAACCATGTTTAATTTTTCAACATTCCTCCGAAAATTAGAAGCCAAAACAGATATACTGGTGGCCTGAACAAACAAAAACAAATTGAGAGAGGCCGGGCGCGGTGGCTCAAGCCTGTAATCCCAGCACTTTGGGAGGCCGAGACGGGCGGATCATGAGGTCAGGAGATCAAGACCATTCTGGCTAACACGGTGAAACCCCGTCTCTACTAAAAAATACAAAAAACTAGCCGGGCGAGGTGGCAGGCGCCTGTAGTCCCAGCTACTCGGGAGGCTGAGGCAGGAGAATGGCGTAAACTTGGGCGGCGGAGCTTGCAGTGAGCTGAGATCCGGCCACTGCACTCCAGCTTGGGCGACAGAGCGAGACTCCGTCTCAAAAAAAAAAAAAAAAAAAAATTGAGAGAAAACACACAAAGCAATGATACCTCCTCATTGATTAGAATTTTAATCAGACTATCCATAATGATATACATTAAAACTCATATCGTGAATACAGGATATTCAATATAAAGATTTTTTTCTCATGTCTGCTAAGCATAGCCTACTTAAACATATTGTCTATTTTGATCCTCCTGAACTCAATCCTGTTTCTTATTAACTCTTATTAATTGAATCTGTACAATTGTTTTTAAATTCTATCTCTGTCCTCAAAATACTAGCAATCGTAGCTAACTCGGCATGTCTTTTAACTATTACTTTCAACTTTTGAATGAAGTCGACTCATCCAGTCTTTCCTTGGGGAAAAAAATAAAACACTGCCTCCAAAATAAGCTATCAATTCAAAGAGAAAGAACTCTGGATGCAAAGAAAGAGCCAAAATGCCTAACACAGTAGGTACTCAGTTAAGATGGACTAAATGAATGGATAATTTTGTGCAGACTATTTTCCTACATTTCCTGATATATGCATGTTAAAGCATTAGATTCTTCTGACAAACCCTTCACAGAGTTTAACTGGTCAACATGCAGGGAACCACATTAGTTCAGTTGTTGGGAAAATAATGTTTAGTTTGGTGTGAAATCAATTGCAGTTTTTACTTTCCATGGCAAAAACCACAATTACTTTTGCACCAACCTAATAAATTAAATGAAATGTAAGATGATATATTTGTAGTCCCCTTTTCTCCAATCGACAATCATTGCATAGTTTCCAAATGTTACAAATAAAAGTTTTACAACATCAGTGCCACGTTTTCACAAAGACAAAGGAAATGCAATTCAAATTTAATCTTTTTTTTCTCTAAAAAACTAATATTGAGTGAGACCACTATATCACATCTTGAAATTTCTTTAAAAAGTAAAATGACATACAGAAACACTTTTCTAATTGTACAAGTAAATTTCCACAAGGATTTCACTGCCCTATGATTTGCAATATCCAAAAAAAAAAAAAAGAAATTAAAGTTGTCCAACAATTGAGAAATGCAAAATAAATTATGGTGTACATTATGGCATTATGGTGCACTATGAAGTGGATAAAGATAAAATAAGTTAGCCTCACATAATAGAAATGAGATAGTAATATCCATCCAGATTACTGAATTAATAATATGCACATGTATATATGTGTATCTACAGATACAGGCATTGATATATAGGCATAAACATAAATGAAAGAGATTCAGGTGGTTACTTCTAAGATGTAGAGGGAAGTTTCTATTTTTTTTTCTATTGTATCATCAGTGTTTAATATACAGAATCAGGTATTTCTTTGGAAACTTAATATATTTTAATAATTAAGTACCAAGAATTAAATGGATAAATAACCAGTAAAAATTCACAATAAAAAAATTAAATGGGTTAATATACTTTGAAAATCTAATAACATATCCAAAGGACATATGAAAACAGAGGGGGTATTCTGCACAATCATGTTTTTCATTGCAGTTTCTAGGTCAGTAAAATAACAGAAGTCAGTTACATTTCCAGAAATATGGGCATGTTTAAGTTTTGTGTTCCATTTATTCAGTGAAATATTAAAAATAAATAAAATATTATTAACAAGATTGTGATAACAGAGATAAATCTAATGTGATATTTATGCTACATTTTACAGTAGGAAACAAAACTGTTGATTCTGAATGGTCACACTGCTACATAAAAAAATTAAAAAATTGTACTGAGGAAATGCACCAAAATGTTAATGGTGTTTATGTGTGAGTGATGATATACATAACATTTTTTTCTTTTCCTCTATTTTCTATAATAAATAGGAAAACAACTAGTAAATATAAAACAGTTATAAGAAAAATTATTTTTCTTAAGAAAATAAAGTGGGCAAGTCTTAAAAATACAATTTGAAGAATAATATTGTCCTCAAATATTGATAATATTTAAAAATTTTCCATTTCTACTTTTGTGCATTTTTCATTTTTCCCTAATGGTTTGCATTATTTTCATATTGGAAAATGGATGATAAACTTTTAAAAATTACCTTGAAAATATTTAATGGCTTAGGATGGAATCCTTCAGAAGAAGAGTATTAAATTGCTGATCCATTTTCTTTAGACTTTTGATAAATGAGGATATATTAATGTAAAGTGCAGGATTCAACAGAATAGGTTAGGATGAGATGGAACAGGATGGGACGGGACAGGACAGAATAGAATAGGAAACGGGAAGAGACAAAATTATAATAATTGATATTATAGTATAGCAATCTAAGAAATAAGAGGGGTTCCAGGTAATGTAGGGAAGAAATATTGAGGCACTGGGAGGGCATAAGGGACAAAAATTTCTAACCCTTTAACACTACTAATTAACCCCACACATTAAATATTTTCTAACCTCTGGTTCCCTGGTGATACCATATTTCTATACTATATTTCTTATGGCTTGCTTTTCTTGTGTGCTGTTAAGACATTTAGCAAACAATTTTGGAAAAATTATTTTAACACATATTAAAATTTTAATTTAAAAAACCCTAATATCCCGCTATGTACAAAACAAAACATCTCCACTCATATTCCATCTCACAACCTTCCTAACCTATGATTGCTCATTAGGGTTGGTACAAGCTATCTACTATACTGTACTTTGCCGTTCAGGCAGTTAGGGTGAGTTGTTTTCTACTTTTTTATTTACCTATTTTTTAAGAAAATCCATTCCACTATTTGCACCTATGCTTTTAATGTTCTCTCTTATATTTTTTATTCTTATATATTTTTATTATATTTTTTATTTATATATTATATATATAGATATAGCATTTTGTTGTTTAAATGGTTACTATTATATGCAGTTCATAAGAAAGATATATAGAAGTTAAATCATACTTAAAATACTACATTCATTCCTTAGGTCACACAATATACTTTAGTTTTCTTGCTGAAAACTAGTTATTACAATCAAATATCTTAATATTTGTAAACTCATTCCATATGTTGATATTATTTTCATATTTATCCTAATCTGACTAAATTCAACTGCTATAACAAGTAACTAAAAAAAATATATTTTTTAGCAAAATGAACAACATATTTGTGCTCCTTTTTTAAAGAAAATCTAGCAGGCAAAACCAACAAACTACCATATAATATTTATATTACAACAGTATCCTTTATATTAATGATGATGCTATTTGAAACAGCAGGAAATTAGAGGTAATCTGAGTTTATGTGCCTGGAAGAATGGATATATAAAAAGTGGTAGATGTAAACTATGGAATACCATGTAGCAGTTGGAAGCAAGAAACAAAAGAAGCACACAGCCACATAAATAGACTTCAAAAATATAATACCAGATGAGAAAAATTAGGAAATTAAATAAGTCCCATGATCCAATGCCATTTTTGTGAATTATAAGATATATATACATAAAACACCCACAAAAGGATAAACATCAAGCACATTGGAAAGATTGCTATTGCAAGGAGGAGAATGCAGTGGTCCCCAAATGTTTTGACACCAGGGATTGGTTTTAGGGAAGACAATTTTTCCACAGATTGGTGGAGGGGGCAGTGGTGATTTCAAGATGATTCAAGTGCATTACATTTATTGTGTGCTTCATTTCTATTATTATTACATTGTAATATATAATGAAATAATTATACAACTCACCACAATGTAAAATCAGTGAGACCCCTGACCTTGTTTGCCTGAAACTAATTGGTCCTATCTGGGGGGTGATGGGAGATAATGACAAATCATCAGGCATTAGATTTTCATAAGGAGCTTGCAACCTAGATCCCTCCTGTGCAGTTCACAATAAGGTTCACGCTCGTAAGAGAATCTAATGCCGCAGCTGATCTGACAGCAGGTGGAGCTCAGGTGGTAATACAAGCAATGGGGAGCCGCTGTAAATACAGATGAAGCTTTGCTTGCCTGCCAGCTGCTCACCTCCTGCTGTGTGGCCCGGTTCCTAACAGGCCAGGAACCAGTCCCTGTCTGTGGCTTGGGGACTGGGGAACCCTGGGAGAGTGGGATTGGATAATGGAGAATGATTAAATGGGTACATTAATAAATGAATGAATGATGAAGAAAGTAAAAGGGAGCCTTGCACAGAACCATGAGGATAGTGTGTTATGAATTGAGGTATATGTTTAATTTGAAACATCCTGTACTTGGTATCAAAAAAGTCTTTCATTTTTTTTTTGTTTTTATGGAAATAATTCACTGTTACTGTCCTATAAAATGGGTCCTTTTCATGTGTGTCTCAATTTATGAGCTGCTTGAAAGAAGGTTTTAAAAAGGCCAAGAATTGGGGAGCTAAAATGTGGAAACCACAGCCAACTGGAAAGCAATTAACCATGAGCTTAAATATTTTTGAAATTCTAACTAAGAAAATAATATATACTGTCATTGGCAAAATATTTTTTCATATCACTTCAAAATGCATGCTTTGCTCTAAACTAGAAGGTATTTTCTTTCAGCTGTTGGAAATTTGTATAATCATTTTATAATCATTAACAAATGTTTATAAACAAATTTCAACTTCAAAACATTCTTAACTCCAAAGATGTTTTCTGAAATAAATAAGTCTTAGCATTGTCATAAATTTGTCTACCATAACCTGCCAATCGGATGAAGGGAATTAACACTTACTGAGGGCTTTACACTCATTTCTTCCTCACCTTGGTTAATCTTTTCTTTTCTTTCCCTGCCACTTTCCACCCCCCGCCCCCCAAAAAATCTTGTAAGTGATATATTAGCTCAAACTATGTTAAACTAAACGCAGGTTAACCTAAATTGTCATTTTTGTAAGTCAAAATGTTTCTATATTGAAATTTTCATGTGGCTCAATTAATAATATAAATCTCCATTGAAAACTGGGAAAACTGAGGCTTTCAAAGTTTTAATAAATCACTTACAGTTATATTTGTTAAGAGTTGAAGTTGAGATTTCAAATTAAATCAATTTACCACAAAATCTATGTTCTTTTCATGATATCATGCCACTCCCATTGATATTCTCGACTTTTCACAGATACTACCATAGTTGATATTTGAGCTGATAGACACTACGTGCTCAGGAAAAGGTGATAGCAGACACTTGATTTTAACAAGAATCAGAATGACGGTCATAAAGGACTTTAACAAATTAACTTTCATATACCTAAAATTTGTGTATTGCACAAAATATATTTTCTTCAAACATGACACACTCAAGATTTAAACCCAGTACAAGTCTAAGGCCAATTTTCTTCAAGTAGATCAAAGTTAAAGAAACCTTATAGATCCATTCTCAGCCCATAAACTAAACTCTTCCAAGATTTACATTTGACTCATTCTTTCACTCTAATATTTTCTAAAAATGTACAAAATCAAAATAGTAAAACAGTTAGTTCAGTGATGGGTTTCACACAGTTCAAGTCAATCTCCAACCCCAGGGAATAATCACTTGTGCCAAGGAGTTTAAGGCTGTAGTACACTATGATCATGCCTGTAAATAGCCACTGCACTCCAGCCTGGGCAACATAATGAGATCCTGTTTTGTTTCGTCTTAAAAAAAAATGAAATGTGGCCAAGGAAATTCAGTGAGAAATAAAAGTACTCTCATCACCCTATCTCCTAAGTATTCTCAATAGGTGGTTATTTTCTTGTTCTACAACTTTCTCACCTTATAAGATCTTCATCCTCCTGGAAATCTATGCTTTCATATAAGGTGGAGTAGCAGGGATTTTATTCGGGATAAGATGCTAAAGGAAAAGCACATAAAGGAAGGCATATTGGAAGAAAAGGAAGCTTACAAAGAGAATCAAAAGTATAGGATAGCATGGGGATAAAAGAAACTTGTTTGGATCACTACCACTCCAGATCCTCCCACCGGACCTGAGCTTTCTATGATCATGTTAATGAGATTATTTGCAATTTGAAAATTCAATCATAAAGAAAAGAGATATAGTCAGAAAGGCATTCCGTATAATCGTTTCTTAATTATACCCTATTGTTAAAATGTCTCCATTAGGAAAAAAACTCTCAGCTATATAAAATTATACTTTGGTTATGTCACTCATGTCTTCTTCCCTTAAAATATATCAGACCTCTGAAAGTCTTGATATGGGTCGAGAGACCTTGAACAATCCTTTCATGGATTCCCATATCCATGAAAACCTTTGATAGTTTCCATTTAGAGATGAGAGCCATTGCCAAATTCAACTTTCCAATTTCTAAAGATGAACACAATTTCTACTGATTGAACAAAGTCCTTCTTTTCCTTTATTTACTTTTCCTTTAGTCTCATTGTCAGAACTGAAAGTAAACTACTTTTCACTAGACATTTTTTTATCACATTGCTTGAGTTTTATTATATCAAAAAGTTGCAATAGGATGTAATTCTAGGAATCGCACAGACTCACTCTCTACTTATGTAATTTGCTCTTTCAGTCGTCCATTGGTATATGCGGGGGATTGGTTCCAGGATCCCCGCATATACCAAATTCTGTGCCTATTCAAGTGCCCCAGTGGGCCCCGTGGAATTGGCCTCCAGGAAAAATCGGTCCTTAGTATGTTTGAGTTTCACATCCTACAAATCCACATTTGGTTGAAAACAATCTGCATGTAACTGGACCTGAGCAGTTCAAATCTTTGCTGTTAAAGAGTCAACTGTATATACTTGTTTTACTATTAATTACAATATGTCACAGACTGTCATGATCCTACTTCAACAGTCACACTGCAAAGGTAAAGCATATTGCATGCTAAGGGTTGACTGCCTTTTTTTTTTTGTTTTGTTTTGTTTTTTTTTTGTCATGAAGACAAACATTTCATTCCTTTCTTCAAACTTTCCTTAATGATGTCCAGGGGAGCAATGTTATGGCACCATGACTGCAGCCTTAAAAGCTTTGTGAAATGATAGGAGACAGAAACACTACATAACAACAATCTTTCACATCTGTGAAACTTAATTCTTCAAACTACTTTCTTATCTGTTAAGTCATAATGCTCAGCACAATATTCTGAAGTGAATAGAATATTTCCACCATGTTTTCCTGGGGTATAAAACAGCAAGGTGAATTATGCTACGAGGCTGTGAAGGATGAGAGCAGAGGGAGGAAAGAAGACGACTGACACTTTTAGAGCTCCTAGTATATAATAGATTCATGTTAGGTACCTATAATCAATAAGCAAATTGCTTACAAATTCTGTTCTTCAGCTTCCTCTTATGAATAGAACCTACCTTGTAGGATAGTGGAGACTATAGCAAAGAACATAACAGGAACTTGGCACAATGTTAGGCCCATGAAAAGATTGCAATGGAAGCTAGCTTTAGCTATTATTATTATGTATTTTAATTTTCTTTAACATTTACAGTAATCTGAGATAGTTAATTTATCTTATTTATCTGTTGAAAATTCCAAGATCCAGTGAAGCTTAATAAAAACTATTAAATAATATTTTGTTGAATGAAATGTGTTCCACCTCAAACTAAAATTCCACCCAACAATCATAGCCAAATTGCCACAAACTTTGTGCCAATAACAAATTGCAGCAAATAGCCTTCCTCTCTCCAGAGGATCAGGGAGGCAGCCAAAAGTCAACCAAAGGACTGAAGGTAACATGTTCCTACTGAGCAGCAAACATACAACCTCATCATCAAATATCCATTTATTAAGCACCCTTGTGAGCAGTGAAATAATAGATCAAAGGGTAAATCTCTGTCCTAGATGTTATCTCATATGCTCAGCATCTGTATGCTCAGCAAATCCCTTCCATCTTTATGTTTCTGAATTCTTTTTAACATACACACACACACACACACACACACACACACACACACCCCACACACACACAATATACAATATTACCATTTGGTCCTATTCATTGTATTGATGCTATTAATACTAGTTACCATTATTTAATATTTATAGTAATAGTTACCAATTTGCTGAATGCCTATGTACCAAGTGCTAAGCACTTCACCTGTATTTTCTCATGCTATCCTGACATCTAAACTAATAGTAGGGCTTAAGCCCTATTTTATGAGTAGGGTTTACACCTAGGCTGAGAGAATAGTATGTCAAAATCACAAATGGAGAGAAATGCTTAACCACAATTCAAACTCATATCCATATAGCTCCAAAGCCCATGACCTTTTCTGTAAGAAATTATTGGGAGTTATACCTGATGTAAATGACGAGTTGATGGGTGCTGACGAGTTGATGGGTGCAGCACAGCAACATGGCACAAGTATACTTATGTAACAAACCTGCACGTTATGCACATATACACTAGAACTTAAAGTATAATAATAAAACATAATTATTATTATTATTTTTTTTCTCTCCAGAATTACCTAGGCAATTTTAAAATCAGTTTTATGATAAACACAATGCTTAACAAGATGGACATGAAGAAACATCGACCAGGTGTTAGAGGACCTACAATCCACATTTAGCTTTGCACTGAGTCCATAAAGAAAGCATTTAACTCTATGAAATTCATCCATCAAAGCGGGTAAATGGACTAGAACAGTCCACAGTTCTACAGGCTCCTCTCCCTCCAGGCTGAGTGTTGCCCAGAAGGAAGTATACACAACTATGACTAGGACTAGGGCTATGACAACTGCTGCTATTATTGGCCTCAGTGGTGTGCAAGGTAAAGTAGTTCCTCAATATTCACTGCATCCTTTTCTGGGAGTCAGTTCCCTGAATTCATACTCTGGATGTCAAAATCTAACAAATCAATATAAAATATTGATGCTACTCCTCAGAGGTGCTAATTCACCTGATTTTCTTCTTCGAGGTCATGGAGGGAATAAAGGGTTGTGTAAGAGCATGTTTAAAATAGTTGTAGGGTGGGGCTAAGAATAAAGCTCGACAAACCTCTAAGGAGGAGCATTGCAACACCTTCCTAAAAGGTCCTGGGAAGGACCCTTGTGCTATGTCATTCTGGAATGCTAGTGCCCAGCTGGGCTTCTACAATTAAGGAGAAAAAAAAAAAAAAAAAAACTACATTAACTTCAAATTAACTTCTCAAAATGCATGCTTAGCTTCCAGAGGAAGACTGACAAAGTTGGTAGATGTACCAAGTTGAATTTACCTCACAATGTGACTATATTTGGACACAATCTTTAAAGGGGTAATTAAGGTTAAATGAGTTCATTGGGATGGGCCCTAATCCAGTATGACTGGTACCCTCATAAGAAGAGATTAAGACAGATACCTAGAAGGAAGGCCATGCAAAAACATTGGAACAAGAGAGCCCTCCATAAGCCAAGGAGAGAGGCCCTCAGAAGAAACCAACCCTGCTGACACCTTCATCTTGGACTTCTAGCTTATAGAACTATGAAGAAATTTCTTTCCTTTAAACCATCCAGTCTGTGGTAGTTTGTTATGGCAGCCCTAGCAAACTAACAGAGTAGGTATTAGTTATACAAGTCCACCTCAAATGTAAGTTATACAAGTCCACTGCATATATAAGAATAATGCATATATGCTTACATTTACTTCTGATCAAATACTTCTTAGCAGATACAAAAACACACTAACATGCAAACAGAGGGAAACACAAACAGTATATTCAGTGCCACCATGGCAAAATGTATAAGGACCTTAGATAAGAGTAGAGAATTCCAGGTTCTAATACTACCTGTTTCAGAACCTCACCTGGAAAGCAGAGTGATTGAGAGCATGGTCTTCAGTTTCAGACAGGTGTGGGTTCAACCTGGGCTTATCTACTAGTCAGCTATGTAACCTAACTACTCAGAAAGTTACCGAACCACTCAGAATCTCAGTTTCTCAATTCTGTAAAAAGCAAATAGTTCCTAATCTAAGCTTCTCAATTCTGTAAAAAGCAATAATTCCTATCTTCTACAGTTGTTACAAGGATTCAATTAAATATAAGGATTAAATGAGATTATAAAAGTAAGGGGCCAAGAACTGTGTCTGACACATGATATATAGTCAATAAATGGTAACAGTTGCTACTAGGCTGAGCCATATACAATGGCTGATATTTGTTTTTGATCTACCAAAATGGCAATTCCATATGATTCAACCTAATATTAATGTTGCAAAGAGACAACAGAGCACAAGTGGCTCAGAATACAAATTTCATCAACAGATAAATGGAAAAGGAAAACATGGTATATATACATAATGGGATATGACTCAGCTTTACAAAAAAAGAAGGAAATCCTGTCATTTGTGACAACATGAATGAACCTGAAGGACATCAAGTAAAATAAGTCAGGCACAGAAAGACAAATACCACATAATGTTACTTATATGTGGAATCTAAGAAAGAATGTAACTGAATTTACAGAAGTAGAGAGTAGAATGGTAGTTACCAGGAGCTGGTGGGGATGGGAGGGGGTTGGGTAGCTGTTATTCAAAGGATACAAAATTTCAGATAGACAGGAAGAATAAGTTCAAGAGATCTATTGTACAACAGGGTAACTATAGTTTATAACAATATATTCTTGAAAATTGCTAAGACAGTAGATTTTGTGCTTTTATCACAAAAAAAGGTAAGCATGTAAGGTAATATACATGGTAATTAGCTCGACTTAGCCATTTCACAGTATACACATATTTCAAAATATCATGTGGTACACAAAAAATACAATTTGCATTTGTCAGTTAAAATTTTATGAAACAAGAATACAAGTTCCAGAACCAGGATCTTTGGGCTAGAGTCCTGCCTCTGTCCCTCACTAGCAAGTTATAGAACCCCTCTAACTCGGCCAGGCACGGTGACTGATGCCTGTAATCCAGGCCGAGATGGGCGGATCAAAAGGTCAGGAGATCGAGACCATCCTGGCCAACAGTGTGAAACCCCGTCTCTACTAAACATACAAAAAAATTAGCCAGGAATGGTGGCGGGAGCCTGTAGTCCCAGCTACTCGGGAGGCTGAGGCAGGAGAATGGCGTGAATCCGGGAGGCGGAGCTTGCAGTGAGCCGAGACAGGGCCACTGTGCAGCCTGGGCGACAAAGCGAGACTCCGTCTCAAAAAAAAAAAAAAAAAATTCCCTCTAACTCAATTTCTCATCTACAAAACAAAAACTTGAAAACATGCCCTCCATACTATGACTGAGAGAATTAAGTAAATTAATCAGTGCAAAGCTCTTAGACTAATATCTAGTATTAGCCAGTTATCACTGATCTCAATCTGTTATTGATATTATTCATATCATTTATTAAAAAATAAAGATTTGACTATCTTTTAGATTCATTCTAACTTCCAATTCTATGCTGTTTGGGATGATATTGATAAAGGAGAATTATTCAGTTGGCGTTTAGCTATATATCACAACGAGGTTAAATATTGAGCCTTAGAATTCTGATAAATATTGTGAAATCAGAAAAAAGTTAAATAAAAATGTCTCATAATTCCTTCACAATTTATTGACAAGTCTCAAACAACTATAATACTAAAAATATATTTTATTTTGAGGGTAAATCAATCATTTTCCCTAGCTTCTTAAATTGCTAGACAGTTTGAAGGATCATTTCACCTAAAACGTAAAGCGAGTAGTCTATACAGTGTGGGGTTTAAAATGTTCTTGTGTGTGTTCATACAGCTGTTCATTATAGCAGGCTAATACTGGACTAAGGAGAATAATTAAGTAGTGAACAAGTCACTAATTCAGTAGGTGATAGTGAACAAATCACTTCAATCTCATTTTTCCATTTTGGAAAATGAAAAGTAATCTAAGTAAAGATATCAAGGTTCCCTTCCAAGCCTAAAATTCTATGAATCAGTGTCTATTGTAAATAGATAAAGAATATAATTTCATCAAAGAAATATAACCCATTTCCTCTGCCAATAAACAAGAAGAAAATTGTTTTTAAATAGCAGAATGTGAAGAATAAAAACAAGCAAAATAACACTCGTCTAAACATGTCCCCTGAATTGTTACCATAACGTGTGCCTGAGCAACTCTAACTAGTTACTTTTATGGTCTGTATAATTAGGAATTAATGACCAAATCTTTTCTGAAAGTAACAGGGACCATATATTAATTATCAGCAGAATTAAAGCTGCCCAGGCCAGCTGTGAAACCAACATTGACTTAAAGTCCTAGGTCCATTTGTCCAGAGACTCCAGCCTCTGACCTTAAGAAATACACATGACATCAGATTTCTGTCTCTGTAAAATGTTATGATATAACTTCTAGGACTCTTGAGAGGGTAAATTAGTTAATGTTTCTAATGGATAATGATTGACTAAAGAAAGATAATCCCAGTATTTCACTAGAAAGAATCTGAATGCACATGTATACATATGTAACAAACCTGCACCTTGTGCACATGTACCCTAGAACTTAAAGTATAAGAAAAAAATAATAATAAAAAAAAGAAAGAACCTGAATGCTCATAACTTTCTTCCAGAGAGCATAGGTATTCCAATAAAAATTGTTTTCTTTTTTTTAAAAAAAAAAAAGCTTCATGATCATGCAGCAGAACTAAAACAATATTTGTGAATAAAAGCAAAATTAAAATTAAAATCTCATCATGACACCATGCAAATAACTAGTTTGAAATTGACTAGTTTGGAGGGAAAAAATATATGTATACATAACTAAGACATGTTGAATATATATATATATATATAAAACTAGGACACATTGAATCTGATATCATAAAATCATTCTTCTTTCAAGTTAAAATGTTTATGGGAATTACATGATATGCTTTAATTATTAAAATGTAAAAAATGCAACTCAAAACAGGTAAACATGAATTCAGGAGCTCCTATAAATGATGTTTTGAGTTAAACTGCCACAGCATTTCCAAAAAAAAAAAGAAAACTACATTTCTGAGAGTTGAACACAACCTGTTACTACTTTCTATGAAGTGCAAGCAACTACATTTTAAAAATAGATTTAATCTTAAGCAATCAATGACATCTCTTATTTACCCTTATTTAAAAGGTTGCTATGGGGCAGTGGAGCAGGCTATTGTTTGGTTTGTTTGTTTGCTTGTTTGGGTGCTCATTTTGGCTTCTCCCAATAGATTTTTTTTTTCTCTTAACTAATTTTAAGATTCCGAAACTCATGACATGTCACAATTAAACATCTCCTAGGAAGTGCACAGTCTGACTAGCTCATTAATTCAGGCATAAACCAGCCGTGACCATGTTGCCTCCAGTCTGGATCAGACCAGTCTGGGAAAAGATAATCATGATGAGAAGCCACAATAAAACATATTAATCTCAGTGTTATTTTATCTTCCAGCAATTAAGATCTTATTTTTTCTGTCAATTCATATGTATTTTTTTATTCTTTAATTTTATTCTGAGAATAGTAACCCTGAAATAAAAGTGGATATTCTAGTTCTGAGAAGTAAATACTTTCATCTTCATTCTCAAAGGTTTTCACCTCCAGAAAAGTCAGAAGATGAGACAGAAGCCAGGGAGATTTTTATACTTCTATACCAATAATATTTACTTATTTATTTATTTTAGAGGAAGGGTCTAGCTGTGTCACCCCCGCTGGAGTACCGTGACCCAATCATAGCTCACTGCAGCCTCAAAACTCCTGGGCTCAAGCAATCCTCCTGCCTCAGCCTTCCAAGTAGCTGCAATTACATGCATGTGCCACGACGCCCAGCTAATGTGTGTGTGTGTGTGTGTGTGTGTGTGTGTGTGTATTTTTTTGTAAAGATGGGGTCTCATTTTGTTGCTCTGACTAGTCTCAAACCCCTGGCTTCAAGCAATGCTCCCACCATGGCCTCCCAAACCAATGATTTTTGTAGTTCCACAACTTCACATCTGTTGACAATTCTTGCTTAGTAGAGGAGGAGCAAGAGGACTACCCATGTCCCGATGTCTCTTTTACTGCCTGGTTAGTTGGCTACATATTATTAAAATCAATGTCACTGGTTTCTTTTTTCTTTTTTAATGTGCTACTGGAAAACTTTAAATTACATATATATGACTTGCTGAATATTTCTGTTGGCCAGCACTGGTAAAAATTAATACTAACCAGTGGTATAAGTATCTGAGATGGGCCAGTGAAGTTGTTCAGAAAAGCTATGTAGTATGACGAAAAAGCAGATGCCAGACAGGGATGTATTCAAATCCTAGCTCCTACACTGACCATTCAAAGGGATTTGAGTGAGTCATACAGCTTCCTCAGCCCATGTTTCCTCATAAGTAAAACAGAGAGAACAGTTTCCTAGCTTAAACAAAACATTTGTAAAATTCTTGGCATATCACAGGTATAAATAAACATTTGAATAAAAAGTCATTCTTAAAAGAAAATAGAGATTTTCAAGCAGTTACCAAGAATTAACTGCTTCTCATTGTCTGTGTCTTCCAATAAATGGACCACATTCTGTGGGTCCTTCCTGCCTATAATACTAGTACGACTTTGTTATTACCTTACCTTGCACAGATGAATCATAGCAGCTTTATAGTCAATGCTATTACCAAAATGTTCAGCAATGAAAGTATTATTTCTATTTGCGTTTTAAATGGTACAATGAAATACATTTCCAGAGATAACATCATGATTTTTACAAACCTAAAATCCACCTAAAAGAGACTTATACCTAGACTCGCTTCAGGAATCCCACACGTCTATAGCAGCGGGACCAAGTGTTTGAAAAGTTCTAAGATGCACCACCCTAAGATGCTAAGTTCATAATATATAGTTATTAAAAATGTAAGACATGAGAGTCAGCAATATTTCTTTAAAAACTAATTCTATCTCTTTGTTATACTACATTTCTTTGCAATTTGAAAAGTGCCTGCAAATTGTTACTCTATGAAATAATACAAGAGTCATTATAAGATTAGAAAAGATAAGCCTAGGACACAAAATTAAACGCTATTTCATAAATTATAAAACTGTAGGAGTTTCTTTTCCAATTAAAAGTAATATACAGACTGAAAATACCTATTCCAAAACAGCTTAGATAAATTAATGACTAGAAAGTTCATAACAGGTAATTACTGAAAAGTTTATAGGTCATATTTCATCTCTCAGCATGTAGAAAGACCATTCCTTTCCACAGTGATTCTTGGTAAAATGAAGAATACTTACTAGATAGCTCAAATGTCAGTTCACTATAATTATTCTTGTGTGTTCATGAAAACTAACTTATAACAACCTCTCCTTTATTGAATCTGTTTCTTATCCTTTTTGCTCCTAGTCTTCTATTTGGTCCTTTTATCATTTTTTTCTTCATTCCCTTGATCAATATTTATCAAGCCCTATGTGCCAGCAGTCCTTGAAGCTCATTAGCCTGTCTATTATTCAAGCAGAAGCAGTAAAGTGGGATAGAGAGGTGAAACACAGTTTTAAATGTTCTCCAAATTTGTTGGTTTATGTTTCTGTGCATATGTGATCTTAATCATATCTGACTTATCACCAAAATAAATTTGAAATTCTGTTATACAGTAAGTTCATAAAAATTAAAGTGTTGGTTTCCAAAACAATTATTTTTTTAAAAAAATAAGATGTTATTTTAGTTTATACTATGTCACAGAGCTAAAATCTAAAGATCAGTTATGGCTTTCTAGGTTATTGCAATAAATTTCCAATTCTTAGATTTTATATTAATACAAATACCTCATGACCCAGAGCAAATTTTACTATTGTATATCTAAAGACTTTTCTCCAAGTTGTTCATCAAATTATGTAATAGATGTGATAAAACTTCCACTGAAAAACGTCCTATTCATTAACTTACACCTAAGGGGGAAATACTAGAAAACAAAACTAAAAAGTTATCAAACGTCATGTGTTTATTAGAAGAAACCTTCACTTGTTTATTGAATTACAATTATTTACTTGTTGGTTTTTCCATTATATTGTAAAGCAACTTGAGGAGCAAAGTTAGGTTTTACTCTCTGGGTGCCAATCTGAAAAGTATAGGTTTCAAGACAGTTCCTGGATTGGGTGGATGAAAGAAATAAACATTCAAATTGAAGAGTTACCAATAAAATAGGTTTAGCTTTACAGACTATTTTTTTCCAACCCATTGGCTTAAAACCTAGAAGTTAAACTTTATAAAGTATGTGATCAACAGATTATGATATTACTTTGTTGTATAAATATTAATTAATTAATTCAACTGCAACTTGTTGCAGGCTTAATATGTGCCAATCACTAGTCTGGGTACTAAGAATTACAGATAAATAAGATCCGTCCATGTAAAGCACAGAACGGAGAGCTGGTTCCACTGAATTTGTCTGAACTCATCTTAATTTTAAGTAGTCATGAAACCATGGAAAAAAAAAAAGCAGAGTGTGTTTTTTATTCTCCCCCGACCCCAAAATGCAAAATCTATTTTTTCAGGTTCCTTAAGTTTTTGCAGTGTTTTACACTTTTTGCTTGTTGCTTAGAAAATGCAATCTCAACCGAGCTTGGTGACTCACGCCTGTAATTCCAGAACTTTGGGAGGCTGAGGCAGGCGGATCACTTGAGGTCAGGAGTTCTAGAGCAGCCTGACCAACAAGGTGAAACCTCATCTCTACTAAAAATACAAAAATTAGCCAGGCATGCTGGTACGTGCCCGTAGTCCCAGCTACTCAGAAGGCTGAGGCAGGAGAATTGCTTGAACCAGGCAAATGGAGGTTGCAGTAAGCTGAGATCACTCCATTGCACTCCAGCCTGGGCACTGCAGCAAGACTCTGTCTCAAAACAAACAAACAAAAAAAACAAAATGCAATCTCCTTGTACAAAGCAATATGCCTTCAGTGACACTATCTTCTGTTAAGCAGTCAAATAAGAAGGAGATGGAATGGAAGAATAAAATCAGAAACATCATAGAAAAAAGAGAAAGAAAAATATTAACATAAAATAAATCAGAAAAAATGTTTTGCCCAGTATCTTTCTCATATTATACTAGAATTCTGGAATATCATCAGCCACTAACCCAAAACAAGTACTGAGAACTGCCCAGAAATGAATAACCCCATTAGACCCACACTTTGTGAGAGCTGTCAGTAAAAGCAAACAGTGCAGAAATCCTCTGGATAAGCTCATGAGCAGGCTAAAAGCACTGATAAGAGTGAATTAAAAGCTTGTCATTGGTTGGTCCTTCTAGTGAATCAGATCCTTCAGGATACTTAGCAGCTGGCAAGAAGTAGCAATTTTTTTGAAGGCACCAATAACCTGGTCTGGCAGGTTCATTCGTTTCACTTCAGCAGAAGTGAACCTTTGGTTCTTGAGAGAGTCAGTCTTTCTAACTTGTACAAGCGTAAATGATAAATCAAGAAAATGTGACCACTTTAGAGAACAACAAATGTTTCTAAAGTGAAGAGTACACATTTCTTTAACGAATGGAACTGACCAAACCTGTAGCAAAGTCTGCCAATGTTAAACCCATTCCACCAGATCATCCAAGTTCAACTTACTTACCCCCAGCATCTGGTGGAGGTAGTGATACTCTGGCCCTTGGTTATACAGCAAGAAGGTTTTCCAGAAAAGTAGGACATTCATGGACAGCCAGATAAGCTAAACCAATCAGACATGAGAGACAGAAAACAAAAATTGAAAATAATTATTACCTGATGAATAGAAACCACAGGTAAATTCTTGGCCACGGTGCTTTCAATGGAACCTAAACCAGTAACTGCAGTAAGCATTTTCAATTAACCAGCAAGCTGAAAACCACTCAGAGGAAAACAAATCTGATTTTACCCGGCCCTTTCACCTGAGACTAAGCATTTGGGTTGCAAATAGGTCTCCTAAATGATTTACAGCTATCCCCTGCCATACAAAATGAGATTAAGAAATTAATGACATCACCATACCCCAAGCGAACAGAAGTAATCTGGGAAAAGAACAAAGGGAGCAAAAATGTTTAAAGGGTAAAGGAAAAGCTGTGTTCACTGAAAATGACCTCTCTTCCTCCACATCTCTCTCATCAATGTGCAGAAAAATTCTCATGCATTTTGGGGACAGGCGCGAAGTGGGGGAGTGTTCATTGTTATCTCCAGCATAAAGTTTTGTTAGTGGAGAATGTTCGAATTAAGGCAAAACTTCCACTTCCAGCTTCCCACCCGTGCACGCTCAGAGAATGAATCAAAATCGCTGCAGGACAGAGAAAACGCACGGAGAGCCTAGCCCGCCATCCTACCAGGCAGAGGTGTTTAACCCCTTCGTTGGCTAGCCAGCTCCTCCAGGACACAGCCATGCCGCCGGCCCCGCCGCGCTGCGCTCTGTGCCCGCCGGCCCCGAGAAGGAGCGGGCGGCTGCCTGGGCAGCGGTTACAGTTGCACGGCCTGCGGGGCCGCTGAGCGAGGACCGAGGGTCAAAGACTGAGGGGAAGCCCGAAGACCCGGCGCCGAGCCAGCCCGGGCGGGGTCTGCTACCCAGAGCCGGGTTTTCCGGGTGCCCTGACTCCGACCCGCACCGGGTCAGCTCTGCCCACTCCGCTGCCCCGACGCCCAGCGCTCCGAGCGCGAGGGCCAGGCTGCACCAGTCTGCTACGCCGCGCCGGCCCCTTTGTCTACGGGCGAGCCTGTTGTTGTGGCTGCTGCTGTTCAGGATGTCCCGGGTGGGAACTTGGAGGCGTCCCCCGCAGCCTCTAGCCCGGCCTGCCAGGCTCCAAAATACTGGCAAACATGTGAACAATGCTACTCATACTAAAAGTGGGGACCCTCGCCGCCCCGTCGTATACACACGCACACACACACACATACACATCCAGCTCTTTTGGACTGGTTGTTTTCCCCCAAAAGAGTTCATCTCAAAGAGCCTTGGTAACGAAATTTGATCCGGAAACAGTCTTTTATGCACTCGCTCACATTTCTCCCACCCTTCCTCAGCAAATTATCCCACTCCCAAACTAAAGCCCCCCCGATAGCACTTACCTAAGGCTTCCCACTAGCCACCAGTTTCTTTATCCCCTTGCCCGCCCATCCCATACTGATAAAAAGGTTTTAAGACATTACTGAATAAGAAGAACCCAGGGAATTAATGGTTAAAGCTGATGTAATTCTTAGGGGCTCTAGGGGAACTTAGATTCACTGTATTCGGGAATCTTTTTGTTTTACTACTCAGTCTGTTCAGTAAGTAATAGGAATCCTCTCTATCTTGTACCAGAGGCCCAGTGAAGAGTGAGAAGGGTGGGGAGGTGACCCAGGTACCTATCCGACACTGCAACAAATCAGTATTAGAAAAGAGAGAAAAAAAAATGTCATTCATGTAGAAAAATATCCAATGCAAAATAGATATCCAGTAAAGGTTTGTTAAACCAAAAACTTTTCCAAATTTAACAACTAATGAGAGAGAGAAAAAGTTTACTACTAGTTGCCTAATCAAATGGCTTTTAAACTCTTAAAAAAAAAAATCTTACAACATAGGCCATAGGATGTAATTAAAACTAAAATTTCAAAAAATAATACTACTCTCACTATATGCAATATACTTATTCCAATTAATTTAATGAACCGATTGATTGCAGTGCATAGTTTGAAAAATCAAAATGAATTCATATCAAGTCCCTGTTAGACTTCACACAACTTTCTAATAGGCTGTTTTTCTTGTTTCATGCATGACCAAATCCAGAAAGCTGTCCTGAATCTTTTTAAAGTTAGAGAGCATATTATTTATAAATAATACTATGTTCTTTTTAACCATGTGACACCTAAAGGATCAGGGAAAGAGCACACAAAGAACCCAAGGGGTCTCACCACTGGAGGGAAGTCAAATTCTGGGATGCACTGGTGCTCCTGAGGTTTAATTTCAATACATGGGGGCAGGAGGTTCATTGGCAGAATAGGTTCTTGTCATGAGTTGAGAAGCATGAAGCAATTCAACAATAGTAAAATAAGAGACCATTTTTAAAAGCTAAGCGACTTTCAGACAAAAAGACACAAGATTTTAAAAATGGCTCCAATTCTTAATAATGTACCTACTAAGTCCCAGGCTCTGCCTTTGCTACTTCATATACAAAATCTCACTCCATTCTCATAGTAGCCCTCCATGTGCATGTTAGCACTCTCACTTTAAAGATGAGAAACGGACTGCCAGGTGCGGTGGCTCACGGTTGTAATCCCAGCTCTTTGGGAGGCCGAGGCAGGTGGATCACGAGGTCAGGAGATGGAGGTTATCCTGGCCAGTATGGGAAACCCCGTTTCTACTAAAAATACACAAAGTAGGGTGCCTGTAGTCCCACCTACTCAGGAGGCTGAGGCAGAAGAATCACTTGAACCTGGGTGGTGGAGGTTGCAGTGAGCTGAGATCACACCACTGCACTCCAGTCTGGGCGACAGAGTGAGACTCTGTCTAAAAAGAAAAAAAAAAAAGAGAAATGGAAGCTAAAAGAAATGAAGAAACTTGCTTGAGGTAATGAAACTGGGTTTGCTTACAGTTAAAACAACCCATAATCAGGTACTTTTGTAAAATTCTTTAGTAAAATGATAGAATGCCTATATAAATGTTGGTTATTAACTATGGCTATTATTTCATAACTCTGTAAAAGGGGCCTGAGATTTGTTTATGTTGCTTTACCAGGAAACAGTACTCCAAGCCATCCCCAAGGGACAGAGCTAGTGTCCTGTTATGCAGGAACTCTCATTAATGAGATTCTTTGCAATACAATTTTCTCTAAGCCAGATTGTTTTATTATTATTATTATTACTATTATTATTATTATTATTATTATTATTTTAGATGGAGTTTCACTCTTGTTGCCCAGGCTGGAGTGCAATGTCGCAATCTCGGCTCACTGCAACTTCTGCCTCCTGGGTTCAAGCAATTCTCCCACCTCAACCTCCCAAGTAGAGTAGCTGGGATTATAGGCATGTGCCAACCCGCCCAGCTAATTTGTTTATTTTTAGTAGAGATGGGGTTTCACCACATTGGCCAGACTACTCTTGAACTCCTGACCTCAGGTGATCCACCGGCCTCAGCCTCCCTAAGTGCTGGGATTACAGGCGTGAGCCACCACGCCTGGCCAACCAGATTGTTTAATGACATAGTGGCTGTATTTTCAAAACTAGGAAAGGCCACTCTTGAAAGTAATGAGGACAGCGTTCTGCAGCTACATCAGTATTTAAAATATTATAAGGAAAATCACACTTTTGCCAGGAACAGACTTCACGATAAAAACTCAAATGACAGATACCTTTGATTTTTGGCTGAAATAATGGTAAGCTAGTGATATAACACTGATCTTCCTATGTTAATTGTAAAACCTATTGGCGGTTAGAACTGTTCTTGATCTATTATATATTACTTAAACACAGAAACTTTTTTGTAGACAGTGTTTTTCAAAATATGAAATGCACAGCTGTTAAAAAAGAGAAAAAATACAATACTCTTTGCACATAATCATTACTGCATTTTCCACTAATTAACTTAATTATATGTATATGTATGTCTAATTCTCCTACTCAACTGAACTTCTTAAAGACAAAATCTGGTCTTATTCCATTTTTATTCTAGGACTTAGCACAAAGCTTGACACATAGTAGGAATTTACACAATGTTTATTAGATGAAAGAATAGTGGTTAAGTATATCATCTTTCTTTTTGTGCCTTTCTCAAATCCCAATTTCTCAAGTGTAACTCTCTGATAATGTAAAAATAGTTTCTTCTCAGCTTGACAATTACCAGAAAAAGTAAAGAAATGGGGCAATAACCCCTTAAAATGGATGTTACCAATCCCACAGGTTAAATGATAGGAATTTAAGACAAGTGGGCCTTTCTATTAGTTTCCTATGGCTGTGCTAACAAATCACTACAGACGTCATGGGCTGAAACAACAGAAATTTATCATCTCACAGTTCTGAATTTCAGAAGTCTGAAATCAGTATTATTGGTTCAAAATCAGGGTGCTCACCGGATCACAATCTTTTCTTTTCTTCTTTTGAGACAGGATCTCTCTGTGTCACCCAAGCTGGAATACAGTGGTACAATCACACAGCTCACTGCAGCCTTGACCACCCAGGCTCAGGCGATCCTCTCTCCTTAGCCTCCAGTGTAGCTGGGACTACAGGTGCATATCACCATGCCTGGTTCATTTTTGGTTTGTTTGTTTTTTGTTTGTTTGGTTTTGTTTTTTTGTTTTTGTAACAACAAGATTTTGCCATGTTGTCCAGGCTGGTCTCGAACTCCTGGTCTCCAGTGATCCACCAGACTCAGTCTCTCAAAGTCCTGAGATTACATGCATGAGCCACCATGACCAATGCAGCATCTTTTCTGACGTGTTAAAGAGAATGTGTTCCTTGTCTCTTCCAGATTCTAGTGGATGCTGACATTCTTTGATTTGTGGCTGTATCACTCTACTCTCTGCCTTGGTGGTCACATTGCCTCCTTCTCTTCAATCTGTGTGGGCGTCAAATCACCCTCTGCCTCTCTCTTGCCAGGACACTTGTGATTGTATTCAGGGTTCACCCAGATAATCCAGGATAATCTCCCTATGCAGGATACTTAAATGTAATCACTTCTGCGAAGTTCCATTTACCTTATAAGGTAACTTTACAAGTTCCTGGGATTAGGATAAGTTATCTTTAGGTGGCTATTATTTAGCCTAGGATAGCACCTAAATTAACCTAGATCATCTTAATTTTCTTTCTCTGATTGGATATGCTAGCCTTAGAATAAGACTTCTGAAGAAATTCACCTTAAAGAATAAATGTTTGGGATTCCTAGTTAGCATTTCCATCAAGAAGTCAAAAATTATAGACCAGGAAACATGCCTGATAGAATTCGGTAAGATTTCTTAACCATTATAACTTGATATAGTTCACCATTTTTGTTATTTCATGTCTGATTACCAGGAGGGATTAGTATTAAAATTCAGCGTAAAAAGAGCCTGTGTGTTTTTTCAGGAAGAGAAAAGAGGAACCTAGGAAAGCTCCATCCCAGTATACAGCATAAACTTGTAGAGTGAGTAAAAGAATTCTAGAGGTCTGAGTAACAGAAAAGGACATTAAAGAGAAAAGGAAACTCCATCATGTCCCTGAGGCCCTTGCAAGGAAGAAGGGCCCACCAGGGAGCCAGGGAAAAGTGGTCCAAAGGCTTAACATTCCCAAGTCAGGGGACAAGTTCCAGACAGTGACTCATTCTCATTTCTATACAAAAACAAGTGTAGACCGTCATCTGATTCAGTCATTTAGGAATGTCTACCGTGCACCCACATGGTTAGGTTAGCTCCTTGAGAAATTCTGAAAAAGTTGGAGAGGTCCTTATGCCCTTAAGGACCAGATACTTGGTTGGAAAACAAGGCTTACAAATGTGAAGGCTATTTAAGAATTTCAAAATGAAGATGATCAGTGAAAGCTTGTCAAATAAAACTGAATAGTAATGATTTTTTGTTTAGAATTGCCCTGCATCAAACACTTTTCCAAATTTCTGGATTTCATAGACCAATAAAATTTCAGAAAGAAAAAAACATGGTAATCATTTCACAGTATATATGTGTAGGAGAACATCAAATTGTACACCTTAAATATATAAAAAATCATATACCAATGATAGCTCAATAGAGCTGTTTAAAAAAAAGAAAAAATAAATAGAAACTAACACAGACTAGTCAAATTTTGCTGCAATTAGGACAATTTTTAAAATGCAAACTAAAAACAACAGTCACAAAAATACCATTCACTTCTGTGTTTATTAAACAAAATTCATTTTTTACAAAATAAATGTAAGAAATACTGACTGCCTTCAGCTTCCAAAGAAACTCTCTCTCTCTCCTCTCTTTCTGTTTCTCTCTGTCATTTCACAGCAACCATCTTATTGTTTTTCTTTATTTGTTCCTCAAATCTACAAGGTAGGAAGGTAGGTAAGGCCACTATTTTCTTCATTCTAATATTTTAGGTGACAGAACTGAGGCATATGGACAGTAACTAACTTGAACTACCTTGCCCATGGTAACCATGATATTAAGTAGTAGATTTCCAGGAGCGAATACCCCTGCTCCTTCCTCCACTTCATGTAGTCATTGTTGAACCAGGACTTCTACCTGTTCTTAGTTCTAATGTTTAAGGCCACAAATGCAGTTGTGGTTGGCAACTTTCCCCAGTCATCCCAGGTGTGTAGCGATTTACCAGAAGGCCTTTGTGTTGCCAAGACAGTGCACACTCTCAAAAGACTGTTGTGTCTATTGTTTATGATATCATTTGTGCTTTATCTTGCATGGCATTTCCTGAACACAGCTATTAACACAGTAATTCCTGTACGTGTGTGAAATGTTACTGTTCTTAATGTTTTAAACAGAAGTGTCTGAAAAAATATTCTTAATACCTGAATTCATGTTTTCTGGTTGCATCTTCAAACAACTTTAAAGTATTGAGGAAATATGATTGGACTTTTATAGTCTCACTTTACTTTCTGAATATACTATGAAAATCTTAAACCCAAACTATTAGAACCCCTGTTAAGTAATATGAGTTTTACAGCCATAAAAACAGTGGAATTGAAAGAGGCTTTGGAAAGCATCATAACTTTTAGATATAGAAAGGAAATTAAAGCCTTTTTCTCAGCTCTTTGAGCTCACCGAGCACCTTCATGCTACTGCGCCTTTGCACACTTGGAGAGTGTTTATTTATACATTTATTGATGAGATTATTTGATTAATGTCTATATCTGTCTATATCTGACTAAATTGCTAAATTCCCAAAGGCAAATCCCATATCTGTTTTGTTCATTCTTATTTTCCCAGAGTCACACACAGGGCTTGGAACATCAGTAGGGGCTCAGTAATGGTTTTAATGAAAGAAATGAAAGACAGTAGGAGAATCTAAATTTTCTGACTTCTCTTCCAATAATTATTTCACACTGACATTTTCTATTTTACACTAATATGATATTCTGTACTTCTTTAATTCTTTCTATTTCCCAAACATGTCCTGTTTTCTCACATTTTCATGTATGTGCATGCTTTTCTTGTTTCGTGGCACACTTTACCTGGAGATGCTTGCTTAGTCTCCAAACTCAAGATCAGTATCTTCTCCTGCTAGAGGCCCACATAGACTCTTCCCAGCTGCATCAGGAACCTCTTGTGTCCACTGCGTGCCACTCTCTCTCAGAGCATTTATTGTGCCACATTTGTTGGTGCATTTTCTAGGCTGTTTCTCCAACTAGACTACAAGTACTTTGAGGAAAAGAAGTTTCTGTTGTTGTTTAATATATTTTAATAACAAACCTGTGGGAACAGCACAGAAGACAGATACCATTAAAAACATGTATTTGCACGTGGGACAACTTAGAAAAGTATAGTAAAAAGAATCTAGTATATGATAAAAATTATACAAACATCATTTAGTTGCTGTCAGTAAATAATTTACTCGCCAACCCAATGCAAATCCAAATGTCCAGAATAATTTAACAGGTTTATTTATAATTGCTGTAAGGTTGAATTGTTGAAACTTGTTCACCGAAGTATGGTGACTTGCATTAATGCTTCACATCCCCGTTTATATTAAAAATTCACATACAAATGAAAATAGAAAAACTGCAAATAACTGATTTCTATACCCTGTTTCTCCACTTGCAAGCATATATTTGGGTGCCTTTTGACCCCATGGGAAAAAAAATAATGTTCAGAATGACTAATTATAGGAAGAAATTTGGCAGGAGGGTCGAGGGATATGAAATGTTTCCCATCACAGGGGATTCTTAAGCATGCTTTCTATGTTTGTGGCATGCTAGTTGAATGTCCTCTGGCATAGTTGTTACATATTTGGCATGGATACCACACAAGATTGTGCCTTCAATAAAGGCCAACTAGATAGGTCTTCACTTGCCTCTTGCAAAGCACCAATAGCTACATTCTGGAAGCACAGACCTATTTTGAAGTCTTGAGAAATTTTTCACACCAGATGCTAGAAAGTTTTTGAATCAGAAGTTCAATGGGCTTTTGATAATGTCTAACTTCATGAAGCACTACAGTATAAGGCTTGTCTCAGTGAGGTTTCTTCACCTCTCCAATAGAGGGTGTACTTGCAAGTGGCATTTGTAGCTAGTTATTTGTAGCTAGTTGCTTCCTGAGCAGTTTACTATGGGTCATTTGCAAGCAGTCCACTTTGTAGGAGCCATGGAATAGAGATTTCCTTACTTACACCCCTTGTCCTTTGGCTGCAGCTCAGTGTACTAGAGGCTGTATTGGCATTAGAGCAAGAAATTTTTCTTCATTACATAAATCCTGGCACATAGTAAGTGTTCAAAATATATTTAATGAACAAATGAATAAATAAATTAATGTCTAACATGTGAAAACAGTTTAGGTTATTTTCAAAATGAAAACTTAGCATTCATCAAATATTCTAATTGCCAAAAGTGTGGCAAATGTTTTAGGTTAGAACTTGTTAAAGAAGAAGTTCAGGAATAAGAGAAATAAATAAATAAACAAATAAACTTGACATTTGTCTTGTCTTCTTCCTCAACAATCTAGCATGGAATTTAGCCTTCAGCCAAATTTTCCTTCTCTCCAAAAATTTAAGACTGGGAATTTCACAGTATTTTTTGTCTTCGTTTCCATTCTCACAGTTGGATCATTCTTATATCGATATAATAGCTTAAATGTCTCTAATGTTAGTGCATATCACACTGTATAATACATTGGCTTATCTGTCTTCCTCATGGGAATCAGACAACTGGGGGTCAAAAAAACTGTGGAATTAATCTTTGTATCCCCAGGGCCAAGAACAATGCCTGGTTCATTATTTAATCAATGAATATTTAATTTTTAAAAAATAATACTTGAGCACCTCTCTTAATTATTTATCATTCTAACCTTGGACTTCAATACTGTGTTACATTGAGAGAAAAACTTTTATAGGAATAAGATTCTATTAGAAAGGTAAATTACCTACATGGTATAGAATGTAATATCTGTACTTCAGATGTTATGCCTGTCATATTTCATTACTGTTCCTCCTAAGAATTCACTCCCCTAAGTAACATATTCTATTATATGTAGCCTAGCTTATCAGGACTATTCAACATCTTTGAAAGATTACTGTGTAAGATCAAACATTTAAAAGAAGAATAATCTTGCATCTTAGGGTTCTACATTCTTTTCTACTATTGAAATTTTTGGTGAAGAAGAAAGTTTTGTACCTTATTCCTTTTTACCTTTTCTCTCGGTTCTGTCAATTTTTTACCTGGAGACTCTTTTGATTCAGTCTCCTACAGAAAGCAGCACTATGCCTCCTGTGGTCTTTCATAGTCCGTTGTTAAAATGTACATATGCTCAATTATTACATGGTGATGCAATTATTTGTTAACCAAATGTCTTCACATCAGTGGAATTTCACTGGAGTAGCACATAGCCTGCAAGTTCTCCATCATTCTGCTCTTCTTTCATTTAGCAACAAAACACCCTGAGTTTCAGCTGGATTATACCTGTGAACTAGCCATTACTTGTTTTAGCCTCTCTTTCACTCACGATTAGACACTGACCATGTTTCTACAAATGAGATGTGAGCAGAAGAGATCTGTATGTCCTTTTACAAAGGAAATTTCTTCCACACTTTCCTTTATCTTTTTTTTCACAGGCGGGAAATATGCTTTAAGCATGATTTAAAGACAACAAAGGATAATGAAAGATATTACCTGAAGAATAATGAAGAAATAAGATATTAAAAATTTAGATGATCTTGTAAATGAGTTGTAGCTACCCACTTATATGGTTCACTTCTTTACTGTTATGAGAGAGAAATAAACTGCTTTATTCAAGGCACTGTATTTTAAGTTATAGCTGCTTAACTTATTATAGTCTATTATTAGAGAAATTGGTTCCTGGAAGTGGGGCATTGCCATAATAAAAACCAAAATACATGACATTAGTTTAGCACATTAGGTGGCAGGTAGAAAGGACCTGCAGGCTAGACAGTGATGTCCTTTGATATGCCATTACAAAACATACGGCAACTTGGAAACATACTGCATTATTACCAAGCTGTAGCCCTAGGGGAACAGGATTTTTTTTAATGTCGTATTTCTGGTACATTTTGGCTGCCACTTGGAACTTTCAGCAAAATGTTACAAGAGA
Organism: Papio anubis; assembly: GCF_008728515.1. Lineage (NCBI taxonomy): Eukaryota > Metazoa > Chordata > Mammalia > Primates > Cercopithecidae > Papio > Papio anubis. Next base: position 44,736,463 of record NC_044987.1, on the reverse strand, counting down.
TATGAAATAAAGTTAGGCAAGAAATGGCCCATTTGCAAATGGCAATGAAAAGAAATCTCTGCTAATGGAAAATCTCTCTGCCTGTGATCTGCAATTTAATGGAATAAAATTCCCCTAATTTGAGATTTCAGAGGGTAGAAAAGCTAACTGTTTCCATATCCCAGACAGCATGATATTAGATTGTCCCTCAGAATCAGCTCAGAGGTAAAGAGCGGTAGTTTTGGATGACATTAAGGTAGCTTACATTAAGTTAAGGGAAGATGAGCAGAAAGAAGATAATAAAAAGGGAAGCATCTATAGACTCTATAGACGTTGCTCAAAAGATGATTTTTGCTGTGGTTACTCCACATGGAAGTGATTGGAAGCAAATAGGCAAGAATCCTACTAAGGGTTTGAAAGAATTTTATTATCATAAGAACCACAAGGCGAGTATACAAGGACCTTTGTTGTTAGATATCTAACACAATCCTCTGTCCTTCAGAGCTGAACCAAGGAGAGAACACTCACTCTTGCCACCTTCTGATGTGGACAGTGGATGAAGAAAAGCCTCCCAAATACATAAAGTCAAAGCTGCAGGGGGCAATGGACGAAGAAAATACTCATTGAGAGCAGAACAAGAGGTTGGTTAACCAAACAACTAACATACCAGCAGGTTGGAAAGTATTCACGATTTCTACCCAGGAGAATTTAAGATTTACTGTGAGCCAGAAACAGCTGGGTGATTTTCAGTTTTTACATTTCTGAATGGGAGTTTTTGTTGCAATTATCCTGTCCCTACTCCAACATTGTATATCAGGACCGAGGAAGACATGTAACTTGTGTTTGTAAGTTTGTAAGTTGATGCCAGAGCACAAGGAGCCACTTCCAGACCTGAAAGAGAAGACTACATTCCACTCCAGTCCTGGATTTTCAGCTGCAGCAGTAACTGAATGAGATTTTATATGGGACCCCTTGAAGAGGATTTGAGTGTATTTATGAAGAAAGATGAGGGTGCATGAATACCTGAGTTGTTAGAAGGGCAAACTGACAGACTGATACCTATCCATTGTTATTAATTCTCTCCTAGTCCACTTACTAACAGAACCCCACAAGTCTTACCTGAACACAGAACTGCTCAGCTAGATGCAACACTTTGCAGCCTACTTAGGCAGGTGTGGGCATGAGACTACATTAGTAGAAGTAATGTGTTAAACTTTCTAGTCATATCTGTTAAAGAGAAAATTGCTTATATTTCATTTTCTCTCTTTCCCCATTCATGAAATTGGAACACAAATGTGCTGATGAACTCTCTTTGACCAAGAGAAAGAAGACCATGCTCTAGGAGATAGTTGAGCAACTCAATAAGAAACTGGATTGCTCAATGACCTCCAGGAGCAAAGGTCCCTGCTAGCCAAGATTGGATTGACTCTTAGAGAGAATAAAACTATCATCTTGATGAATCCACCATCGTTTTTGGAATTTTTGTGTTACAGTAACTTAGTCAGTACTCTAAATTCTATACTTGAATTATAACAATATGAATTGATGACAGAAGAATATTTTTGATGTTGAGAAACACAGCCATATTAACATGCTAAATGTTTGCATCACATTTTAAGTTATTGGCAATTCAGGGAATATATCTTAATATTCATATTCCTAGACTTAACTGACTTGGTAATGAATCCATATTTCTTTCATTAATTAGTCAAATAATTCAAAAAATGACAATAGCAAAATAAGAATGGTTGTATGATTCAAATGTTTCAAAAATGAACGTAATTCTGTTCCCTATACTATTAACTGTAGTTGTCACCTTAGGGTCTAGCTTTGTACTTTCTCCTCAAGAATTGAATTGAATGATTACTCATCATATCTGACCTATCTAAATGAAAAATAACCTTGATCTTTATTTCTTTGTCCTAGACTATTTGAATCATTTATTTTAACAGTAAATTTGGAAGAACAACAGTAGACTAAGTGTTTGATCAATGTGAAGACACACTTGTTAGCAAAATATGTTAAAATTTCTCTTTATATATTTGGAATCCCATAGCCAAATTTTCAGTTGCAAATTCCATACTACTGAGCATTACTCCCAAATATCATGAGGTCACAGAGAGATAAGTCCTTAACTAGACTCTCCCACACAGACTAATTTAAACAACAAAAGAGTCCAATTCTATTTATGATAATTATCTCAGTCATGATACTCATTAATAAGGTCTCTAGCAGAATGTAAACAATAAATATGCATGGGGAACATTGTAATAACATAACTGTAGCATAATATTCAACACAATGGTAAACAAAACTGCCATTCATTTTGCTGCTGATGATCAAATTATGTTTCTTCTTTTCAGCTCATTAATACTGGACATGGTGTTGTTTTTCTCAATAAGTAAAAAAATCAGGTAGTGAGATTGAAAATGCCACATTAGGGAGGTATTCTGATATATTGGACAGGGCAGTGAATTCGTAGTTGGAATACCTGACTTCCACTGAACCTGGCTCTGCAATTAATCTTTTTATTAACTTTAGACAAGTAATTTAATACTTTCAAGCTTCAAATTCTAAATGTATAAGATTAATGGGATGGGCTAGACAACATCTGAGGTATTTTCTGGTTCTAAAGTTTTGTGATTCTACAAACTTCCCAATCCATCCTATAACATTGAAATCTCATGAAACATATATTAATTGCACAACACACTTTGGGTTAGACATCACGCTAGATCAAAGCTCAGATGAATGGCCACCATAGACATGATCCCTATCCTTCTGGAACTTACCATCAGGTGGAAAGACAGAGGCTATGATGATAATTATAACACAAAACACTTAATTATATTTGTGGAAAGTTCTATACAAAGGGTACACAATGCTGTGGGGTACAAAATAACAACAATTCATAGTCTAGAGTGCTATGGAATCATATCTGATTAATAAACTTTTAAGATGAGATCTGAAGGACAATAGCCAGACAAGGAGGAGTGGTAGCAGAAGGGATGTCCGGACAGAGGAAATAGCATGAGCAAATTTGTTGTGGGGAAGAGAACTCTTGGCCCAATTAAGTTGCTGAAAGTAAGCTAGTGTTGCTGGAACACACAGGGTGAGAGAGAAAGTGGTATAAAATGACACTGGGGAGACAGTGTCACTTCACTTGGAGCTTTATAGCCCAATATACATTTTGGACTCCATACAAAAATGTAATATATGGGACAAGATAGACATGTTTTAGGTAGGCATGCAATGTTATCAGTTTTCTTTTTAAAACATCACTCTGTCATGGATGAATACATAGGATGTGGCAATAGTGGGTATGGGGAAACCAGAACAGAGGCTACTGAAGTAGATAGGTAATAAGGGACAGTGACTTTATCAGAGTTGTTATAATTACAATTGAAAGAAATGGATAGATTTTTTACATATTGGGAAACTAGGGTCTAGCAAAATTGTGAGGAATCAAAGATGATTCCATATTCAACTGCTAGTCTAAGTCCCATTGTGAATTATATATCAGGATATTTGTAAATAGAATATTATTTTATGAATTAATACAGACATCTATTTTACTGCATCTTTAGGCAATGATCACACAAACTTTGAGCACCTCCAGTTTCAGAGAATTTATTGCATTTTAAAGAAGACAATTGGTTTTTGGACAATTCTGAATGTTAGAAAGATCTTCTTGATACTGTGTCAAAATTCCTTGTTGTTCTAATTCCCTTGTCTCACCTTGGATCCCCAAAGCAATAGAGAATAGGATTAGTTCTTCTTTGGTATGGCAACAGTTCAAACATGTCAAGCTAGCTACTAGTTGCCACCTTGCCTTCTAGCCCCATCTTTCTCTCTTACCAAGCCTCTTTTCTGTAAGCTAAGTGTAGGAATTTCTGCTTTCTTGCCTTAATCACTCTTTGTTAGCTATTACTTACCTTTTAGGTCTCAGACTGCTTTCCCAGAGAACCCCAACACAGGAATATTAGGTTCCCTCATTATAAACTCTTACATATCATTAGTTTTCTCCTTTATAGCACTTTTTAAGTTAGAAATCATTAATGTCGGCCGGGCGCGGTGGCTCAAGCCTGTAATCCCAGCACTTTGGGAGGCCAAGATGGGCGGATCACGAGGTCAGGAGATCGAGACCATCCTGGCTAAACCGGTGAAACCCCGTCTCTACTAAAAAATACAAAAAACTAGCTGGGTGAGGTGGCGGGCACCTGTAGTCCCAGCTACTAGGGAGGCTGAGGCAGGAGAATGGCGTAAACCCGGGAGGCAGAGCTTGCAGTGAGCTGAGATCTGGCCACTGCACTCCAGCCTGGGCGACAGAGCGAGACTCCGTCTCAAAAAAAAAAAAAAAAAAAAGAAATCATTAATGTCTGTCTTCCCTGCTAGACACAAAACACGTTAAGAGAATTTGGTCTGCAGTAGGGAAAGACAAGCTAAGTCACTGTCTATGAGGAGATCATGTTCTAATGAGCTCGATAAGTTGTTAAATGAGTAAATTAACATATAATTAGAAACAGTATAAATAATATTAGTCGGCACAAAAGTTATTGCGGTTTTTGCCATTAAAAGTAAATGTAACTTTAATGAGAGTGTGAGGACCAGGAAAGACCTTTCTAAGGACCTGATACGTAAGCTGAGACTCAGAGGAGTAGAATTTAGTTAGTATGGGAGAGGTCTCTGAAATTTAACATGCTGATATGGCTAGACGGCAGTTACCAAGGGAACAGCTGGAGGAAATGTGCAGCAAAGAGAGTAAACATCTTGTGGTATTTGATGGGAGTGTAATGTGAGGAGAAAACAAGAATCTTAGAGCTGGATAGTTTGCTAGTGTAAAAGAAACTTGACTGATATCCGTTCTATGAAATAAGTACATTATTTGTAATTACTATAAAATATTATGGTACCATTAATTGGACTTTTGCTTCCAGATAAAATAGTAAAGCCAGAAATATATTTAGTCTTCCTCGTGAATTACCTATAAAAACAGACAAAATATGTAAAACAATGGCTTTCAAGACATTGGACATGAAGTCATGAAGAATAGTGATCCCTGAAAAATGGAAAAAAAGTAGAATGAGCTTTATGATTGTCCCTGCTACTGTCTTGAGAGAGTTTCTACGTTGAGGCAGTATGTATTTTTATGGTATTGATAAGCATAGACATAAAAATAAGTATAGACAAACAAACCAATAGAACTGATTAAAGACTGCATAAATAGATCCACACACATATGGAAACTGATTTGTGACAATGTTTAATGTCAATTCAGTAGAGAAACTGTAGTCTTCCTAAAAACACTTTTAAAACATTTGGATGTCCATATGAAGAAAGAAAGAAAGAGAAAAAGGGAAAGAAGGGAAGGAAGGGAAAGGAAGGAAGGAAGGAAGGAAGGAAGGAAGGAACGAAAGAAAAAGATAAAGGAAGAAAAATATTTTCATCCATATCTTATACTACGCACAAATATTAACTCAAAATGGATCATAGACCTAAATGTAAAGCCTACAACTATAAAATATCTAGAAATAAATATAGGAGAACATTTTTATAACCTTGAATTAGTCAAAAAATTCTAAAATATGACACCAAAATCATGATCTATAAAAGGAAAAAATGATAAGTTGGAGCTCATTAAAATATATAATTTTTGTTCTTCAAAAGTTACTGTTAAGATAATAAAAACAGAAGCCACGTACATGAATAAAATATCTGTAACTCATATGTCTGATAAGAACTTGTATCTAAAATACATAAAAGACCTTTACAACTTAATGATAAGAAAACAAATAGTCCAATGAAAAATACAGATACTTTACCAAAGAAGACATATGGATTGCAAATAAACATAGGAAAACATAACTAAACACCATTAGTTATTAAGAACAAGTAAATTAAAACTACAATGTGATAGCACTACATACCTATCAGAATGGCTGAGATTAAAAAGGCTTTAAATGGTGTCAGGCAATACCATTTAAATGGTGTCAGGGAAACCGTGGTATACTCATGCAATGCAATACTATTCGCCAATAAAAGGAATGAACTCTCGATACATACTACAACATGTATGAATCTCAAAGTAATTATTCTGGGTGAAAGAAATCTGACATAAAAATATGTACTACATGATTCCATTTTTCACAAATGCCTAGGGAATAAAAACTATATTCTATATTCATAGAAAGTAGATGAAGATTTTCTGTGAATGGGATGGGCTGGGATAACAACAGATGTTAGAGAGGGATTACAAAAAATTTGAGGAATCCTTTAGTAGGGATGGATACGTGTATTATCTTGATTGTGGTGATGGTTTCATGGGTGTATCCATATGTCAAAATGTATCCAATTGTACCTTTTACATAAGTGCAGTTTGTGAGATGTTTTAATGTTAACTATGACTCAGTGAAGTTACATGTGTATGTATATGTACATGTATAGATATGCTATACATAACATATAATACATATAATAGATAATACATACCATATATAATACACAATACACATAATATATAATGCATATGTCATATAATATATAATATACATATACACACAGACTTAGATAATATACATTGCAATATATACATATATATTGAATGAAGATTAAAACTATGTGTGTGTGTATGTAGGTATATAAATGACTTTTTGCTAAAAGATATTCTCAAATCTACCCCATGGGGCAATTCAGTATCCAAAATGAATGTGGTTATTCCACTTTAGAATATCTCTTGCATAGAATTCTGCTTCATTATGGTTATTTTCATCTACTCTTTTACTCTTATGTTTCTGCAGTACCCAGCTTAGTAGTTCGCATATGGTAAATATTAGCGAATTCAAAGTTGAGTTCAGGATAGGTAAGTTTCTAAAGGGAATCACTGTTTACCACCAAGAATAGCAGTGATGGGTCTTTAAAAATATAAGAATTTCTTAGAAAAGTCACAGTTTCATTTAAAGGTCAAAGCATCTAAACAAATAGGAATTAAAATCCAAATAGCCAAACACTCTCTCAGCTAAACACATTCAAAAATTATATTTACCTTCACAGTTTATATAGAGGGAGATTTATTTTTATACAAAGTTCCCATTCATTGATAATATATACAACCAGGAAGATCAAATAAATAAACATGCTTTTAAAAATAATATAATGCAAAAACTATTGGTATGTAAACTGACTTTCCTGTAACCCTCCAAGATACTGTTAGCTATGAGAATCTTAATATCATTCTGGTTTATAGGCTACCTAATTCATACTTGCATTAGGTAGAAAAACAAACATCTTCAAAAGTGACGTTCCCAAAGCACCACACTCAGGATGTCTGTACTAAGGTGTGACGTCCTGTAAATGAGCACCAGCTCTCTGACAAGTGTCACTCTTTGGCTGACGTGTGGCCAGACAGCCCAGGTCAGAAGTGTACTTTTGTTCAGAGTTTACCAATACACTCGATGGTAATTTTAATCACCAGTAACTCTGAACCATTTCTTTTCTTGAGCCTTTCTAAGACTACTCATATTGAGAAAATAAAGGCAGTTATATCTTTAAAAACTATTTATGGTGTTTTGAATGTGCCAGATTCTAAGCAATTAGATAGAACATAATCATGTGACAAATGACATGTCATAACTTTTCATATTCTTGGATATAGTGAGAGACTGCCCAAACAGGGACATTTTTTGGAGGAGACAGATATGAGGAGGAAGTCAGGGAGAGAGGATGGGAGTAAAAAAGAAACTAATATTAACTCTATGCCTACAATCTCCCTGGCACTGTGCCAGGCCTGTCCTCGATGCTGTGTTATGTAGTGTTCACAACACTTTCTCAGGTAGCTATAACTAACCCCATTTTGCAGACTGAAAAACTGAGGATCTGAAAGGTGAAGCCACTTGTCAAGTTCACGAAGCAACAAAGTAACAGAGTTGTTATTTAAATCCAGGTCTGTAGAGCTGCAAAATTTCCATTGCACACAGCTGTCCAGTCAGAAAGACTCAGCACAGAGATTTTTTTTAAAATGATGTTTTCCTATTATTCAGGAAACGTAATTTGGTTCCCAATTCAAATCATGATGTCACTGAAAACTTTATAAAGATATAACTCTTAAAATGTTTTTATTTTTTAAATAATGAATACCATAATTCTGTTCCTCAAAAAAATAGAATCAGAAACAATAAGCACAATATACTTGTAAATAATAAATCATTCTGAGCAAACCTAATTACCGCTTCCAACAGAATTTCATGGCCAAAAGATAATGGAAGTTCAAAAGAAACAATATATCTTGATTGCTAATATAATAGATAGTGTGTCTTAGACATTAACTAGCACAATTAATTGAAAATAGTCTCAATCTGTAATATGAATTGACTTCATTGGAACAAAAGGGCAATGTCATATACTGTCAGGGGTCTCTCTGGGTTCCCTGTCCTGCCCAGCTCCAATTGCCATTTATAATGGTACTTGTAGGGGCAGCAATTGTCCAAAATTACAAAGAAGACAAATTCTTATGTCCAGTGCTGCCTCTGCCTATCTGTAAGACTCAACTTACTTTAGATAGAGATAAAAGTTGGGAACCATCAACAAGTTACACACTAGGAAAATGAGTAGTGATTGTAAGATAAACACATAAAGATTTAGGAAAGACATGTGCAAAGCCACCTTAAGGAGCCATCATGACTTTTAGAATGGTATTTGTTAATGAATTTAAACTAAGTTTTGCCAAACATCTGACAAAAGAGTATATCAGAGGGGAAATTAATCAGCCTTGAAAGCACAGAAAAAAAGAACCACTGGGGCAGAAACTAAACCATTTAGATTTAGCAAGCTGCAATAACCTGCCCTATAACATACATCTATCGGGGGTTGGAAGGAAAACTAAAACACGATGTATCCACGTCCACTGATTGTAATAAACTCAAGGGCTCTAATGGCACTCTACATAAAGATGAAAAATGTCCACTCAAACTTCTCTACCTCCTCTATGCCAGGTACTGCTATGCGTTTCAAGATAAAGAGATGACTGGGTGATGATGGGTAATAGGAATATACACAGCCTCCATTAATGGAGGTAATTTGAACCTACAGAGAGGTAAATAGATGATTTCCTGTTTTATTCTTTGGAATCTATGGATTCTTTTGAAAAAGTTAGATATTGGTTGTATTATAAGGCATAAAAGGCAACTGTGCAATGCACTTGTTGGACATCTAGGCAGAAAGGAGATGGTCAGGCTTTCCAAAGTGATAGCACTTTCCAAGCTTAACCCAGAAGGCACCCTGCTCATTCAGATCTTACAGAGTGACAGCTTGAGTTACCTATTAAGAAGGTAAAAAAAATTCCTCATAAATCATGCAGAGCAAAGAAGCTTATATTTTCTATTTAGAGATTAAAACATGCCCCAAGACATAGCTTCTATTTGTCTTAGCTGAGATAGGTGAACACACCCTAGGCAAAAATATGAAACTTACAAAATACTATTCCATATTTCTGAGATCTTCTCTGGCTTAACTATGAATATGATAGAGTGAGACTACTACCGTTCCAGATCAATGGTTCTCAATATTGCTCAGATAGGACAGTAACACAAAGTAACAGAAACTCTTGCAAAAGAATGCGGAATACTATGTTTTTAATTACTAACAAATTAAGTAATTTTTACAGAATCAGAAGACACTATATACTTGAGTGTAGAATAGATAAATAATAGCAGACATCAATAGTTTCAGAAAAATTCAGAGAAAACCAAAAAACAATAACTTTTTATAAATTTAAAATGTTTGATAGTTTTTTTTTTTTTGAAATAGGATTATTTTTCCAATTTAGCAGCAACATGCTTCTGGCTTACATGGTACCTATGCATATTACTTGAGAAATATAGGTTTAGATCCAGGAATAGCTTAATTTATAAAATTCTATTCTAGCATTTAAACTGTGTCCATTCCTAAAACAAATCTACACAAAACCACCTACCTCTGGTCTTGTAGTCCATCCTCCTCAGTATCTAAGGACAGATGATGTCTTTTCTCCTAATTTTAACACACTGTCTTTTCCTCCTGCTTCAAAAGTCCCAGATAAACATTTTCTGAAATATTAGGCACTGTATTATTTTTTCTAAACATAATTCTTTGTGTCATGCTATATGTAGGTATGCTACCATTGTTTCTTTGGAGTTCTTATAAATTGACAAATAATCATTATTAATATTACATTTATGGAGTACAATGTGATGTTTTGATCTATGCACACATCATTAAAAGATTCAATCAACTAATTCACATTTTTCATCACCTCATCAACTCATCTTTTTTTTTGGTGAGAACATTAAAAATCTATTCTTTTAGTAGTTTTGGGATATACATTATTATTAACTGTGGGCATTACAGTGCAATAGATCACTAAAACTGATTCTTCCAGTCTAATTAAAATTTTATACCCTTTTGTCAACGTTTCTCTTTTTTTCATCCCTTACTCTTCCCCCTATCCTCTGGTAACCACCTTTCCACTCCTGTTTCTATGAAATTTAAGAGATTAACATCTTCAGATTACACATATTAATGTATAGTACTGGGGAAGGTTTTACTGGTGGGGTATTTCATAACTAGGGGTTATTGTTGAAGGTTAGTCTTTTCTGGATAGTCTAATTGCTAACAGAAATTCCAATGATGAAAATAGGATCCTGATTACAAATATCTATGTATCAGAGACAGTCTATGTCCTCCTTTAAATAATATCAGATTTGGTCAACTCTTGAAGCCAGAGTGGAAGCTTCCTAAAATTGCTTCTTTGGAGTGTATTTAAGGGTTTAGAACCACTTAAACTATTTTTCAGGCTTCTTGTTTTCAGAAGCTTTCCTTTACCTGAACAAAGTAAAGTTTTCCAAAGAGAAGAGCCACTCTCCAGATTTCTCATGGAGTCCACACATACCTCACACAATATTTGCTTACAAAAAGGCCTACGTCTTTTAAGACCAGAACAATTTACTGAAATAATAAACATATTGAACACACTTCTCACCAGGACCATCAATCTTCTCTGTTTGCAGATTACAGATGTAATTAGTAGGTGTTTGTATTGCTGAATTTGGCTCTGAGCTCAAAAGAAAATTTTTATTTGAATTTTTTACCTCATATGTTGTCAGCTTGCTTATATATTGCATTGTTTCCTCTTAATGAAGCCAATACATTAATGTTTTTTAACACATTTATTAAAGTGTTACTGATACACAAAAAAGTGTATATATTTAATGTGTACTTTTTAAAGAGTTTGGACATATGCAAAGGCCCATGGAACCACGAATCATAATCAAGGTAACAGACATATCTATCATCGCCAAAATTTGCTGTGTCCTTTTTCTTTTCCTTTTTCATAATAAAACACTTAATACAAGGCCTATTCTCTTAAAAATTGTTAAATGTACAATACAATATTATTAACTGCAAGTGCTATGTTTTATAGTAGATCTCTGAAATATGCTTATATTGTACAACTGAAACTTTATACCATTTGACCAACTCCCCATTTCCCCCTCACTGTAGACCCTGATAATTACCATTCTATTCTCTGATTCTATGAGTTTGACCTTCTTAGGTGACTCATGTAAGTAGAATCATGCTGTATTCATCCTTCTGTGACTGATTTATTTCACTTAGCGTAACATACTCTAGGCTTATCCAGGTTGTCGCAAATGGCAGAATTTCCTTCTTTTAGGCTGAGTAATATTACATTGCACGTATTTACCATATTTTAATTCCATTCTTCTGTCAATGGTCATTTAGGTTGTTTCCATATCTTGGCTGTTGTAAATAATGCTGCAATGAATCTTAATCTTAGGTTAAACATCACTTGACCATTAAATTCTTCTCTCACCTTTGCCACACACTTCTAAAACATCCTGTGGTTCTTGCCCACTGATTATACTTGCAGTTACTGGTCTGTGTGTAGCAACACAGGTAAGTAAGGACTTTCAGAGTAGGATTCTATCTTGACTTGTGCACCACTGCATGAGTAGCATCTAGCAGAGTGCTGAGAACATACTCAGTTCTGAAAATAAGTTGAGGAAGTAAGTTATTTAATTGAAATATTTGGAGGAATATTTGTGAAACTCTTTGAAACTACAATATTTTCACATTCAGCCAGGTGCAGTGGCTCACTCCTGTAATCCCAGCAATTTGGGAGGCTGAGGCAGGCAGATGACCGGAGGTCAGGAGTCCGAGACCAACCTGACCAATATAGTGAAACCTCATCCCTACTAAAAATACAAAATTAGCTGGATGTGGTGGTGCATGCCTGTAATCCCAGCTACTCGGGAAGCTGAGGCAGGAGAACTGCTTGAACCTGGGAGGTGGAGGTTGCAGTGAGCCAAGATCCTGCCATTATAGTCCAGCCTGGGCAACAAGAGTGAAACACCATCTGAAAAAAAAAAAAAAAATCACATTCATAGAAGGAATTCCCACAGAGCTTTTTCTTAACTCACTGGATCCTACGGAATACTTGACTTTAAATCTCACTGAAAGCCAAATAACAAAAATCCAAAGCAATGAAAAAATCCCTAGCTATAGAGAATGTGTAATTATATGCCACAGAAATTAAAGTATTTGTTTACAATATAATTTTTCAAACATAAGCAAAATAATCTCTGCAATGCAGTTGGTTCAAATAAAAAAAATAGCCTCCAGAAGAAATGCAGATTAAAAACTCTTGTTTTTAATCTATCCTATTAGTTCTGTGCCTCTAGAGAACCCTGACTAATACACTTCTATTTGACATAAAATAAATGTGGAATTTTAAAAATTATATTTTATTTAGTCCTCAGAATAAACCTGTAATGTATATATTATTATCTTTATTTTTATAGAGAAGAATACAAGTTTGGGATGGGTAAGTAATCTGCTGAAGATCACTGAATGAATGTGCAAGGAAACCATAACATAAATCCATATCTTTTTCTACTAGTCAATTTTTTCCTGTTACTCATATCATTTTTTAAAATAACATTTATGGGGTTATAATTTATGTTTAATAAGCTTTACCCATTTTACCATGTTATGCCCCAACAAGAAAGCCTTCACCAGATGTGGCCACTTGATGTTGAACTTTCCAGCCTCTAGAACAACAAGCTAAACACATTTCTGTTCATTATAAATTACCCAGTCTATGGTATTCTATTAAAGCAGCACAGAACAAAATAAGACAGAGAATACTGTCATTTTAACATATTAATTCTTTTGCTTCCTGATCATGGGGTGACTTTTCAATTATGTAAATTTTATTTAATTTTCAACACTCTTATGTAGTTTTAGCTCATGAATATCACACTTTTTAAATAAAATTTATTTCTAAAGTAGTTTTTTCTTTTGAATGCTGTTGTAAATGGAATTGTGTTCTTAATTTTCATATTGACATTACTAGTGTATAGAATGACACTTAATTTTTGTAAAGTGATATTTTATTCTAAAAATTCTGAATTTATTTAACTCTAACAGTTTTTACACAGATGCCTTAGGATTTTCAATATACATAATCAACTAATGTACAAAAAAAAGATAGTTTCCTTCTTTCTTTATAATTTGTATTTCTTTATAATTTTTATTTTATCTTCATAACTAGTTTTTCTGACTACAAATTCTAGTAAAATGTTTGTTAAAATTAGCAAGAACAGATAACCTTGTCCTGATCATAGTGGAGGAGCATTGAGTACTTCTTATGATGTTAGCTCTGGGTTTTTCATAGGTGCCCTTAAGTTGAGGGTTTGCTTGTTTGTTTTATCATGAAGGGGTATTAAATTTTATAAAATGCTTTTTCTGTGTCTCCTATGATGATCATGATTTTTGTTCTATTTTGATGATGTATTACATTGATTTTTGTGTGTTAAACTAACCTTGCATTCCTTGGATTAATTTATACATTAATTTTGCCTATTCTTGAGTGTCATATACATTTAATCGTTCTATATGTTCTCTTTTGTTTCTGTTCTTTAGGTCAGCATAATATTTTCCAAACTCATGCATGCTCCTCCATATATCAATAGCTCATTTGTTTTCACTGCTGAGTATTATTCCATGGTATGAATATGACATGACATCTGTTCATCCATTCACTTATTAATAGACATTTAATTTGCTTCTAAGTTTTGGCTAGAATAAATAAAATTTTTATGAATATGTATGTGCAAGCCTTTGTGTGAACGGTTATCTTCATTTATCTTGGGTAAATATCCAGGAGTGCAATTGCTAAGCCATCTGGTTCATAAAAATTTACCTCAATAAGACACTGATAAATTATATTTCAAAGTAGTTGTACCCTTTTAAATCTTCACCAGCAGTATACGATAGTTCCATTTGCTCTACAACTTTGCCAATTTTTTTATTGTGAGTTTTTTTTTAGCAGTTCTAATAAGTATTTATAATGCTGAACATCTTTTTCATATGTTTATGGCTATGTCACTCATATAGCTTCTTTTGTAAAATATCTGTTCAAATTTTTCTCCTTTTTATTGTTTTGTTTAAAAAAATCTTATTGCAGTGTGTCTGTTATACATTAATATATTTTGGATTCAAGTATTTTTTTTCAAATACACACATAACAAATTTTTTTTCACATTCTGTGTCTTGTTTTTTCATTTTCCTAATGTTTTTTTAAAAGAGTGTAATATTTGTAAATCCCAATTAATTAATATATTTAATAGTTATGTTTCTCTGTTGTATTTAAGAAATATTTGCCTATACCAGGATTGTAAAAATCTTTTTTATTCTAGAAATTCTATAATTTTAGCATATATACTTATGCCTATGATTCACGTCAAATCTATTTTTATGTATGGCATGGAACGATTATAGATATTCACTTTCTTCCACGTAGAATCCTGTTGTTCTAGCGATATTTGCTTAAAAGTAATTTGTTGAAAATCAGTTGACCATATAAATGTGGGGCTGTTCCTAGACTTTTTATTCTGTTACAAAAAAGTTACCTGAAAATATCCCAAATTTCTTGAAAAACATTTATTACATTGACTACATCTTCTTCCATCTCCATTCCCCTGCTGAGTTCATCCAATAAATTTGTTGTTACACCTAACAATTTGCATTGGCTTTTTGTTTGTTTTCCTTTAATTTCCACAGTGATATTTCTTATGTATTATATATTTACTTTTTATTTGGCATCTCTAATATTCTTTATTAATTTCTTTAGATCTGAGTTGCCATATGATGTCATTCCTCTTCATCCTTAAAAAAAAATCGAAATCTTTCAGCAGCACAATTCCATTCACTTCCCTATTAGTACTGTGTTATCACATATATTGAATCTATATACATTATAAACCTCAAAATATAATGTTACAGTTTTGGCATTAAACCATCATATATCTTTTAAGAGAAATTTAAAGAGGTAAGATATTTAGTAAAATTGAATATAGATCAATAGAAATTAGAGATTTGATATGCTTCACAAGCCCTAATCAGATGAACACAAAGAAAAATGCTGTCAAGGTATACTATCATCAAACTAACTATGGTTTCCTGATTCTAGATTCCTCTCTAAATTTTAGCTACTTTGACAACCTCAGGATTTTCTTTTTTGATATCTCAAGACAAGATGCCTTCAACTTTCTGAACTCCATATTGTTGAGGAATCCACTCAGTTAAAAGGTAGCAAACTCATACCTCACCTTGTTCAGCACTATTTTTCAAGTGGAGGTTCCTCTCTGATCTCTGACTGCATTTCTTACTAGGATCCTTAAGGGTCTTATCTGCATGTAAAGTCTGGTTATCAAAGTGGTAGTTGTGCAGGGTTTATAGTCATATTTTGGATCTTACTCCTGAAATTCTCTCAATGCCAGAGTTTTCTCCTTTGAACTTCCAGCTGTTATTTCAGTCATAAACACTATTCTCTGGTACTTTGAGCCAATAACTCTAGAGGTGTCTGCTGTTCTTGCCTGATAGCGTCGTGTGTATTTGGGGAGTGCTTTCTGTCAGAAAGCCTTAAACATGCAATCCTTGCCCTTTCAGCTACAGTTTTCTGAAAACAAACTCAATGGCTGTGAGTACTGCGGTTTCCTCCTCTCTTCCTCCTCCTCCTCCTCCTCCTGCTCTTCTCCTCCTCATTCTTCTTCTTAAGATGTTGAATAATTATTTTTAAAATTTGGTCCAATGCATAATTGAAATATGCAAAGGACTTAAATGACCACTCTCCACCATTACCAGAAATACTCTCACTTATATTACTTTGATGTTATTCAAGCTATAACTGTATTATATGTAAGAGTATATGTCAGACATATTTAAAAATGCGCTTCTAACAAGGACCTTTTTCTAAAATCTTTTATTTCATTGGCCAGGATTACTAAAGGTAATGTAAAATGTCCTGCTACATTTCTTAAGGTCTGGATTTTCAAGTTTTTAAGTTCGTCAAGCTTTTAAGTTATTTGGTTGAGCAGTCATCAATATATTGATATCTGGTTAAACACTACTTGACCAAGCAATCCTTCCTTTACTTTTTTATGTGCTTCAAAAGCACCCTGTACCCTTTGTTAATGCTTATCTCCTTTATTATTTATTTATTCATTCATTCATTCATTTTTAGAGACAGGGTCTTGCTGCATCATCCAGGCTGGAGTACAGAGGCACAGAAGCATGATCATAGCTCACTTCAGCCTTGCATTCTTGGGCTCAAGTGATTTTCCCATTTGTTTTTAGAGTAGCTAGTTGTATGCCACCACAGCCAGTTTTTTTTTTTTTAATTTTAAAAACATTTTTGTATAAACAAAGTTTCACTATGTTACCCAGGCTGGTCTCAAACTCATGGCCTCAAGCAATGGCAGACCTCAGCCTGCCAAAATGCTGGGTGATTTCTTTAATAAATACTTTTCTCATGAGGAAATAAACACCATTAAATAAGGATTATGTTGATCTTGTGTGCCACTGTAAGGCCAGCACCCAGTGTGTATCCTGGAAAATAACAAGTACTTAATAAATGTTTACTGAATAAATAAAGTGAAAACTATGGAGGAATATTTGTAAAATTCTATATTAACTAGACTTAATTTATTTTAAAAATAACTCTATATCTAGCCTTAACAAAGCAATTTCAAAAAAGCACCATTAATATAGAAATTTTTACTTTAAATCTCTTTGGAAAACAAACACAAAAATTAAATCCCAAAATAATGAAGATTAAATAAATTGGCTAAACAGAGCAAAGGTTTTTAAACTTTGAAAAACATTGACATAAAAGTTGAGACACACTTAAGAATTTGCAGTTAGTAATAAGTAAAGAGTAGAAATAAAAGGAAAAATTAAAACAAACCTATTTTTGGAAGAGACAAGCATTCAATCAAAACAAACTGCTTGTACTTTAACAGGAGCACACCCTAATTCATACCAAGCAAAGTTTGAAAAAGTTTTATGGATAGCTATAGAAAATGACCACAGGAATTCAATTATCAAAGTTCTTACAATGACTACAGAAAGTCTTGAGGAGGGGGGCAAAGATGCTACTTGCTTGTAAAGAAAACAATAAAATCAAGAAACATAATCAGAATTAATATCTATTCAGACTAAAATAATGTGATTATTTAGGGATTCTATCTTAGTAATTCCTATTTTTAAAAATGATCTGCAATAGTGATCTGAGTGTTCTTTGCAAGAGTATGTCAGAGGCATTTAGTCTGGGTGAACTCCATTCTTTTGACATTCTGGTAACTAAAACCTGAATCTACAGCAGCTCCTCCTCCCTTAAGGAAAAATATGTGAAAAATCACTGCTGTACACTTTTGCCAAGTTGTATAATCCAATACGAATAGAAAAGTTGTATGGTATAATAAAAGAATAATGGAAAGGAAATAAGGTTGGTCCTTAACGAACCATGTGACATGGAGTAATCCAGACCTCTGATCCTCAGTGCTCTAAGGACAACACCTAACATATATTCTATTTTTTATAATTTCTTAATTTCTAATTTAGTAATTTTCCATTTAAAGATCTATCTGTGATTATGATTTAAAAATTCACTGAAAAGATGAGTAATAAAGTTAATGTAAAAAATTAGATGGTGAAGAATATTTTGTAGTCCTTACATAGGGCTGCATTACATTGCATTTATTCATAAATTCAAAAAGTACTTACTCAGTGTTCATTATGTTCCTAGATACTGTGTTAGGTTGTTGTTATCAAATAATAAACATCACATGTAAAGTCTTCAATTACATTATAAAGAAATAAGGAAGATGGGTCAACAGAAAAATTCTAAACCATGTGAGAAGTGCTATGATTTAAGTAAATGAAAAGTAGTCTGAGAGCATAAAAGAAAGTCACTTCACATGATTTTCAGGGAGTTAGGGAAAGTTGTTCAGGTAGAAAATATCTTGTATTTTTAATTTTTATTTAATTTATTTTTGACTCCATTTACTGAGTGCTTCCTATGAATATGAACTTGTTCTGTATACTGTAGAGAAATTTACAGATGTAACCAAACAACCCTAGGTTTTAAGGTGATTATAGTTTTGAACAGAAGATCAAATGCAGCTAAATGAGGTATTGAATAAAAAGTTTAAAAATATATAAGAAGTAATATATTGATATATATAAAATTATTTTGTAAGATCTATGAGAATGTTTATCATTTTAAAAGAGGTGAAAATTTTTTCCAACTAAGGAAATTAAGGGTATCTGTAAGGAGACTATCAGTATATAAGTTGGTATTCATAGGATAAGAAGAAGCAGTTCTGAAAGAAGAGATCAACAAAGGCAAAGTTTCAAGAGCTAGGGAGTGGCCAATAATGTCATTAAAATCCTGCAGCAAAGAACAGAACTATCTTAGCTTACATATATAACGAGTACAAGAGTGTGTCTTTCAAATATATAACATTTACATTCAGAGGCTCACCCATATCAGGGTTCTCTGATTCTCTTTTCATTCCTTGACTTTTATTATGTCTGCCCTCTGTGAGTGTTGACCTAATTCTTTTCTGCTACAGCCAGAACCAAGGCAACATTTTTAAACCTTAACAACACGGATAAGAAAGCATCATTCTCTCTCTCTCTTTCTCTCATAATATTTATATATAGGATATAATAAAGTACCATAACATTTCTATGTTCATTACTTGGACCAATTACTATGAAGTGTAAAATGAAGTAGGCTGCTTGACCAGGCATGAGTTAGTACCATTATGGTCAGGGAGCAAACAGTGCTTGACAGTCCCTTTAGAACTGAAAGGGTTGGTGAAGGCATAGCTCCCCAATATGGAAGAGGGATATTGGGTAAACAATAAGACATGCACTACAATTATTGCCCTGAAGGGGCTAAAAAAAACTGGTAAAATGTCTTATCCAACACCTGCCCCCCCGCCCCCGCCGTGCTATATGCAAAGATGTATAATGTCATGTCATTTTTACTGAATTTATAAGAAATATACTAACGATTCCCACTAATTTCCAGATTCCGTAATGTTTCTTTGCATAACCTTGCCAAAACAAAATATTTAGGAATTATACTTTAAAGCATGTATCCCTCACTCTATCAGCAAACACAAACACACATTCAAAGAGCAAAAGAACAGTTTGAATTCTCTAAATAAAATGTAATATGAAGATGCTTAAAAATGCTAAAAATAAAAAGTTAGTAGAGCTTTTGAATGTGGATCTTTAAAAATGCTTGAAATTCAAAGTAATAAGAGCCATTTATGAGAAACCCACAACCAACACCACACTGAATGGGCAAAAACTGGAAGCATTCCCCTGGAGAACTGAAACAATACAAGGATTCCCACTCTTACCACTGCTGTTGAACATAGGACAGAAGTGCTAGCTAGAGCAATCAGGCAAGAGAAAGAAATAAAAATCATCCAAATAGGAAAAGGAACAAACTGTATCTCTTCACTGATGATATGATTCTATCCCTAGAAAACTCTAAAGTCTAGGCCATAAGGCTCCTGGAACTGATAAATGGCTTCAGTAAAGTTTCAGGATACAAAATCAATGTACAAAAGCTAGTGGCATTTCTATTCACAAATAACATTCAAGCTGACAGCCAAATCAAAAACACAATTCCATTTGCAATAGCTACACACATAAAATACCTAGGAATACGTCTAAGTAAGGAGGTGAAAGATCACTACAAAAAGAACTACAGAACATTTCTAAAAGAAATAATAGATGACACAAACAAATGGAAAAACATTTCATGCCCATAGATTGCAAAAGTCAATATTATTGGAATGGCCATATTGTCCAACAGTTTCAATGCTTTCATATCAAACTCTTATTTTTCACAGAATTAGAAAAATCTACTCTTAAATTCATATGAAACAAAAAATGAACCTGAATAGCCAAAGCAATACTAAGCAAAAAGAACAAAGCCAAAGGCATCACAATATCCAACTTCAAACTATACTGTAAGGCTACAATAACCAAAATGGCATAGTACCAGTAGAAAAACAGACACATAGACCACTGGACCAAAATAGAGAACAATAAAATAAAGCCACCCATCTATAGGCATTTCATCTTTGACAAACTCAACAAAAATAAGCAACAGGGAAAGGGCTCCATATTCAATAAATGGTGCTGGAATAATCAGTTAGCCATATGCAGAAGAATGAAACCAGGCCCCCACATTTTACCACGTACAAAAATTAATTCAAGATGGATTAAAGATTTAAATAAATGGTTTCAAACTATAAGAATCCTATAAGACAACCTAGGAAACAATATTCTGGACATCAGCCTTAGAAAAAAATTATGATTAAGTCCTCAAAAACAATTGCAATGAAAACAAAAATTGTCCAGTGTCATCTAATTAAACAAAGGAGTATCTGCAAAGCAAAAGAAACAACTGATAGAGTAAACAGACAACCTACAGAATGGGAGAAAATAATCACAAACTATGCTTCCAACAAACGTCTAATACCCAGAATCTATAAGGTACTTAAACAACTGAACAAGCAAAAAACAAATAACCCCATTTAAAAAAACAGGCAAAAAATACGAACAGGCACTTCTCAAAAGAAGACATATAAGCAGTCAACAGACATGAAAAATGCTCAACATCACTAATCATTAGAGAAATGCAAATCAAAACCACAGTGAGATACCACCTCACACCAGTCAAAATGGTTACTATTAGAAAATAAAAACAGCAAATGTTGGCAAGGCTGTTAAGAAAAGGGAAAGCTTATACATTGTTGGAGGGAATGTCAATTGGTTCAGCCACTGTGGAAAGCAGTTTGGAGATTTCACAAAGAACTTAGAACAGAACTACCATTTGACCCAGCGATCTCTTTACTAGGTATATATCCAAAAGAAAACAAATTGTTCTACCAAAAAGACACATGCACTTGTAGGTTCATTGCAGCACTGTTTATAACAGCAAAGACATGGAATCAACCTAGGTAGATTTAGTAAAGAAAATGTGACACATATATACCATTAAATACTATGCAGCCATAAAAAGAAATTATATCCTTTTAAGCAACAAGAATGCAGCTGGAGGCCATTATGTTAAGTAAATTAACGGGAACAGAAAACCAAATACCACATGTTCTTACTTACAGACAGGAGCTAAATATTAGGTACCCATGGGCATAAATGGTAGCAGTAGAAACTGGGGATTACTGGGAGTGGCAAGGTTTGAAAAACCTACTGGATACTACACACAGTAACTAGGTTTATGGGATCATTTGTACCCCAAAACTCAACATCATACAATACACTGTGATAACATACCTGCACATATACCCCCTGAATCCAAAATAAAAGTTTAAAATAAAATAAAATGAAATAATTTAAGAAATGTTTGAGGTTGATTCACATGATTTTATAAGGTTATTCATAAAATAGAAGTAAACTTAATTTTTCTCAATATAAAAATTGTATCTACCAAGGAAAGTAGAATTAGTCTTTAGGAGTTTATCTACAGTTTATTGCAGGGTGCTTCCCAGGCAACCACAGTTATTCAGAAGGCAAAAGGAAAACAAAGCTCTTTAATAAATCAAACTTAAGTATTCCTAGGACTCATGGTAGAGAGGTCTCACAACAAACTTAATTCACTTAGCTATATGAACTCCCAGAATAACAGATTAGATCCAATAGGTGGAAAAGTACAGAATGCTTTTTTGTTTGTTTGTTTGTTTGTTTGTTTGTTTTCTTTTTGAGACAGAGTCTTGCTCCATCACAAGGCTGAAATGCAGTGGCATGATTTTGACTCACTGTAATCTCCGCCTCCGTGTTCAAGTGATTCTCCTGCCTCAGCCTTCCAATTAGCTGGGACTATGGGCGTGTGCCACCACATCCAGCTAATTTTTGTATTTTTAGTAGACACGGGATTTGACCATGTTGGCCAGGATGATCTCGATATCTTGACCTTATGATCCTGCCGCCTCAGCCTCCCAAAATGCTGGGATTACAGGCTTGAGATACAGCGCCCGGCTGGAAAGTATAGAACTCTTAATAGCAGGTATATTGATAACTTCACGGAAGGGCAAAATAAAGCTCAGCAATGAGAGAATAAAAATAAATGAGAATATATAAACGTAAAGTAGTCTGAGGGTGAAAGGATGGTACACAAACAGATGGATTAAAAGATGCCATCTAAATGACCATATTTTACTGTGTAGAAGATACATAACCAGGCTTTGTTATTTAACTTTCATTATTTGGACCTACTCTGTTTTTCTTCTCTGTAGAAATTGAATTAAAAGAGACTGTTATCGCACATTCCAATTCTAGGTATGTAATGGAGAGAAAATGAAAACACACATCCACAATAAAAAATTACACATAACTATTCATGGTGGCTTTCTTCTCAATAGCCTCAAACTTGAAGCAATTCAATAATCCATCAGTGAGTGAACAGATAAACAAGACATGCTATACTCATACAAGGAAACCTATTCATCAGTAAAAAGGAACTAACTACCAGTACATCCAGCAGCATGGATGAATAATCTCAAAATCATTACATGGACAAAAGACAGTAGACACACCAACATATATATAGTGTGATTTTATTTACATAAACATTTAAAAATACAAGCTAATCCATAGTGATTTAAAAATAAAACAAAACAAAACAGATCAGCAGTTCCTTGGGGCCAGAGGCAGAAGGAGGATGAACAGCACTGAGGTTACGGAAACTTTTGGGAATGGGAAAGAGGGTGGAATGCAAATGTTCTGTTTTTGTTTGCTGTGGTGGTTTATGGATACACAAATCTGTCAAAATCTTTCTAATGCACACTTTAAGTAGATGCTGTTTATTCTCCATAAGTTCTACCCTCAAAAAAGTCAATTAAAAAACAAGCTGTTTCTGCAAATTTATTAACCTTAAATACAAAGTAGAGCACTGTTTAACCTTAAATACAAAGTAGAGCACCGTTTATAGTTAGTAACTATAAATGTCAAGTAGGTTTAAGTTAGCATCCTTTCCGGAATAGTTTTGGAAATGATTCTTTTAATTTAAGGCCTATCAAAGTCAAACTATGTAATTATTTAAAATAATGTAAGGGGAAAGGAACTAATAAGTACTGAGTACCTACTAGGTATTATACTTTAGTTACATCATTTATTTCAATATGACAGTTGTAAATTAATCCACATTATAAGTGAGAAACATCAAGGGTCAGAAAACTTACCTATTTTTTTTCTGGCTTTTAGACCATATTGGACCATTGATTCATACTCCTACGTAAGATTTGAATTATCAACACATTGAGGTTCACATAACATTAAGTAAAATGCACACACTTTAAGTGCACATTCCAAGAAGAGTTTAAATTTATTCACTCATGAAACCACCATTACAGAATATTTTCTTTCCTTTTTTTTAAAAAAAAAGGCAATTTTTTTTAATTGACAGATAAAATTACGTGTATTCATTGCATGTACAACATGTTTTGATATATAATTGTGGAATGGTTTAATCTGAGTAATTACCAAATGCATTACCTCACATTAACATTTTTGCAGTAAGAACACCACACAAACATTTCCCTGTGCTATTTCCAGTTAATTGTTCCCACCCCGGCTCTAGTCAGTAACTAATTTGTTTTCTTTCATTATAAAATAGTTTCCATTTTCTGCATTTTTATGAGTAGAATCATATTTTATGTGTATGGCTTCTTTCATTCAGCTTAATGATTTCAAGATTAATACAAACTGTTATGTATATTAAAAATTCCTGCTTTTGAATTGAGCAGTTGTCTATTATATGAATATAATGCATGATTAAAAATTCAATCACCTAGTGAGTGATATTTAGATTCATCCCAGTTTCCAGTTTGGGATTATTACAAATAAAGCTGTTATGAACATTTGTATATAAATCTCTAGGTGAACATCTCTTTTTATTCTTTTCTTTAAATGCCTAGATGTGGAATAGCTTGGTCATATTACAAATGTATGCTTAACTTTATAAGAAACTGCAAAAGAGTTTTCTAAAGTGTTCATATCATTTTAAATTTCAAGAGTAGTGAATAAGAGTTCTAGTTGCTCTATCTTCTAGTCAATATTTGATATTATTATTTTTTTAAATTGGCCATTCTAATGGATATGTAATGTATCTCATTTGTAATGTGTAATGTAATGTATCTCATTTGCACTTCCTTGAAGTCGAGCACTTTTTATATGCTCAGTAGCCATTTGTTTATTTTCTTTTATATTGTTTCTTAAAATATTTTGCTCATTTTTGTTTTGGGTTGTTTCTCTTCTTATTGGGTTATAACAGTTCTTTATGTATTGCAGATAAAGATTATTTGAGAGATACATATTTTATAAAACTTTTCTCCCATTTTGTACCTTGTCTTTTTATTTTCTTAATGATGTCCTTTGTAGAGCCAAAGTTTTAATTTTTTTTTAAAGTTAAATTTATCCATTATGGAGGATTATAATCTTTGTGTGCTAGATAAGAAATATTTACCTACCTGAAGGTTTCAAGACTTTGTCTTACATTTTCTTCTATAAATTTTATATTTAGATTTTATATTAATGTCTATAATCCATTCCAATTTAATATTTTCTGTATTGTATGAAGTCTAGATTGATGTTCATCTTTTTCTCATATGGATATTCAGTTTTCTAGAAATATTCGTTGAAAAGATTCTCTTTATTCAGTTACATTTACACCTTTTTCCAAAATTAACCATACATATGTGAGCCTATTTCAGATGCTATCTATTCTTCCAATTAATCTTTATATCAATAACATATTGTCATAACTAATACAGCTTTATAGTAGGTCTTGAAAGCAGCTTGTATAAGTTCTTCAGCTTTGCTTTTCTTTTTAAAATTATTTTGACTAACACGGGTCTTTTGAACATTCATATACATTTTAGAATCTGTCAATTAATTTAAAAATTTACTGCATTTAAACTTTTTAATTTTATATGTACATAATAGTTGTACACATTTATGAGGTACATCCAGTATATTTTGATGCAAGCATTCAATGAGTAATGATCAAACCAGGATAACTGGGATAAATATCACCATAAGCATTGCTACTTCCTAGTATTGAACATGTTTCCCTGAATTTTGATCTGCTTCTTTATAAAATAGAGACAAAAATATCAATTTTCAAGTCTTATGTAAGGAATATCTATGATATGATTAGGCTTTGTGTTCCCACCCAAATCTCATCTAGAATTGCAATCATCATAATCCCCATGTGTTGAGGGAGAGAGCAGCTGGAGGTAATTGAATCATAGAAGAAGTGTCCCTCATGCTGTTCTTGTGATAGTGAGTGAGTTCTCATGAGATCTGATGGTTTTATGAGGGGCTCTTCCCTGGCACTTCTGTTTCCTGCTGCCTTGTGAAGAAGTGCCTTGCTTCCCATTTGTCTTCCACCATGATTATAAGTTTCCTGAGGTCTCCCCAGACATGCTGAACTATGAGTCAATTAAACCTTTTTCCTCTATAAATTACCCAGTCTCAGGCAGTTCTTTATACCAGTAAATTGGGACTGGAGAGAGTGGGGTGTTGCTATAAAGATGCCCAAAAATGTGGAAGTGATTTTGGAACTGGGTAACAAGCAGAGAGGCTGGAACAGTTTGGAGGGCTCAGATGATAAAAAGATGTGGGAAAGTTTGCCACTTCCTAGAGACTTGTTGAATGGCTTTGACCACAGTGCTGCTAGTGCTATGGACAATGATGTCCAGGTTGAGGTGATCTCAGATGGAGATGAGGGACTTCTTTGGAAATGGAATAAAGGTGACTCTTGCTATGCTTTAGCAAAGAGACTGGTGAAATTTTGCCCCTGCTCTAGAAATCTGTGGAACTTAGAACTTGCGAGAGAGATGATTTAGGGTATCTGGTGGAAGAAACTTCTAAGTAATAAAGCATTCAAGAGATGACTTGGGTGCTCTTAAAAGCATTCAGTTTTATGCATTCACATAAAGATGGTTTGGAATTGAAACTTATTTTTAAAAGGGAAGCAGAGCTTAAAAGTTTAGCAAATCCACAGCCTAACAATGCAACAGAAAATAAAATCCCATTTTCTGAGGAGAAATTCAAGCCTACTTCAGAAATGTGCATAAGTAATGAAGAGTCAAATGCTAACCAAGACAATGGAAATAATGTCTCCAGGGCATGTCAGAGGTCTTTATGGCAGCCCCCACATGGCAGACCCAGAGGCCTAGGAGGAAAAAATGGTTTTGTGTGCTGGGCACAGGGCCTTGCTTCTTTGTGCAGTCTTGGGACTTGATGTCCTGTGTCTCAGACATGGCTAAAAGGAGCCAACATATAGCTCAGCTGTTGCTTCAGAGGCTGCAAGCCCCAAGCCTTGGCAGCTTACATTTGGTGTTGGGCCTGCTGGTGTACAGAAGTCAAGAATTGATGTTTGGCAACCTGTGCCTAGATTTCAAAGGATCTATGGAAATGCCTAGATGTCTAGGCAGAAGCTTGCTGCAGGGGTGGAGCCTTCATGAAGAACCTCTGCTAGGGCAGTGTGGAAGGGAAAGGAAGGGTCAGGGTCAGGGAACCCACAGAGTCCACACTGAGGCACTGCCTAGTGGAGCTGCGAGAAGAGGACCATCATACTCCATACCCCAGAATGGTAGATCCACCAACAGCTTGCACTGTCAACCTGGAAAAGCTGTAGGCACTCAATGGCAGCCTGTGAAAGCAGCCAGGAGAGGGGCTGTACCCTGCAAAGTCACAGGGATGAAGCTGCCCAAGACCATGGGAACTCACTTCTTACATCAGTATGATCTGGATGTGAGACATGGAGTCAAGGGAGATCAGAGTTTTAAGATTTTAATGCCCTGCTGGATTTCAGACTTGCACGGGGCCTGTAGCCATTTAGTTTTGGCCAATTCCTCCAATTTCGAATGCGTGTATTTACCCAATGCCTTTACCCTCATTGTATCTAGGAAGTAATTGCCTTACTTTTGATTTTACAGGCTCCTAGGTGAGAGGAACTCACCATGCCTCAGATGAGACTTTGGACTTGAACTTTTAATTTGGGAATGAATTAAGACTTTGGGGGACTGTTGGGAAGGCATGATTGGTTCGAAATGTGAAACAGACACGAGATTTGGGAGGGGCCAGGAGCAGAATAATATGGTTCGGATTTGTGTCTCCACCCAAATCTCATCTTGAATTGTAATCCTCATAATCCCCATGTGTCAAAGGAGAGACTAGATGGAGGTAATTGAATCATGGGCTGATTTCTCCCATGCTGTTCTCAGAATAGTAAGCGAGTTCTTGTGAGATCTGATGGTTTTATAAGGGACACTTCCCCCCTTCACTTGGCACTTCTTCTTGCTGCCTTGTGAAGAAGGTACCTCGCTTCTTCTTTGCCTTCTGCCATGATTGTAAATTTCCTGAGCCTCCCCAGCCATGCTGAACTGTGAGTCAATTAAATCTTTTTCCTTTATAAATTACTGTCTTGAGTAGTCCTTTATAGCAGTATGAAATTAGACTAATATAATCTATGTATCCATGTATCCATCAGCCAATATATCTACCTATTGACTGATTGATAAATCAATCAATTTATCTATCTATCTTTATCACTATAACTTGAATTATGCTGGCTACTATTATTATGTGATAGGACAAAATATTAAGCAACAATTCTCACAATTCCCTGCTCCCTCCTTTTCTATGACCAGTGGTATCCAATAAAAACAACTTCTCTTTTGTGAACAGGTAGAAGATAAGAATACAAACAGAGGAAATCAAATCCCCAGAAAATGTAGAAAGAGAAAGAATAACGAACAAGGAAGAAATATGTGTGGCTGTCATAAATTTGACTTTTGAGGGGTAGGAATGAATAGACAACTGGGATTGATAGAAAATTCTGTGTCTGAGGTTCCATGTAATCCCTCTCTCAGTGTCCTCAAGACAAACTCAGTAAACATTTACATTCCTTTTCAAGGGTTTTTGCAGGTATATTTGTATTTATTTTTAATATGACTTTGTAATAAGACTAGCTTGAAGGAAGGAAAAGAGAAATATAAATGTGTTCAATTTATAATCATAATCAAGTTGACTAAAACCAAACTGTGGATGTTGGAGCAAGCAAAGAAAGGGATGCATTGAGAAACCCAGTGAAGTAGCCTGATTACACAAGACCTTCACTGTACCATATAAGCAATAATACTGGAAGATATTTAAGCAGATAAAATACCTGGGAGCAGATCCTAGACAGCCCTGAAGCCAAGGTTACTTGTTAAAAAACCACACATAGGATGTTTGTATACTTTATTTCATTTTAATGCCAGGGTATATCCTGAGATGTTTATAAACTCAAGATTCTTGAAGAAGCTATCAAAAGAACAGAAGACAAATCATCAACCAACAATAACTTTTTAAAAAGGATAAACTGTGGCCAAAGGAGATATACAAATTCTTAAGTTCTGTCTCCAGACAGTTTATTGCTTTCCTTCTTCAATGACACACTGGAAAGCTTTCACTAGTAAATATATCCGAGACAGGAAAATAAATCAGAGCTGTTTATCAAACTGGACACAATGTACAAAGATTGGACATGATGAAGAAATTATGTGGATAATAATCATAGGATAATGGCTCCCATTTCACTCAATTTTGAAGTTATCATGTCTAAATAGTTTTAGGGGACAATGAAACTTGCTTTACACATAGATAAAAGAATTAGAAGAAACAAAAGCACAAGAGAAGAATTGTAATGGCAAATATCAGTTTTTAGCATCCACTGTGTCCTAGCTATTTTACATATTTTATTGTTAGACATCACAGTAGTTATGAAAAGTAAAAATTATACAATATCACAAATAAAAAAAATAGATCTGAGTTTATGTTAAATTGAGCTTAAATGATCTGTGCAAGGTTAGACAATATCCAAATCCAGATTTTGCTGGCTCCAAATCCCATGTGCTTTCCAGCTGTAGGCTGTAGGTATTGTCAATGTACTAGATGTCTTCAGAGTGTCTTTCTAACTCACAAGGCTCCCGTAATTGCCTTTTCCTCACTCTCTCCGTAATACCCCATTCTTAGTTGATCTTCACTGGTTCTAGATGTCTATTTTTTTTTTTTTTTTTTTTTTGAGATGGAGTCTCACTCTATTGCCCAAGCTGGAGTGCAATCGCATGATCTTGACTCATTGCAACCTCCACCTCCTGGGTTCAAGTGATTCTCCTGCCTCAGCCTCCCAAGTAGCTGGAATTACAGGCATATGCCAACACATCTATTTTTTTTTTCTTTTTGTATTTTTAGTAGAGATGGGGTTTCGCTATGTTGGTCAGGCTGGTCTTGAACTCCTGACCTCAGGTTGCCAGCCTAAACCTCCACTCACCTCAGCCTTCCAAAGTGTTGGGATTACAGGTGTGAGCCACCTCACCTGGCTTAGATGTCTATTTTTTAGGATATGATTCACCTCATTACCTGAAGTACACCATTTCTCTTCTTCCTGGCCAGAGTTAATTGATCTAGGGGTAAGTTCCTGATACAAGCTGAACTAATTGGAGTCTTTTCTCTTGGTATTTAAAATTGATGACAAATAAATAAAATTAATAGCAATACATGTGCTTCTGTAGATAGGGGTGCAGAGGAAGCTAAACTGTAGAGAAAATAAGAAACATAGGTACAGAGAAGGGTGAAGGTTAAGAGAGATTCCTCCTGAGTTCTTGATTATTTCTGTTCCCAGAATATAATTCCAATCCTTCCAGTGACCTAGCTGCAATTTTCTCACTGGGCTCCATGACACTCCCTTGTTACTTTATAATTTGCTGTCCTGTTTTGCTTGAGTTAGCTCCAGCTGGCTTTCTTTACTTGCAATCTAAGAGTTCTAACACCAAATATGCCAGGATTTATTTTCATCAAGAGGATAAATGCGCAAAATTTCTCCAATCTCAAAGATCAAGTTGACCCCAGAGGCTTATGTTTTTTCTTACAAAGATCTACATAGCTCTGGGTAGGTCTTTAACTCTGCATTTCTTTCTATGAGGCCTCCTAAGGCCATCAGACTCTCACCAACACATTCAACCTCACCCACAACCTGAAGACTGAACCTCTTTCTAAGCAACAGTGATTTTAAGACACCTAGATCACCAGCTCAAATGAGTCAACATTAAGACACACAACTTTAGGTCAACAGTCCTGAATTTGAATATCAAATGCTAGCTGCCTGAGTGAACTTGGTAGTCACTTAGTTTTACTAAGTGACATTGATATGGTTTGGCTTTGTGTCCCCAGTCAAATCTCATCTCAAATTGTAATTCCTACATGTCAAGGGAGGGGCCTGGTAAGAGGTGACTGGATCATGGGGGCAGTTTTCCCCCTGCTGTTCTCACGATAGTGAGTGAGTTCTCATGAGATCTGATGGTTTAAAAGTTTATGGCAGTTCCCCACTCACTCTACTGTCACCATGTAAGACATGCCTTGCTTCCTCTTCACCTTCTGCGAAAATGTTTCCAAGGCATTTCAGAGATACTCATGGCAGGCCCTCCCATCACAGGCCCAGAGACCTAAGAGGGAAAAATAGTTTTCTGGGCCAGGCCAAGGGCCCTGCTGCTTTGTGCAGCCTGGGGACATGATGCCCTGCGTCCCAGGCACTCCAGCTCCAGTCATGGCTAAAAAGTGCAAAGGTACAGCTCAGGCCATTGCTTCAGAGAGTGCAAGCTCCAAGCCTTTGCAGCTTCCATGTGGTGTGGGACCTGTGCGTGTGCTAAGACAAGAGTTGAGCTTTAGGAGCTTCCACCTAGATTTCAGAGGATGTATGGAAATGCCCATATGTCCGGGTCTCATGGAGAACCTCCACCAGGACAATGCAGAGGGGAAATGTGGGGTTTGAGCTCCCACACAAAAGTCCTCACTGGGGCACTGCCTAGTGGAGCTGTGAAAAAGAGGGCCACTGTCCTCCATACCCCAGAATGATAGATTTACTGACAGTTTACCTGTGCACCTGGAAAAACTGCAGGCACTCAACACCAGCCTGTGAAAGTAGCCATGGAAGCTCTTTCCTACAGAGCCACAGAGGCAGAGCTACCCAAAGCCCTGGGAGCCTACCCCTTGCAGCAGCATGACCTGGATGTGAGACATGGAGTCAAAGGAGATTATTTTAGAGCTTTAACATTTAACGGCTACCCTGTTGGGTTTTAGAATTTCATTGGACCTGTAGCCCCTTTGTTTTGGCCAATTCTCCCATTTGGAATGGGAGCACTTATCCAATGCCTATACCCCCATTTTATCTAGGAAGTGACTAACTTGCTTTTGATTTTACAGGCTCATAGGTTG
The DNA here is from genome assembly GCF_008728515.1 of Papio anubis. Classification (NCBI taxonomy): domain Eukaryota; kingdom Metazoa; phylum Chordata; class Mammalia; order Primates; family Cercopithecidae; genus Papio; species Papio anubis. Next base: position 44,704,783 of record NC_044987.1, on the reverse strand, counting down.
AAGGTACTTCTCTTGTCTCAGATGAGACTTTGGACATGGACTTTTGGGTTAATGCTGGAATGAGTTAAGACTTTGGGGCACTGTTGGGAAGACACAATTGTGTTTTAAATTTTCAGAAGGACATGAGATTTGGGAGGGGCCAGGGAGGAATGACATGGTTTTGTTCTATGTCCCCACCAAAATTCCATCTCGAATAGTAATCCCCACATGTGACGGAGCGACCTGGTGGACCATAATAGGATCATGGAAGTGGTCTCCCCCACGCTGCTCTCGTGATAGTGAGTTCTCATGAGATCTGATAGTTTAAATGTATATGTCATTTCTCTGCTCACTCGTGCTCTCTCCTGTCATCATGTAAGATGCATCTTGCTTCCCCTTCACCCTCTGCCATGATTGTAAGTTTCCTGAGGCCTCCCCAGACATGTGGAACAGTGAGTCAATTAAACCTCCTTCCTTTATGAATTACCCAGTCTCAGATAGTTCTTTATAGCAATGTGAAAACAAACTAATACAGGCAATTTTGAAAAATGGAGATAATATTATGTGTCTCAAATTTGGTTGTATGTATTGGAATCAAACTATATAAAGTGTCTAGCACAGCATGTGACATATAGTGGACACTTAATATGAGGCATATTTTGATTATCTGCCACAATTTTGACCTTGTTTTCTTATTGTTAATAAGTGACATGCTCATGTACTTGAATTTCCTAAATTGGTGTTTTATATATTCTTCCTTTATATCAGTCTTTCATCCTTTTTTGCTCCTGCCCTAAACATTTTTGACTACCTCTAACACAAACTAAAGATATAGTTGCTGCCTTTAGGAGTTCACAGTATAGTGGGAGAAATCTCACAGCAATACAACAGCACAAGCCAGGTGTAATAATAGAGGACAGTTTGGGGTTCCACAACATAAGGTCATCTAACTTGGACAGCAGGTTCAGAAGAAATTTACTGGTGCCATAGTTCCCGGAGTTGCTGCTTGAAAAAAAGCTGCTCTAGTGGGCTGTTAAATCTGCTTCACATTCATTTTGAGGGAGAACAAAAATTCTTTTCTGTTAAGCCTTTAAGATTTGTGAGTTCTTTGTTATAGATAACAGCTAAAGGTAATTATCTCAAATAACTTAACTCCCAAGAAGTAGAGCCACATCTCTGAACAAAAGACCCCAGGTTATGGCTATCTGCAGTAGACTCAGGAACATTTTCCTGCACAGATCTTTGCCTATTGTTTTCTGTAAAGTCTGTTGATTCTACAGAGCTTGTTCTGAATTTTTTCTTTTGCATCTATCCCAGGTTGTCTCTGCTCACCACTACCCACATCCCTTCCCTGACACAGACGCCTATGGTGATGACGCCTTGAAGTGGAGCATTGTCTTAAGCTTGTCTCAGGCTTGTCTCAAGCCCCTGTCTTGTCTCATACACAAATATGTTGAAAGGTCGAATAGAACAAAGTTCCTATTACAAAAATGATAGCTTTAATTCCTTTCCCACTTACTCCAAGTCTCAAATTTCTGTTTTAATCCTTTTTCTTATTCTCCATTGGGGCATCAGTCATGTTCACTCTCAGTGGCACTGCTCTGTAATTAGACAAGGCAGGAAGACTCCTAGACATTCTGAAGAATGGCTTTTGTTGCACAGATAGGCACAGACTTTGTTTTCCTGCCTTTGTGCTTCCTGATACTTTGAGATTGGCCTTGACAGGTCACACCTGAAGTTTATGACCTGGCTTCAGGTAATGTCAGAAACAAGAGATTTATCCAGATGTTGTAATGCAAAGGATAAACCCTGAATATCCTTGTAGATGTTTCTGAGTCACAATATTTTTTCTCTCTGCCTGGCTGGCACAATCTATAGGCTTGACCCTTGTCTTTACACTCCACATCTCCTCTCTCCACCTCTCCTCCTCTTCAGCATACATTACCTGCTCACTACATACCATAACTAACATGATTCATTCTCATAATAGTTGAATTTCCCACAGAATCTTGTTTTGTCCTGTATCACATCCCATCGGGCCAGGTTCAGGTTCTTCTGTACAGCTCTTGCCAGGTCCTTATCCCTGGGACTGAGTCCACTTCTCTGAGTGAGAGTGCTGTTAGAAAAGCAAATCAGCTTAGAATGGACTCAGAGTTCTGCCAGATTCTCCTCTATTAAATATCCTTACCCGGTAGATTGGACTGCCCGGTAATCTTGCCTGAAACCATACCTCAGCTTGATGAACTTCTGGGATGTGATGCTTTGGCAAGCTTGGCTGTCCTACTGAATTCTCATTTCAGTCTTTTGGTTTTACTGTTCATATCCAGTATAGTTTGCACATAGGACTGTTTACATTGTGACTGCTTGTGTCTAGTAGTGGATAACTATCAATTCTGAGAAATAATTCTCTAAAAGTCGGAACTTTTTTCCCCAATTTGAATGCCTTGAATTTGAAGTTTAATTTCACAAAACTGAAAAGTGACTTAAAGTAGAGCTTTATTACAAGAAGTTAATCTGTCTCTGCAATCTGAGAATTTTTTAATTTTTTGTTCTTGTTACATTTTTCTTATCAAAGTAATACAAACACATTACAAGGAAATAAAAGGAAGAATATAAAAGAACCATTAAATCTCAGTACTCTAAGATAAAAAAAGTTAGCATTTTTCTACTGTCCTCCAGTCACTTTTTATGAATATGTATTACAGACATATTTGTGATTACACTTAATATTCTTCCTAAATATAATTGTATCTAATCATCCAACCCCATTTGGGGTTCAGTTATTTGACTACGTGTTCTTTAAATGTTTCAGTCAAGAGACACATAAATGTGTTCCCTATGGGACTCTCACTGATTTTTCAATGGCATCCAAGGCCAAATAATTGTTCAAGAAACAGCATTAATTTACACACTAAAGGAATTTTCTATCTCCCTCAGAAAAATAATCTGAAGAACGTCAGATGTTGTAGCAAAACTCTGCATCAGATCATTCACGTAATTTATTTTAATCAACTTCTCCTCCTTTCTGCTTTTTGCTTTCCCTCTTCTGTCTCTCTCTCTCCTTTCCTTTCTCTACTTCTTTTTCTCTCTCTTCCTTTCTGTCTCTCATCTTCTAGACATAGGCACTATGCTCTGGGATGCAGAGTTTAAAAAATTGAATTTATACAAACTTTTAACTAAAGAGTACAGTATGTATACAGATTCCAAATTAATAATTATAAACTTTTTTGAAATTAGATAATGAATATAAAAAAATTATAGCCACACTGTCATAATATATTACAGATTAATTATTCTCCTAAAACTTAATTTAAAAAGCAATTGAAAATAAAGCAGTGTATTTATTTCAGCCATGGAGAAAGGTAAATTTCGAAAGATAGAATCAGAGTAAAAAGGAAATCCCACGGTCTCTGCATTAGTTCAGGCCTGCACTTTTTCTTAGCTGGAAAATTTTACTAACCACTGCTTTCAATCTGCTCCTGGGGTTATCTTTCTGATCATGTTGGCTTTTTATTTAATTATCTTTGGTAGATACCTGTCACCCATTCAGTAAAGTTCAGGGTTCTCAGCAATCTTTCTTGATCTGCAGTTCCATATGATCTTTCTGCCTCCTTTTCCCAGTTCTACTTCAGTTACCTAAAGTGTTGCATAGTTGCTGCAATAATTAAATTGATTTAGATGTTCTAATACTCCAAATAGTGCTAGTGCATCAGGAGTGACTCAATAAATGTTACTGTAAATATTATTAACACTACTTCCGTTGCTACTAGCACTATTACTGCTACTTCTCCTTCTACTCTGGCTACTCCTTTTTCTCCTCCTCCTCATTCTTATGATTATGGCTGTGGTTATGGTTATGATTATGAATAGCAAGATACTATGCCTGGTATGAGGTGAATATTACCATTCTCATCTTTTACTCAAGAAAATAAGATTTGAAGAGGTTAAGTCTATTGCCCAATGTATGAAGCCAAAATTCAACTCCAGCCTGATTCAAAACTTCTACTCTTTCTTCCAAACCAGAATCATTTCCAATGAGAAGTGTGTATTGTGTGAATATTCATTTTGAAAACAACTACATAGTTACTGGAGAACTTCAGGTAGTACATCGGAACTACACAAATGGGATTATGCCCACTTCTGAAAGGAACAATCTAAAAGTAGGCTGCACTGGTGTCAAATTTTTGACTGAAATCCAAAAAGCAAGGCATATCCAGAGCCAACAAGAGCAGCTTGGCTCTTCATATTTTGAATTTTTGCCATTGTTTAAAAATATAAAGACAGAATGTAACATGTTGGAAGTAAAATGTCAGCCAACGTCCTTAGTCAAAACTAGGAATTGCTTTATTTTTATAATGTTCTAAAATGATGTTAAGCAAACATTATGACCTATTCAGTATATTATTTGATCTTTTCACATTGGTCATTAAAATATATAAGGTGTTTTAATTTATAAAGCATATTTATATCTTTTTATAATCTCTCTCATATAGTTATACATCTCTATAATTATATATACATATATAATATGTATAGTTACACATACATATATAATATGTATATACACATATTATACATATATACAATATATATACATACATATATGTATATTATATAATATGTATACATATACATATAAATCTCTCTCATATAGTTATTATACAATGCTTGTAAATACCCTTTTATATATGCTGTATAAAAATTGTATTAAAAACAGACATATTTCATTTGTTCTGCTCAAGTTTATCATAAGATAGTTAAATTTCAAAATGCAAGTATTAAGAAAAAACAAAGCATAGACACTCATGCCCCTCAGGCCAAACTGCTCATTTTTAGATATAGTAATGTTACTTATCTAATGTTAGTAGTATCTTATACTATGACATTGAAAAAATAAATTGATCACACATATTAACTCTTCCATTTGAAGGCCAGTTCTCAATCCTGGATTTGACTTTGTACAACACTATGATGTTCTCTGCTAGACTCACACTTTGTCCAGATTTTTAACACTAATTCCAGGCAAGTAAGCACATACAACATAGAAGATGGCAGTAGCATGTCAGTTTTTCATCTCTAGCTCTAACTCAAATCTCTATTCCATCTTCCTTTTGAGTTTCCCTACACCAACCACATACTTTGATAACCCCTCTTTTACTTTCCTCATCCAATCTTAAACTAGAATATGGTTGGAACAACTAGTGCTTTTCTGCCCTATTTCTCTGGTCCCTGACTCTCTGCTGTTTTTTATTTTCTTTTATTTTTCTGCTGTCTTGTTTTGTTTTGATTTAACAAGTTAACATGTCTTTTAGCATGGACCGGAATCTGCCCTCATGCTGAAAACCATAAACATGGGGACATGCACGCAATTGCAGTTCCATTCATCTATGTGCCAAACAACTTCCAAAACCTGGCTGCATTTGTTTGTTCTTCATAGCCTACATGTAGTTGTTTATTTCAATATTTTGTAGAGAATTTATAATTTTCATCTATAAGCAGTTAATCTGCTAAGAGCTATTGTTCACGTCCTGAATAGAAATCTCTACAATACGGTTTTAATTTTCACTTTTTTAAAATCAAATTTCTGACAATCTTCTTTAAAATTTAAAATTGAATTACTTCAATAATTATTTGAAGCGTCTGATAACACTGATATAAAATTGTTTTTGAAATTCTGCTTCTGATAATGGAGGCAACATGTTAACAGCTAGACCTTCACTTTTCATACCTTCACTTTTCCAGCAAAACTTGGAACTGAAATACAATTAAATTAATTCAGAACACTCATTTGATCCAAATAGAAAAGGATGCTTCACAGAATGATATGTAAATGACCTCTCTATATCTTCTGTTTGGGGTTTGATGATGTACTACTAAATAATTTCTCCAAAACTCAATGCTTAGTGGCTTAAAACACCTCACTATTTTTTGTTATTTTTTTTTTAATTTTGCAATTTCCTAGATCATAAGTTGAGAATAAAGTATAGCAGGGAGAGCTTATCTCTGCCGCATGATATATGGGGGCCAGAAGTTATGGACTCAATGTTTGTGTCCCCCTCAATTTCATATACTGACACCCTGATCCCCAATGTGATGATGTTATGAAGTAGGACCTCTGGGAGAAATTAGAGTTAGATGATGTAATGCTGGTGGTGAGGTCAACCTGATGAGATAAGTGCTCTATAAGACACCAGAGAGCTTGTACTCTCTCCTTCCCCAACTCCCAACCCCAACACTTGAAAATACAGCAAGAAAACTGCCTTCTGCAGGCCAAGAAGAGAGCTCTCACCAGAAACCAAAGTGCCTGACACATTGATCTTGGACTTTCCAGCCATCATAAATAGAAGAAATAAATTTGTGTGCCAGACGATGAAAACCTGTCCTTACTCAAAAATACCAAAATATATATATATATTTTGGTGGTGGCTCGTGTCTGTAGTCTCAGCCACTCAGGAGGCTGAGGCAGGAGAATTGCCTGAACCTGGGAGGCTGAAGTTGCAGTGAGCTGAGATCACGCCACTGCACTCCAGCTTGGGCAACAGAGCGAGATTCTGCCTCAAAAAAAAAAAAATTAATACAATAAATAAATAAATTTTTGTTGTTTAAGCCACCAAGTTTATGGGATTTTGTTATGGCAGACCAAAATGACTGAGATAGAAGGTATTTCTCTTTTCCCGTTGGCTCTGTGTCCCTTTCTCTCTCCATTTTTGCCTTCCCCTCTCTTTCTTTCCCTTCTTCCTCACCCACCCTCTTTCTCTTTCTTTCTTTAACTTCCTTAGAGAATGAGTGCCTTAAGTTTCATGTATTACAAGGTGACTCAGGACTTCAAGAGTCTTTTAAGAGACAAGAAATAGAGACTGATAGACTCCTAAGTCCTGATACCAGAACTAGCACAGTAGTACTTCTGGAGTATTCTTTCATTCAAAACAGCCATAGATCCCACCCAGGACAAGGGAAGTAGTCATGTACCCAATCTCCCCATTGGAAGAGCGTCAAAGAATTTTCAGCCATTTTAATTCACCTTAATCTACCCTCTGGTCATTAATAACTTGCATCTTCCCCTGCAGAATATACCCTCTCCCTCCCAAGTCTCCCCAGATTCTCAACTAATTATAGAAGCAGACTCAGGCTTGAGGTTCAAGATCTTGTCATTTAAATCTAGTCTAAGAACAGATTGGGCACTTCAAGTGTCAGCCTTCTCACTGTGAAAACTTGTGAACTAAAGGAACCTCATACCCGTGTCCTCATACATGTAACATAAAATACCAAGATAACCATGGGATATACACAGTAGATGCTCCTATTCAAAAAAGAGAAAAAGAAGCCATGTAGAAATACTTAGTCCATAATAATTCTGAAACCTAGCTAGTACATGTTATCCGTTCTTTTATTAGGGTATGGTTTTGTTCCCTGAGAATGATTCTTCATGTCTCTTAGTTTTGCCAGCTGAGTATTTCTTTCATCCTCCGAGTCATTCTTCCATTCCTATAAGAAATTACCTGTACTTACAGCTAAGTAGTTCTCTCATGCTGAGAACTACTTAGGTCTCATGCTCATATATTAGGTGTCCGAAAGCCATTTTTTTCATTTTGAATTGTTGCTGCCCCTTTTTCTGCTATGCTCCTAATTTCTTTAAAAGAGCCTGCATTGCCAAGACAATCCTAAGTCAAAAGAACAAAACTGGAGGCATCATGCTACCTGACTTCAAACTATACTACAAGGCTATAGTAACCAAAACAGCATGGTACTGGTACCAAAACAGATATAGACCAATGGAACAGAACAGAGTCCTCAGAAATAATACCACACATCTACAGCCATCTGATCTTTGACAAACCTCAGAAAAACAAGAAATAGGGAAAGGATTCCCTATTTAATAAATGGTGCTGGGAAAATTGGCTAGCCATAAGTAGAAAGCTGAAACTGGATCCTTTCCTTACTCCTTATATGAAAATTAATTCAAGATGGATTAGAGACTTAAATGTTAGACCTAATACCATAAAAACCCTAGAAGAAAATCTAGGTAATACCATTCAGGACATAGGCATGGGCAAGGACTTCATGTCTAAAACACCAAAAACAATGGCAACAAAAGCCAAAATTGACAAATGGGATCTAATTAAACTAAAGAGCTTCTGCACAGCAAAAGAAACTACCATCAGAGTGAACAGGCAACCTACAGAATGGGAGAAAATTTTTGCAATCTACTCATCTGACAAAGGACTAATATCCAGAACCATCCAAACAAATTTACAAGAAAAAAACAAACAACCCCATCAAAAAGTGGGCAAAGGATATGAACAGACAGTTCTCAAAAGAAGACATTCATACAGCCAACAGACACATGAAAAAATGCTCATCATCACTGGCCATCAGAGAAATGCAAATCAAAACCACAATGAGATACCATCTCACAACAGTTAGAATGGCAATCATTAAAATGTCAGGAAACAACAGGTGCTGGAGAGGATGTGGAGAAATAGGAACACTTTTACACTGTTGGTGGGATTGTAAACTAGTTCAACCATTATGGAAAACAGTATGGAGATTTCTCAAGGATCTAGAACTAGAAGTACCATATGACCCAGCCATCCCATTACTGGGTATATACCCAAAGGATTATAAATCATGCTGCTATAAAGACACACGCACACGTATGTTTATTGCGGCACTATTCACAATAGTAAAGACTTGGAATCAACCCAAATGTCCATCAGTGACAGACTGGATTAAGAAAATGTGGCACAGATACACCATGGAATACTATGCAACCATAAAAAAGGATGAGTTTGTGTCCTTTGTAGGGACATGGATGCAGCTGGAAACCATCATTCTCAGCAAACTATCACAAGAACAGAAAACCAAACACCGCCTGTTCTCACTCATAGGTGGGAACTGAACAATGAGATCACTTGGACTCGGGAAGGAGAACATCATACACCGGGGCCTATCATGGGGAGGGGGGAGGGGGGAGGGATTGCTTGGGAGTTATACCTGATGTAAATGACGAGTTGATGGGTGCTGACGAGTTGATGGGTGCAGCACGCCAACATGGCACAGGTATACATATGTAACAAACCTGCACGTTATGCACATGTACCCTAGAACTTAAAGTATAATAATAAAATTTTTAAAAAATTTTTTAAAAATTTTAAAAAAATTAAAAAAAAAAATTCTGAAAGCTTCTTGGCCCATCAAGACCCTGTTTCTTTCTAAGATGGGTTCCTCTCTACCTGAGGTCCCTTTTGAGGAGTTCTATTATTTAACAAACAGAATCCAAAAGGTAAACTCTTAAGACACTAATAATGGGCTTTTACTTGAAGAGTCAACAAAGTATATTTTTCTGAGGACTTACAAAGCTGTTTTATAGTTGTTTACTCCATCTTTAGCCCGAGGCAATGTTTTACTTAGAGAAACTTTTGTTGACTGGAAACTCTGCCGTAGACCCTCAAAATCCTCTTAAACTCTCTTTGAAAACTAATAGTTTATTTTTCTGTAGTTCATTTCTCCACATTATATTTTATCATAGAAAGTTAGAAGAAGCAGTTAAAACTTCTAAAATTCTGCCTGGAACTGTCTATAGCTAGATCCTTCACTTAGTGGATACACTTCCTATTTCCTACCTTATCTCAGACAACAATGTTGTCAAAATTTCCACCACTCCCTAAGAAGAGTTTTTTTTCCCCAGCCTCCAATAATATTTTTCTCGCTTCCCTTCAAGTTTTACCAACTACTTGCTCAAAGTCCTTGCAGTCTCTTCCAACCACCAGGTCTCAATGCCAACATGTTTTAGATTTTATTATAGCAGCAATATACTACCAGGTATTAGATTCTTTTTAAGTTAACAAATAACTTTTAAAGCATATACTAATTTTTTTTCAGGAGATGTGTATCTTCTGGTTTTCAGCATAGTCGATGTTGAATGCAGACAAATATTTTATTAGTTATAAGTGATATATTCATCATTAGCTTTCTTCAGAAATGAATATTTAATATTAACTTTTATTAAATATACAGAAAATGCACTTCAAAATTTCTTGAAAAGTTTTTACTGTAAAATAAAAGCATGTTACTAAACCAAAAAAAGAGTAAATATAAGTCAACATCATTTGATAAATGACAAAAATCTCTATAGCAAGAGTCTTCAAATTATACTATTTATTTATTTATTTATTATTAAGATAGGTTCTCACTATGTCACCCAGGCTAGAGTGCAGTAGTGCAATCAAGACTCACTACAACCTCAAACAATCCTCCCACCTCAGTCAGCCTCCCAAGTAGCAGGGAGTAGACGTGTACACCACCACACCCAGCTATTTTTGTTGTTGTTGTAGATATAGAATCTCACCATGTTGCTCAGGCTGGTCTCTAACTCCTGGATGCATGCAATCCTCCTGCCTCAGCCTCCCAAAGTGCTGGGATTACAGGCATGAGCCACCACACTTGGCCCAAACTACTCTTTAAACACCTCATGGTTTTTCTTCATCTACTAAAAGAAGGGTGAATATTTCTCTTTGTACTGAAAACATAATGTCTTTGTAATGCATTGAGTTTGTGCACAACAGAAGATTGATTCTGCTTCCTAATTATTGTCTAAGAATGAGTCAAAATAAATAATTATAAAATGAAAATATTGTATGTAATATTTATCTGGCTTTTAGCCAATAGTTCTATATAACTGGTCAATCATTCAGATACCTCAGGGCAGTCTGCTCAACTAATTTATGATAACCTACTTAGAATTTACCCTGTTTAAAGTTCGAAGTTATATGATTTTTTTTTTTAGGCTTTATTAATTAAGGCTATGGCAAACCTTGTTGATCTTTACTTGCAAAGCAATAAAATATTAAGCCAGGCAGATTCTGTCCAGAATACGAATCTTGTTCCCCAGCATGCCCTAAAGCTGGATGTGGCCATAAGAATAAGAACTAGTCTGTGTTTCATAGGGTGGTTTTTATTGGTGTTCTTTGTTCTCTCCCTTTTTATCCCTTTCTTTACTGCCTGGAACAAGGATACCATCACCTTGCTCCATGCAATAAGCATTGCATCCTGGGGGCAGGAACCCAAGTCTCTAATTACTAAAATTAAAGTGTTAAGGCAAAATAAAAGCATTTTCAATTTAAAGACTGAATTTTTTTTTATTTTCTCGTACTCCTTAGAAAAATAGCAAAAGATGCACTCTGACAAAATAGGAAAAATAATTCAAGGAAGATATGAGATTTAAGAATGCTAATAACTAACTTCGTGGTAGGGAAGTATATTGAAATTCTGATGCAGGAGCAGAACTTTGCTGAAGGAGGAGCTCTAAAGAAATGCCATGGCCGGGCGCGGTGGCTCGAGCCTGTAATCCCAGCACTTTGGGAGGCCGAGACGGGCGGATCACGAGGTCAGGAGATCGAGACCATCCTGGCTAACACGGTGAAGCTCTGTCTCTACTAAAAAATACAAAAAACACTAGCCGGGCGAGGTGGCGGAGGCCTGTAGTCCCAGCTACTCGGGAGGCTGAGGCAGGAGAATGGCATAAACTCGGGAGGCGGAGCTTACAGTGAGCTGAGATCCGGCCACTGCACTCCAGCCTGGGTGACAGAGCGAGACTCGGTCTCAAAAAAAAAAAAAAAAAAAAAAAAAAGAAGGAAAGAAAGAAAAAAGAAATGACATTATGTAGAAAATTAAAGCTCTTTAGAAACGCCGTCATGTAGAAAATAGACTCCATAGTTTCAACACTATAAGATAGGAAAGCTATGTGATAGGATGAAAGCAATGTACATTATTTGGGTGACGGCTATACTAAAAACCTAGACTTCACCACTATACAATATACCCACGTAACAAAACTTTACTTGCACTGTCTAAATCTATATAAAAAATGTTTAAAGAAAAAAATAAATAAGCAAATTAGTGAATCTGGTTTTCAAGGATTGACAAGATGGAAGAAAGAGATTTTATGTCATCTCGACAGTTAGAAGTTGTTCAAATGGAAAGGATTTGGTGATATAGAATCACATATACATTACAATTTTCCCTGTTGTTCTACATAATAATTGGTTCCTCAATAAACAACATTTTGATTATACTTATCAGTTTTTTCATTCACAGATTTAACGTGGAAACAAATTAGAGAAGACTGGATTTTAGCTACAGAAAAATATAAGTATTCTCTACCCTCAAAATAAAAAAGCAATATATATTCCTGACAGAAGTTTAAAGAAGGGTGTGAGGAGGAAAAATGATAGAATGATCTTCATTTTACATAATAGGGAGTTGAGGATGCTATCTAAAATTGATGCAACAAAGATTTAGCATATTACAAACTGATGCAAGAAGTTAGTGTAGTTCTAATAGAATCATCAAAAACCAGCAAAATTATGAGGACGACAGATAGTGTAAGTCCGCTAACGTTAACGCCTCAATTATCATTGTGGAAAGTCAATAGATATTCTCTGAATTCGATAGATCAAGAAATAGAATTATACACATTTTATTAATAGTCGAGGTGACCACTGAAAGAAATAAAAATTAGATATGCTTATAAGTAATTGCTGAGGAGTAAAAGTGGGGAAGAAAAGAAAAGGGGAACCTGTTCCTTTTCATTTATGTAATCCTGTGCTCTTTTTTGTAACTATGTAAATATATTACTTTGAAAATATAGAAGTAATAGAAGTCATTTTCCTAATACTGTAGACTCTTTCATAATATTAAACCCTGTGATGCTAAAATTTCAGGCTCAGGCATGGGCAATGATTTGGTCTGATTTATCTCAATGCATTTCAACCAATATTTGTTAAGTTTCTACTCTGCTAAGCCTATTCCATTCTTCTTGAGGTCTCTGCTTAAATGTTTGTTTGTTTGTTTTTTCTCCAAGAGGCTATTTCTAGCTTTTTAGTTTAAGTTATATCTTCCTAATCTCTGTTCCCATTTCATGCATTTAATTATTGCCTGCCTTCCCTCCTAGACTTTAAGCTCTGCAAAGGTAGGGACCACCACTTTGAGTTTTGTCCTGCTCCACAATAGATTTAAATCATTTTCTGAAGTGCAGTATCAAATAAATGCAGAACTGAACACTGGCGAGTGTCTCAGAGATTCAGAGTGTTTTAGCAAAATAAAGTGAAAGTCATGAAGTAAAAGAGGCATTTAAAAATGGTATAGGCAGCACTGTATATTAGTATACTGACAATAATAATAGTTAGATGGACATCTTTTAAGGATTCCTGCACTGAAGAAATGTATGCTGAATACCTAAGAAGTTTTAGAAAAGATGAATCTTTACTTAGAGTCTTTCTTCATCTTTACAACACTGTTAGTTATGTATAACTTTTCAAATTTTGCAGTAAGGCCGTGCTGCACTGAGAGTGGCTCAGTAATTTGCTGTGTGTCATGTAGCAAAAAAAATTTACAGTCTGATTTTCAATTCACATGTATCTTATTTCAAAGTCACATTGCCCTTAAACTTTTAAAACTCATACCATTTTATAATACTCTAAAATTTGCCCTTAAAGAAAATATATATCCTATGACCCCACTCAATTACTGAATGTACCAAACAACAAACAAACAAACATACAAAAAACTCAGTAGCAGCATCACCAAGTCCAGATACTCAGTCTCTTTTGAGTAACAGGATACTTATTTAGCAAAGTGTCATGAACTTTTATATTTAGATTAGCTGGTAATTTGTGCTCTTGCTATTGTGGTCTGTAAGTTGAATAGAAGGAAATCAAAATAGTTTTCATTTTTGTCCCATTTCTGTCTGTACTTAACATGACAGTTACTGCAGAACAAGTGCTGTTCCAAATGGTTTTTCAGCAAAAGGTCATCTTATCAGGTGCTAGGCATTTAGTTCTGTGTATGTTTTGCTGCTTTGACTACGATTGTGAAAATGAGGATGTTTCTGTCCAGTAGAAGCCTTTGAAAGATTGTGTTCTGAGTCTAAACTTGACAATCTACCTGTTAAAACAGTAAAAATGACTTTTCTAGTTTTTAATTTACAAACCTTTTCTCTGCTATGACTCTTAAATAAAAATCCTTGGCAAATACAATTTCAGAACCTTCAAAATAACAATTCTAACCTCTGCAGATTATAAAATTAATACTTGATCTTTGTAAAAAACTTACAATACACAAAATATATAAATAAATTTTCAGTGGTTTTACAAATACACCTTTAGTATGTTTTTAATAAACTTCAGTGTAAGTATTTATATTGTCACAATAGAGAAATTTACAGATGATAATACATCACCAGAATTACATTTAGATACCTCAAATTTAAATATGGTTGAGGCATTGTAGCCCCTGGACTGGAAATAGTTTGATAAATACTCAAATTTGGATAGCAGAAGTACTGTTTAAGTTTCTGATCCTTTATCCACACCCTGCAGTCTTTAGATCTTTTTTGCTATCAAATGTCCACATGTCTCAGTCAGTCCAGATTACTACAACGAAGTATTATTGACTCAGTGAGTTGTAACTGATAGAAATTTATTTCTCACAGTTCTGGAAGTGGCAGTCCCATCAGGCTGTCAGCATTGCTGGCTTCTGGTGAGGGCTCTCATTCAGTTCGCAGATGACCAACTTCTCATGTATCCTCACATGGTCAAAGCAGAGCTCGCTAGCATTCTGGTCTTTTCCTATAAAGACACTAATTCCATTAATGAGGGTTCAACCCTTATTGCCTAATTACTTTCCAAAGGCACCTCCTCCTAAATGCCATCGCATTGGGAGTACGGCTTCCACATACGAATTTTAAGATACAAACATTCAACCCATTGCACTGGGACCTTCATAATGAGGCCTAGAGAGTGGGGCCTTTCCTCTACTGGGGTAAAAAGGAGTGAGATATTTGACTTCCTGTGTATCTACCTGTCTCAATTCTCCTTGCTTTCACCTGTCATGCCACCTCAGCAGATACTTGGAGATAATTATTGGAGTATCTTAAGAACCTTCACCAAAATCTGGTCTTTTATAAAAAGATGGGTGAAATGGTATCTGCACTAGAGAATAGTATTTCTTTCTTTGCACCACAGACTGGAAGCCACTTCTGTGTTTGCTACCTGGAGACACCAGCAGCAGAGACCATAAAGCTTATCTCCAGACTCACCCCACCCCACTGGAAATTCAATCAAAGTGTCATTCCCTACAACCAGGGAAAAAAGTCTCATAAAGATTTCATGTGTTCCATGTAAGTACCACATATAATAAATCTCAAGCCTTTTCTTAAATTGGAGAATATTTCAAAAGCAATAAAACTTTAATGTAACTATTTTATCTCCTTCCAGAGAGCAAACTGAAAAGCCCAGAACTGCTTTTCATTGTTCATTTTAATTCTTGTGTGGAAATCATCTTGCATATTTCTTTCTTTCACTAGATTTTTTAATATTATTTACTATTATTTAGCATTATAAAACAATGTTACTGTGTGTTATTACTAATAGTTGCAGACTAAGTTCACATTTAATTTTCTATAAGTTAATTATTCTTAAAACAAACCTTTCCTCAGATTTTATCCTCCTTGTTCTTACTACGTTCAACACCATTAATTAACCCATCCTTGAACCTCTCCTCCCTTGATTTTTGTGACACGCCTTGTTTTCTTCCAATGTGTTAGTATCACATAAAATACTTTATATGTATTGTAGAGTGCTGCTTTTTCAAACTTGTTTAAAGACAATCCATAACAATAAGTACATTTTAATTTTATTATACTTTAAGTTCTGGGATACATGTGCAGCACGTGCAGGTTTGTTACATAGGTATACACGTGCCATGGTGGTTTGCTGCACCCATCAACCCATCATCTGTGGTAGGTATTTCTCCTAATACTATTTCTCCCCTTGCCTTCTATCCCCCAACAGGCCCCGGTGTGTGTTGTTCCCCTCTCTGTGTCCATGTGTTCTCATTTTTCAACTCCTACTTATGAGTCAGAACATGCAGTGTTTGGTTTTCTACTCCTGTGTTAGTTTGCAGGGAATGATGGCTCCCAGCTTCATCCATGCCCCTGCAAAAGACATGAACTCATGAACTCATTCTTTTTTATGGCTGCATAGTATTCCATGGTGTATATGTGCCACATTTTCTTTATCCAGTCTATCATTGATGGGCATTTGGGTTGGTTCTAAGTCTTTGCTATTGTGAATAGTGCTGCAATAAACATATGTGTGTATGTGTCTTTATAGCAGAATGATTTATAATGTTTGGGTATATGCCTGGTAATGGGATTGCTGGGTCAAATGGTATTTCTTGTTCTAGATCCTTGAGGAATTGCCACACTGTCTTCCACAATGCTTGAACTAATTTACACTCCCACCAACAGTGTAAAAGTGTTCCTATTTCTCCAGAGCCTCCCCAGCATAGGTTGTTTCCTGACTTTTTAAAGATAGTTATTCTTTTTTTTTTTTTGAGACAGTGTCTTGCTCTGTTGCCTAGGCTGTAGTGCAGTGCATGATCTCGGCTCACTGCAGCCTCCGCCTCCTGGGTTCAAGCAATTCTCCTGCCTCAGCCTCTCGAGTAACTGGGATTACAGGCACCAGCCACCACGTCCAGCTAATTTATGTATTTTTAGTAGAGATGGAGTTTCACTGTGTTGGCCAGGTTGGTCTCAAACTCCTGACCTCAGGTGATCTGCCAACCTTGGCTTCCCAAAGTACTGGGATTACAGGCATAAGCCATAATGATACGTATTCTAACTGGCATGACATCCTATCTCATTGTGACTTTGATGTGCATTTCTCTAATGACCAATGATGATGAGCTTTTTTCATATGTTTATTGCCCACATAATTGCCTTCCTTTGAGAAGTCTGTGTTCATATCCTTCACCCACTTTTTGATGGTTTTTATTTTTTTTCTTGTAAATTTGTTTAAATTCTTTGTAGATTCTGGATATTAGCCCTTTGTCAGATGGATAGATTGCAAAATTTTTCTGCCAATCTGTAGATTGCCTATTCACTCCGATGATAGTTTCTTTTGCTGTGCAGAAGCTCTTTAGTTTAATTAAATGTCAATTTGTCAGTTTTGGCTTTCGTTGCCATTGCTTTTGGTGTTTTAGTCATGAAGTATTTGCCCATGTGTATGTACTGAATGGTATTGCCTAGGTTTTCTTCTACAGGTTTTATGGTTTTAGGTCTTATGTTTATGTCTTTAATTCATCTTGAGTTAATTTTTGTATAAGGTATAAGGTATAAGGAAGGGATCCAGTTTCAGTTTTTTGCATATGGCTAGCCAGTTTTCTCAACACCATTTATTAAATAGGGAATCCTTTTCCCATTGCTTGTTGGTGTCAGGTTTGACAAAGATCAGATGGTTATAGACGTGTGGTGTTATTTCTGAGGCCTCCATTCTGTTCCATTGGTCTATATATCTGTTTTGGTACCTATACCATTCTCTTTTGGTGACTTGTAGTATAGCTTAGTTATAGCCTTGTAGTATAGTTTGAAGACAGGTAGCGTGCCAGCTTCATTCTTTTTGCTTAGGATTGTCTTGGCTATATGGGCTCTTTTTTGGTTCCATATGAAATTTAAAGTAGTTTTTTCTAATTCTGTGAAGAAAGTCAGTGGTAGCTTGAGGGGAATAGCATTGAATCTACAAATTACTTTGGGAACTATGTTCCCAAATTACTTTGGGAACTATGGCCATTTTCATGATATTGATTCTTTGTATCCATGAGCATGGAATGTTTTTCCATTTGTTTGTGTCCTCTCTTATTTCCTTGAGCAGTGGTTTGTAGTTCTCCTTGAAGAGGTCCTTCACGTCTCTTGTAAGTTGGATTCCTAAGTATTTTATTCTCTTTGTAACAGTTGTGAATGGGAGTTCACTCATGATTTGGCTCTCCATCTATCATTGGTGCATAGAAATTCTTGTATTTTTGCACATTGATTTGCGTCCTGAGACTTTGCTGAAGCTGTTTATCAGTTTAAGGAGTTTTGGGGATGAGATGAAGGGGTTTCTAAATATACAATCATGTCATCTGCAAACACAGACAATTTGATTTCTTCTCTTCCTGTTTGAATACCCTTTATTTTTTTCTCTTGCCTCATTGCCCTGGCCAGAACTTCCAATACTATGTTGAATCGAAGTGGTGAGAGGGCATCCTTGTCTTGTGCTGATTTTCAAAAGGAATGCTTCCAGCTTTTGCCCATTCAGTATGATATTGGCTGTGGGTTTGTCATAAATAGCTCTTATTATTTTTAATTTTTAACCCAATGATTCCCCTACACACACACACACACACGCAATCACTAAAGTGTTACAAAAATACTTATTTTTACCATGAGTGATGCATTCTACTCTTCTCTTCCAAATCTTTCTTATTAAAATGCTGTCTGTTCCTCATTAAATTGTAAAGTTAGTTTCTCATGAAAAAGGCACAACCTGTAGTTTTAAAAACACTAACTTTATAATACATTTCTGAAGGAAGCACTGTTTGTTCTATTTTACACAAAAGGAAACTGAAACTGAGAAGAATCGTGTAACTGCTGAATTCCAGACAATGTCAGATCTGGGACTTGAATTCAGTTCTCACAGACACCGAAATCCTTATTTTTGTCTGCTGTACTATCTTGTGTCAATCATTGATCATTTGTGTCTCATTTTAATTTAGCCTTTGCAGAGGAACTTATTAAGCTCCTTTAATTCTTTTTGCAGTTTATCTTTCTGCCTCTTTTCATCTCTATTATGGAAACCTGCTTATAATTCATTGCCTCACATTTAGACTATTACAACAGATTCGTTAACTTTTCTTCCTTTCTTCAGATTTGCCCACTCCCATTCATCCCCTAGGTAAATTACCATCTAGATCAAAGAGAAAGAAAATGCATCAGTTACATTTATTTATGTTCTTTCAGTCCCAGGCACAGGTCTGAACACAGAATATAGGCTTAATAACTACTTAAAGGTTGTTCTCTTGAGTTCTTTGGATTTAGTTCAGTCTTTGGATCAAAGTCTGCAGAATCCAGACATTCCATCAGATTTACTGGGAATAAACTGAAAGAAATCTAGTATCTGATCACACAGTAAGAATTCTGCTGAGAAGAAGTGAGCCTGTAGGACAAACTTTATCAAGTAACTTACTGTTGAGTCAAAATCATACTAGAATTCTCAAGACTCACATGTGTTTATTACACATCTTACTATTATTCCAATACCAGTTAGGCATGACATCATGCCCCAAAATTATCACTAGTAATAACATTTTCATCCAGGTCAAGTGGTAAGAAGTTCTGGAAGCAACGTGCTTGGTTTTAATCCCAGCTGATAGATATCTCCTGCCACTCACCCCGGAGAAAACCAGGTTAGTTAACCTGCCCCATCTCCATCCCATAGTGTGTTTTACCCGACACAGGGTCCCAGTCAGAATTCCAACCCAGGCAAGAGAACCAATATAAAAACAGGGCTGATATGGTTTGGCTGTGTCCCCACCCAAATCTCAACTCCAACTGTAATCCAAATTGTAATCCCTACGTGTCAAGGGTGGACGGGGCAGGGGGTGGTCCTAGTAGGAGGTGATTGGATCATGGTGACAGTTTCCCCATGCCCATGCCATTCTCATGATGGTGAGTGAGCTCTCACAGGATCTGGCTGTTTTGTAAGTTTCTGGCAGTTTCCCCTGCCTTACTCCCTCTCCTGCTGCCACGCAAGAAGTGCCTTGCTTCCCCTTCTGCTATTATTGTAAGTTTCCTGAGGCCTTCCCAGCCATGTGGAACTGTGAGTCAATTAAACCTCTTTTCTTTATAAATTACCCAGTTTCAGATTACATTTTTAAAAACCAATATGATGTATTTTTAGAGGGCTGTAATTTGAAAGCATAAATACACAAATAATCAAATTTATCAAGTTATCAGTTTACTGAAATGAAACTTTATGCTTTATTATTCATCTGGATCTGCTGTCCATTTAAATTTCATGAAAAAAACTATCCAAATTAAAATAATTTGATGAGAAACACCACAGAATACCTAGTATACTTTTGATGTAAGCATATAGAGCTTTTAAAAATTATCTTTTTAAAAATCAAAATGGCATGTACATGATTTTAGAAGCTTAATAATGGTACAAGAGCTATAATAGTTTCCTGTCCCAGTTCTTCTTACCCTGAGGCACTATCCCCAGAAGAAATTAATTCCATTCTGTTTGCTGTTTCTGATGGAATTCACTTCCAGAGTTGTTAAAAAAACAAAAGCTTTTAGTCTGGGAGCAGTGGCTCTAGATTGTAAATCCCAACAGTTTGGAAGTCCAAGGCAGGAGGATTGCTTAAGCCTAGGAATCTGAGAACCAGCCTAGGCAACATAGCAAGACCCCATCTCCACACACACACAAAAATTAGACAGGTGTGGTAGTGAACACCTATAGTCTCAGTTATTGGGAGGCCAAGGCAGGAAGATCACTTGAACCAAGGATGTTGAGGCTGCAATGAACCATGATTGCACCACTACACTCTAGCCTGGACAACAGAGCAAAAGCCTGTTTTTTGTTTTGTTTTGTTTTGTTTTTCTTTTTTTAAAGAGTTTTTAGTGTGATTTCTTATTCTTTATTCATCATGTTATTGATTTATCTTCTTATTGTTATATAACACTTCATAAACAAAATGATACTTGAATTGAATTTTTAAAGATGAGGCCCTCCCCAGGTCTTCAGTAGGAATTTGGGATGGGAAAGGCAGGCTAAGTGTAAAGAGCAATATGAACAGAGGCACATACAGAAGTACCATGGACACCATTTGAAACTCCTATAGGAATCTATCTCTAAATGCAATGCTTAAATTATTGATCAATCAGGAACCTTGTTTCTTACTGTGTGTATGTAAGCAGAGAAAGAGAGAGAGTTGATATGTATTATATGATATTTAATAGCCAGTAAAATCTCCAAATAGATATATGCAGAACAGGAACTGTTCCGGCACTTTCTGGTTGTTGGTTTATTCATTCCAACCTTTAGCTCAACAAAATAATGTTTAAACAATGACATGGAAACAAAAAGTAAACTAGCATTGTTTGCTAATTTATAGGACTCAACAAACAGTTTGTGTGCTAAAAAAAAACCTTTGTGAAGGTATCTGCTGCATTGAAATACAGTTTGGCCAAGAACACGGTAGACAGTAAGAGCTTACATCTCTAATCAACTAATTGTTGCCCTTGCTTACTTGGGATCTAGCATCAACCCTACAACACAGTAAGCCATAATAAATATTTATTAATTGAATAAATAAATGATCATATGGGCAAATAAGTGTAATCAAGCCCTAAACCAAAGGAAACATAGTGGAGGTTCTGGGAAGAAGGCATAAGAATAAAAATTCTAGCGCAAGGCGAGTGGATTACCTGAAGTCAGGAGTTTGAGACCAGTCTGGCCAACGTGGCGAAATCTCATCTCTACTAAAAATACAAAAATTAGCTGGGCATGGTGGCACATGCCTATAATCCCAGCTACTCGGGAGGCTTAGGCAGGAGAATGGCTTGAACCTGGGAGGTGGAGGTTGCAGCGAACTGAGATCACATCACTTCACTCCAGCCTGGGTGAAAGGGCGAAACTCTGTCAAGGGAAGGGGAGGGGAGGGGAGAGGAGGGTGAAACCTACATCTTCAGGAGTAATAGCAACAAATCCATGAGGAGTTATTTGAAGAAACATACCCTAATTTGGGAAGAGGCAAGACAAAGAAAGTAATTAAAACCATTCACTAAAAGAAGTGGGAGGGTTACCTCAATTCAGGGGAATGGTAATCAGCAGGATTAACCATAGAGATATACAGTCATCCCTGTATTCATATATGTTAAGCCTTGAATACAGGTCAACTTCTATCTCAGAGGGATCAATAATGAATGCTGTAAACTCTAACAAGTTTGAGTCTGAAATATGAAATCTCTTGGCATCACTATGAGATGGGGTGGAGGAGTCAATCCAGCAACAATGGTCTGGGCAGAAGTTCATGCAAATATGCATGATGTTTTAATGAAAATGTGATGTTGCCAATGCTAACTTCACACGTGCAGTCATATTACCATGACAACCAGTAGCTCTCTAGAGTTCAGATATGGAGTGATGACTTACTTACGCCTGAACATTTAACTTAACAGTTTTTCATGCTGCTAACAATGATTAAATTGAAAAAGAACTCTGAGCCAAATCTGACAGATATGGGAAAAATTCATTTCTGAAAGCAATATCTAAAATAATTGCTGGCTACATTTGCTTCCTAATTTCGAGGGAAAAAAAAAAAATATCCAAACTGTGTGGCAATACAAAAGCCTTGCTTATGAGTTTTTGGGTGGTGAATGCTAGAATTGTTAAGTGAAGATGATTTTGCAGCATGAACTTGAATAATAATTACAACCAGGGCACTATTTGAAACACTTCACTGACAACTACTTCTCTGGGAAAGGAGGGACCCAAGCCAGGTCAATTAATTACATCTCTAAAGAAATGTTTTCTCCTGGAAGACTTCTTGTTTTTAATTCATGTCACATCACTGGCACATTGCTGAGTAGTAAATCATATCCTTTAAACACCTACCATGTTCCCTTGTCCCTTGACTGCCTTCTGTTGACTTTTTAAACATAAACAACTGCCAGGTACTGACATAATTTAAGGGACAAGAGAAAAACAGGTTTTACTTGTTTGTTTTTTACAGCTGAGACTGAGTAAGTTTATTGGCACATGGAGAAAGGTAGCAGTATTTCATGCTCCTTAAACTTAGTCTCCATCAGCACTTACTCAGGATACCTCATAAAACAAAATACACTGTATGATTAATTACATGGGGTGGGGGATACATGGGGTAGAGCAATGAGAACAGGGTAAATGACTCTCTGTTATATATTCAGGGTCTGAAGCAAAGATACTCGTAGAAAATTAAAGTTGAATTAACTTGTCTCTGAGGGCAAGGAAATCCAACTTGATAGTGGTATGGGGGAGACAGGAAAGAAAAGAAAAGGAGGAGAGAATTTTGGGAAGGAAACTGACATTTGTGACAATGGTTAAGGTTTCAAACACAGCTCAATGTTTTAATATAAGATCTTGTTTAATCTTTACCTCAACCCCAGGACCCAGAATGATTGTACAGATTGCTTGCTTCCTGTATTTGGAAGCCAGTAGTCTTGTACCCTGAGTATGACCACCAGAAACAAGAAACCATCTTTTTACTTATGCAAAAGAGTCACTTTCTTGCCAAGCCATTAGCTAGAGCGACAGCATTAGCTCAGAGTGGATGCCCTTTAGTAATTTATGCAAAATTTCCTTAAATGTTAGTGGTGGTCTCCTTTCTCCAACAGGTTTGTACTGTTACCCCATTTAACACATAGAGAAAGCAACTGCAGAAAGATTAAGTACATTACTGAAAGTCATTTAATAAACTAAGAGTTAATTTTAATATCTCAATATGTCTACTTCCAAGAATCTTACTCTTACCATTTGGCCTTGCTTCCTAAGTCTGGGCCTTCGGTAACCAAGTATAGGGATGGAATGAATTGCTTCCTAACTACAGCTGATACTGCCCATATATAGGTGTTTAATTAAAGCCTAGAAGTCAAGACTAGTGCCTACCATTTCTGTCCCTAGATTATTTCCCAGGCTCAATAGTACCCCAGAATACTTCAAGTATGTTGACCTATCCTCCCATTGAAGGCATTTATTATTTTTATTTCTACATTGAGCCCATCTTTATCTCATGTAACTCCTTATAGTGAAGTCATCCAAGGATTTGTTGGCACAAATGGTAAGTCGGTAACTATGCCATAGGCTAGTTTGCATTCCTTTCTTCAATTCAGATTCTTTTATTAGAATAAATTTACTACATTCTATGAACATCTCATGGGATATATGCCATACACATCTCTCTTTACTTCAATTCCATGCATCTGATTAGATTATTAATGTTTACCATCACAAATCTTAAGTGCAAAGAGGCAGGAAAAATAGATACCAAGGAATTAACACTCTCAGTTTTCACCTAAATTTAATTACACATCTTAGCAGGTAACTTGAGACTCAGTGCCTTTTGACCATGCTTTAACTTTGCCTGATCACCAAACCTAACACACTATCTCATAATTTTGATTTTCCATTTATTTCTCAAATGCGTCATAAATATTTAACAAATATTTATTAAGTGCCTGTCATATGCTGAATGCTGTATTTCTGTGCTAGAAATAAGCAGCAATAAAAAAATCATGGGTCCTGCTCTCAAGAAATTTAATTTAGTGAGAGAAACAGATATTAAATAAATGCATATATAACTGCACAATTACAAAAAACATTTTCAAGAAGAATAAAGGAATTCAGAAAGAGAATAGAGAGGAAGGAGTCTATTTTAAATGGGTGTTATGGAAAGTTGGTCTGACGAGATGAAGATGAGGCCTAAAGGAAGTACAAGAATTAACCAGTATATCTGGTAAATATTTAACAACTACTTTTCCAAGGATAAAAAAAAAAAAAAAAAAAAAGACTTGATTTGTACTGGTAGTTTATTTCTGTATTATAAATATATCCACTCTGTGGCCAATTTCAAACTACCAAGGTGAGGTCACTGAATATGGATTTAGAGTGAAATATTGAGAGGTAACAGTGTGCTGGCAGCCCTCGCAGCCCTCGCTCACTCTCAGTGCCTCCTCGGCCTCAGCATCCGCTCTGGCCATACTTAAGGAGTCCTTCAGCCTGCCACTGCACTGTGGGAGCCCCTCTCTAGGCTGGCCAAGGCGGGAGCTGGCTCCCCCTGCTTGTGGGGAGGTGGAGGGAGAGGTGCAGGCAAGAACCAGGGCCACCGCGAGTTCCAGGTGGGCATGGGCTTGGTGGGCTTCACACTCAGAGCAGCCAGTCAGCGTCACTGGCCCGGGCAGTGAGGGGCTTAGCACCCGGGCCAGCAGCTGCAGAGGGTGTGCCGGGTCTCCCAGCAGTGCCGGCCCGCCAGCGCTGCACTCGAATTCTTGCCAGGCCTCAGCTGCCTCCCTGAGAGGGAGTACAAGCTCCAGCTTTAAGCCTTCCCACAGGACAAAACTCGTCTTTATATGTCACAGAGAAAGCAGGGATAGCTCTTGGAATCCTTACTCAGACTCATGGGAGAACCCGACAACCAGTGG
Source organism: Papio anubis (assembly GCF_008728515.1). Classification (NCBI taxonomy): domain Eukaryota; kingdom Metazoa; phylum Chordata; class Mammalia; order Primates; family Cercopithecidae; genus Papio; species Papio anubis. Next base: position 44,679,744 of record NC_044987.1, on the reverse strand, counting down.
CATACCTAAGTAAGGAAATTGATGTAGTAGCAAAAGACTGGCCTCATTGTTTATGGGCAGTTGCAGCAGTGGCCGTCTTAGTGTCAGAGGCTATCAAGATAATACAAGGAAAGGATCTCACTGTATGGACTACTCATGATGTAAATGGCATACTAGGTAGCAAAGAAAGTTGATGGCTATCAAACAACCGCCTACTTAGATACCTGGTGCTACTCCTTGAGGGACCATTGCTTCAAATACATACGTGCATAACCCTCAACCCTGCCACTTTTCTTCCAGAGGTTGGGGAACCAATCGAGCATGACTGCCAACAAATTATAGTCCAGACTTATGCCGCCCGAGATGATCTCTTAGAGGTCCCCTTAGCTAATCCTGACCTTAACCTATACACTGATGGAAGTTCATTTGTGGAGAATGGGATACAAAGGGCAGGTTATGCCATAGTGAGCGATGTAACCCTATGTGAAAGTAAGCCTCTTCCCCCAGGGACCAGTGCCCAGTTAGCGGAACTGGTGGCACTTTCCCAAGCCTTAGAACTGGGAAAGGGAAAAAGAATAAATATGTATACAGATAGCTAGTATGCTTATCTAATCCTACATGCCCATGCTGCAATATGAAAAGAAAGGGAATTCCTAAACTCTGGGGAATCCCCATTAAATATCACAAGGAAATCATGGAGTTATTGCACTCAGTGCAAAAACCCAAGGAGGTGGCGGGCTTACACTGCTGAAGCCATCAAAAGCGGAAGGAGTGGGGAGAACAGCAGCATAAGCGGCTGGCAGAGACAGGGAAAGACCAGCAGGAAGGAAAGAGAGAAAGGGACAGGAAGTCAGAGAAAGAGAGAGGAAGAGACAGAGAGACAAAGTCAAAGAAGGAAAGAGAGGAAGAGACAAATAGAGAGTCAGAGAGAGACAGACAGGGAGAGACAAAGAAGTCAAAGAGAAAGAGAGATGGAAGCACTGAAGAAAAACAATGTACCCTATTCCTTTAAAAGCCAGGGTACATTTCTGTCTATCCAGTCAAGGTATATTCTTATGTGGAATGTTGACCTATATCTGCCTCCCTACTAACTGGACAGGCACCTGCACCTTAGTCGTTCTAAGTCCCAACATTAACATTGCCCCAGGAAAGCAGACCTTATCAGTACCCCTCAAAGCTCAAATCCATCAGCGTAGAGCCATACAACTAATACCCCTACTTATAGGGTTAGGAATGGCTACTGCTACAGGAACCAGAATAGCCAGTTTATCTACTTCATTATCCTACTCTCAAAGGATTTCTCAGACAGTTTGCAAGAAATAACGAAATCTATCCTTACTCTACAATCCCAAATAGACTCTTGACCAGCAGTGACTCTCCAAAACCGCCAGGTCTAGATCTTCTCACTCCTGAGAGAGGACTCTGCACCTTCTTAGGGGAAGAGTGTTGTTTTTACACTAACCAGTCAGGGATAGTACGAGATGCCACCCAGCATTTATAGGAAAAGGCTTCTGAAATCAGACAACGCCTTTCAAATTCTTATACCAACCTCTGCAGTTGGGCAACATGACTTCTCCCCTTTCTAGGTCCTGTGGCAGCCATGTTGCTGTTACTAACCTTTGGGCTCAGTATTTTTAACCTTCTTGTCAAATTTGTTTCCTCTAGAATCAAGGCCATCAAGCTACAGATGGTCTTACAAATGGAACCCCAAATGAGTTCAACTAACAACTTCTACTGAGGACCCCTGTACTGACCCGCTGGTACTTTCACTGGCGTAGAGAGCTCCCCTCTGGAGGACATTACAACTGCAGGGCCCCTTCATCACCTCTATCCAGCAGGAAGTAGCTACAGCGGTCATCAGCCAAATTCCCAACAGCAGTTGGGGAGTCCTATTTAGAGGGTAGATTGAGAGGTGAAAGTGTGCTGGCAGCCCTCACAGCCCTCACTCACTCTCAGTGCCTCCTCAGACTTGGCGTCCACTCTGGCCATGCTTAAGGAGCCCTTCAGCCCACTGCTGCACTGTAGGAGCCCCTCTCTGGGCTGGCCGAGGCTGGAGCTGGCTCCCTCTGCTTGCAGGGAGGTGTGGAGGGAGAAGCGCAGGTAAGAACTGGGGCTGTGCACGGCACTTGCGGACCAGCATGAGTTCCGGATGGGCATGGGCTCAGCAGGCCCCACATTCGGAGTGGCCGGCCAGCGTCGCCAGCCCCAGACAGTGAGTGGCTTAGTACCCAGGCCAGCAGCTGCTGAGGGTGTGCTGGGTCTCCCAGAAGCGCTGGCCCACCTGCACTGTGCTCAATATTCTTGCTGGGCCTCAGCTGCCTCCCCTCAGGGCTGGGCTGCAGCTTGCCATGACTGAGACTCCCCAACCCCGACCATGGGCTCCTGCATGGCTGGTGCCTCCTCGATGAGCACTACCCCCTGCACCGCAGCACCCGGTCTCATCAGTTGTCCAAGGGCTGAGGAGTGTGGTCACGCAGCACAGGACTGGTGGGCAGCTCTGCCTGCAGCCCTGGTGTGGGATCCACTAGGTGAAGCCAGCTGGGCTCCTGAGTCTAGTGGGGACTTGGAGAACCTTTATGTCTAGCTAAGGGATTGTAAATACACCAATCAGCACCCTGTGTCTAGCTCAAGGTTTGTAAATACACCAATCAGTACTCTGTATCTAGCTAACCTAGTGGGGACTTGGAGAACTTTTCTGTCTAGCACTCTGTGTCTAGCTAAAAGATCGTAAACACACCAATCAGCACTCTGTGTCTAGCTCAGGGATTGTAAGCACACCAATCAGTACTCTGTATCTAGTTAACCTAGTGGGGACTTGGAGAACTTTTCTGTCTAGCACTCTGTGTCTAGCTAAAGGATTGTAAATGCACCAATCAGCACTCTGTGTCTAGCTCAGGGATTATAAATGCACCAATCAGCACCCTATCAAAATGGATCAATCAGCTCTCTGCAAAATGAACCAATCAGTTCTCTGTGAAATAGACCAATCAGCTCTATGTGAAATGGACCAATCAGCAGGATATGGGTGGGGTCAGATAAGGGAATAAAAATAGGCTGCCCGAGCCAGCCAGTGGAAACCAGTTCGGGTCCCCTTCCACACTGTGGAAGCTTTGTTGTTTCGCTCTTTACAATAAATCTTGTTTCTGCTCACTCTTTGGGTCCATGCAGCCTTTATGAGCTGTAACACTCACTGCGAAGGTCTGCAGCTTCACTCCTGAAGTCAGCGAGACCATGAACCCACTAGAAGGAAAAAACTGCAGACACGTCTGAACATCTGAAGGAACAAACTCTGGAATACCATCTTTAAGAACTATAACACTCACTGCGAGGGTCTGCAGCTTCATTCTTGAAGTCAGCAAGACCAAGAACCCACCAATTCCGGACACAATATGAATACCAATATTTTATATTTCTGCAATGTAAATATAATAGATGCAAATAATCTAAAGAGTATAGATCATCAAATGTAGCAAAATAGAAATTGATGAGTTTTTAGAATGTAGTACCATTGCTTTAAATGTAATTAATTATGTTTATATATTTAATTTTTAATAATTGCTGTGTTTGGCAACTGGCTTCTGAAAATTTAACAATTGACCCTCAGGAACTGGTGTGAGATGTCTCCAGTACAATACCAGAACTTGAGCAAAGAGTGGGCAGAAGAGTAATGCAGACAGAGGAGACAATACATGGGAAGTCTCTGAGTTGAGAAAAAGCTTGATACATTAAACCCATTATTAGCAATCCCATCGTGCTGATGCTCTCATCTGCTATGGGTTGCATTGTGTCCTCCAGAAATATATGTTGAAGTCCTATCCCCTGGCTTCTGTGAATGTTGGGTCTTTGGAAGTTGGGTCTTTGCAGGTATAATCAAGTTAAGATGAGGTCAGTTAGGGAGAGCTCAAATCTAGTATGACTGTTGTCTTCATAAGAAAAGAGAAATTTGGACACAGACACACACACACACACACACACATAAAAGATGGACACATGAAGATAAAAACACACAGGGAGAATGTCATGTGATAACAGAGGCAGAGATTGAAGCGATGCATTTGTAAGCCAAGGAATGCCAAGGATCAATGAGCTCCATCAGAAGCTAGGACGAGACACAGAAAATTTTCTCCTACAGGTTTCACAGGGAGCATGGACCTCCCAGTATCTTGATTTTGGGCCTTTGATTCTGCCACCTTTGATTTGTTAGCCCCCAGAACGGTGAAACAAACAAAAATTCTGTAGTTTTACATGAGTTTTATGTCTGTAGTTTTGTGGTATTTTGTGACAGCAATTGTGATGGTTAATTTTAGATGTCAACATGACTGGATTAAGGAGTACTTAGAGAACTGATAAAGCATTATTTCTGTGAGGGATGTCTGTGGAGGTGTTTCTGAGGAGATTGGTTCATGAATTATGAGTTGGTTGACTGAATGGGGAAACATCTGCCCTCAATGCGTGTGGTTAAAATCCAAATGGCTGTGGACCCAGGTAGAACAAAAAGGCAGAAGAAAGGCAAATCTGCTCTCCCTCTTTCTCTCTTCTGGAGTTGGGACACCCTTCTTCTCCTGCCTTTGGACATCAGAACTCTAAGCTCTCTGGCCTTTGGACTCCAGAACTTACACCAGCAACTCCCTGAGTTCTCAGGCCTTTAGCCTCAGATTGAGTTACACCATTTGTTTACCTGGTTCTGAGGCTTTCAGAGTTGGGCTAAGTGATGCTATCAGCATTTCAGCATTTCCAGGCTGCAGAAAGCCTGTCATGAGAGCTAATTCCCCTAAAAGAATCCCATCTCCTCTCTCTCTCTCTATATATATATATATAGAGAGAGAGTGTGTACCCAGACCAGCAGCAGAAAAAATATATATATATTCTATCAGTTTTCTCTCCCTGGAGAAACCTAACACAGCAGCTCTAGGAAACAAATACACACCAACTATTTTTCAAAGTTTGCTGTAGCCTATCCATAGTATCTCTTATGGTAATTTCATAATGAATTAAAATACATTTACTCAGTAGGCAAACATATAATAAGTCTGTACTTCTTCTCAATATATAAGCAGAAGGTGGAAGAAAGCTAAGGGATACAAGGCAGATGAAGTGCAACCCAGCAGGAAAATTGCTAGGAAACATGGATTTCATCAAATATAACAAGTCACCATTTTGTCAGAAAATTATTCTTCTATCCATTAACTAGCTGACCTTGAACAATCTATACAACTATCTGCAATATCTATCTTACAGCATTGCTGTGATGACTGGGGCTAATTTTTATGTCAAAGCATAGGTTTGTAAAAATATTACTAAAATGACAGTGATAATAATTGCTAATGTTAAGTCACATTCAGCAAGTTGTTGAATTTCTCCAGACTTTAATTTCTTCATGTGAATTCTTTTCACCACATTTTATAGGAATATTATTTACTAATTCATTCAATAAATATCACCTAAGCATCTACACTGTGCCAGACACTGTTGTTGGTGCTGGGTACATACAGCAGTGAACAAAACAAAATTCTTGCCTTGTGGAGCTTCCACTCTGGTGGGGGAGGCTGACCACAAACAAGCAAATCCACAGAATGTCAGATGGCGATTAATGCTGTGGAAAAAAAATGGGAGCAGAATTGGAAAAGCAGAATTGGAGGTGGTGGGAAAGTGAGCAGCGGCCTTTGCTATATTATATACTGTAATCAGAAACAAGGTGATTTCGGAGATCATACATGAATATGCCCTGTAGATATTTGAGGAAAGTGCATCCCAGGGAAAGGGAACAGCAGGTACAAATGCTGTGAGCTGAGGCAGTGCCTATTTTGTTAGATAAATAGCAATAGGGTAAGTGTTACTGAGATCAAAGAGTTACCTCCAAAAACCTCCAGGCATTAGGACACTGTAATGCAAGGCATTAATTAATAAGCACCTGTATTCACTTGTTGCATGCTAAATATTCCTAACATTAGATTAATTGTAAATATTCTTCTTTATAATATCTAATGAAAACCATATCAATGCAGATGTAAGTTCACATGAGATATATAAATTAAAAATGAGAAAACAGAATTGAGACTTGGGGGAATTAGAAAGCAGTCAATGAAATAAAGGAAACTTAAGAAAAACTATCAACTGCCTAAATTCCATGGAAGCTTTTTATTAGATAATAAAACTATGGTTTATCCTCTCCTCTCCCTTCCCTTCTCTGCCCCTTCTTTTCCTCCCCACCCCTTCTATCCAATCTATCCCACCCACCGATGCCAATATAAGTAACCTGCCCATATCGCTCTCCTCTGTTTAAAAATCAACTGATTTATTACTACTGCCTTCAGCCTAAAGTACTTAATATGGCACATAAGATAAATCAAAACTTGGTCTATTTCTGATACTGGTTTTTCATCCTCATAAGGCTCAAGAGCTAACCATACGAGACTAGGTATTTGTCATCTGTCAAGACCTAGCTCAAAGATTCTTTTCTGAAACTATTCCTGACATTCCTTGAAGAATGGGCTCCTCCTTCTTCCATAATTTTATGGTGCTAATGCTATTATGAAACTTTTAACCTATGTTTTGTTTATTTATGATTCTGTCTCACAATGAGATCATATGATACCATTTGGTTCTGTATCCCCAACCAAATCTTATCTTGAATTTTAATCCACACATGTTGAGGGAGGGACCTGATGGGAGATAATTGGATTATTGGAGGGGTTTTCCCCCATGCTGTTCTCATGATAATGAGTGAGTTCTCACGAAATCTGATGGTTTGAAAGTGTGGTGCTTCCCCTTCACTCACGCTCTCTCTGTCTGTCCTGCTGCCTTGTGAAAAAGGTGCCTTCTTCCCCTTCACCTTCTGCCATGATTGTAAGTTTCCTGAGGCCTCTCCAGCCATGCAGAACTGTGAGTCAATTTAACGTCTTTTGTTTATAAATTACCAAGTCTCAGGTAGTACATTTGTAGCAGTGTGAGAATGGACATCATAATATTCTCAAAAGAGGCCCTACATTTCATTTTCAACATTCCATTGTCAATTTGCAGGGTACCTGAAACTGTGCTTTAGCTTTTCGTACCTTTGTTAACAACTCATAAATACCGCTTGTTAAATTACCAGAAATTTCTACTGTTTAGATGGATAGGAGAGGTAGTTTGCAGGTGGTAGGGAGATGATTTTATGCCACTCTTACTTCTGTCTTGGTTTCTACATTCCAAACCTGGGAAGTGGCTCCTTGAGAGATTGATATACTCCAACCATATCACTCATCTCTGCCTCTGAATCTCAACTCCAACCCCATTTGATCTCTCTGCTATATACTTTTGCCTTTCAAATACTTTCTGACAAGAACTTTCAAAAAAAAATACAGAAAAACATGTTTTTTTCAAAAATTCCCTGAACTCATTAAATGAAACCAAATCTTCCAGAGTCTTTAAATTTTTTATGCCAAATTTAGTAACTTTGATAGACAGTTGATCCCTGCTTTCACCTCCAAATTTTGAACATGTAATTTTAATTTTCCTCTGATTATTGTAGAAAATGAATTTATATGAGTGAAATTACAATTTTCAGTGTTTGTTATATTATTTGTATTTCTTAATATTACTTTTTTAGTAATAAGAAGCTTTTATTTCTAATATTAAACTTTATAATAAATAAATTTTACAATATTTCAGAAATACAGAAAATGACACTTGCAAATTTGTAATTTCAACTTTTCAAAACAAAAGCCTTCATTTTTCAGCTTTTATTCCTTTATATATAATTTAAATTTCTTCTAATGGCATTCTAATTTAGAGGTGTTACTGAACAGTAGCCTTGCCTTCGACATGACAAGACCATTTAGATAAATAAAAGCCTCTGTGGTTGGGGAGGAATACATTTGAAATGTACCATATTGTAAAAGATCTACTAATAATAGACAGTATGATAGACTGCACCATATGTTTCCTTAAATTGCAAATCCTGAACTGTATTAGTCCATTCTTACAATGCTATAAAAAACTACCTGAGACTGGGTAATTTATATAGAAAAGAGGTTTCATTGGCTTGTAGTTCTGCATGCTATATAGACAGCATGCCTGGGGAGGCCTCAGGAAACTTACAATCATGATGGAGGGGCGAAGTGAAAGCAGGCATGTCTTACATGACAGGAGCAGGAGGAAGAGAGCAAAGGGGAAGGTGCTACATATTTTTACACAATCAGATACTTTCTTTCCACCTCACACACAATCACAAGAACAGCAAGGGGGCAAATTCGGCCCCAGGGTTCAATCAACTCCTAGCAGGCCCCTCCTTCAACATTGGGGATTATAATTAAACATGAGATTTGGGCAGGGACACAAATCCAAACCACATCCTGAATCTTAATTCTAAGAGTAGTGACAAAGTAGGTAACTGGGTACCCTTTTCATAAAAACAAGGTGAAGCTTGTTTGTTAGCAACTCAGAACTTGACACACTTGCCAAAAGATCAACATTACATTTCTTCAGGGAAATGAGAATCTTGGTTTTCTGACTAATTTTGGAGGAGATTTTTTTTTTTAAGTTTCCTATCCCAATGTGCATAGTGGGCTCTTTCTTCCCTTTGTAGCAGTTTTGCAAAGTCTTCAACCAGCATTAATAGCCACTCATCTAGAACCGGATCTTCCAATTGCAGCTTAATATTTCTGTTCTGGAACTTGGAAGAGCCAGTCATGGAAATATCCTGTAACTTGGCTCAGTTGTGTGAAGTGAAAATTCATCCCCCAGTTTTCTTGGACATATTCTGAAATAAAAGCAGGATAACTGAAAAGTCTGCTTACTGATATCTAAAAATACCTGCTGGGATTTTGACTGGGATTTAGCCAGTGAACATATAGCTCAATTTGAGGATAATTTACATCTTAAAATATTGAGTCTCACTATCCATGAACATATATTCTGTTCTCTTTATTTAAGTCTTCCTTAACTATGAACACATATAAAAGATTTCTCAATAATGATTTACAGTTTTCTCTGTTAAGATTCTTGCAAGACTATGTTTATATGATATATCAATGATATTATAGTATTATGTTTTAAATTTTATTTTCAATTGTTTATCACTGGTTTATAGAAAAAAAACAGTTTTGATATATTACCTTGTACCAACATCCTTGCTAAACTTCTTAATAATCCAGATAACTCATCTGTTCATTCATTGGATATGATAGATACATAATCATGTATTTTGCAACTAATGGGCATTTTATTGCTTTCTTTCAACCCTTGTAACTTTTTTCCTCGTGCCATCCTGTTTTGACAAGAATGTGTAGTATAATTTAAAAGAGAAATAACATTAGGAATATTTTTTCTAATTTCTAATCTCATTGGATAATATTTTAACAATTCATAATAACATTTGCTATAAGTTTCTGCAAAATCCTTCTATTAGAATAAGAACAATTTCATCTGTTCCTATTTTGCTAAATACTATACCATAAATGATTATTACATTTTATCACTAGCTTTTGATTTTTATTATCAATAGCCTTTTCTGTCTGCTTTATTTTGGTATAAAAGTAAATTACATTCACTGATTTTTCATTATTAAGCCAACCTTCCACTTCTGGAATAGAGCCTGCATGGTGGTGATACACTGTGCTTTTTATGTATTGCTGGATTTGTGCACTAATGATTTAAGACAGCTGCATCTCTGTATATGAATGAAATTAACCTATTATTAATACTTTCTTTCCACATAACATACTTGTTTACTTTTAGCATTATGTTTATGCTGCCCTCATAAAGTAAATTGAAAATATTTCCAAGTTTTTCTATTCTCTAGGAGGTTTTATATAATAGTTATCTTGAATATTTGGTAGGATTTATTAGTGTAGGATTTCTTACTTGAATATTTGGTAAGATTTATCAGTGAAGTCATCTAAATTTGGTGTTTCTCTGTAGATGATATATACATAAATATACACATGCAAAAAAGTGAGAGGAGTCAAGATAGCTATCTAGACATAGCAAGGAAAAGCATCTCCCATGGTAAGACCAGACCATCATGTAGTCCAGTATACTCTAAGGAGATCTCTAGAAGGAAATCATTAAGAGTGGAAAGAGGGAGCACTGGGTTAAAGAGGGAGGAATCTGGGAACCCTGCATGAGACTGCCGAACACCAGGACTTGTTCCCAGCCCCTAGTGACTCCTTGGAAGGAGTGAGTTAAATAGGTGAGAAGTGGCCCATGGACTTACCATGGACCTCTAGAGTATTAACTGTAGGAATCCCCATGACCCCCATATACATTTGAGCTGGCATGGAGAGCTGCTTGGAGAAGTGTCAGGGACAAGACTCCAGCCTTTGGGGAACTAGGGGGTGTTGGCAGAGCATGACTACAGTAGAGCACAGCCAGGGATGCCCATACTCCAAGGCTTACCACATTCCCCTACGTGGCTTTGACCTTCGTTGACTGTCAGACCTTAACAGAGCAGAGCTGTCTTGCCCATGGGACAGGGCCAGTCTGATCTGAGCACACCCCTGTTTGCTGGTCCTTCTCTGGGGCCCCTCCCTGGCCACACCCATTTGCGCTGCAGCCTGAGATCCCCAACAGAGGCATTTTGCAGCAGTTGCCACCATAGCTACTTGGTGTGCACCCTACCTAACCATCAGAGAACTTTAGCAGACAGGCCTGGCTGACATGCAGCTGCCAGCAGCCTCCTACCACTGCTTTGCCCCCAAGCACCTGCCCATGGCCTCTTCCTGCTACGATGCTATGGTGTGCACGCTGTGAACCTCACAACCCCAGTCTATTAGTTCATTCTCACACTACTATAAGGACACACCCAAGACTAGGTAAGTTATAAAGAGAAGAGGTTTAGTTGACTCACATTTTGGATGGCTGGAGAGGCCTCAGGAAACTTACAGTCATGGTGGAAGGGGAAGCATATCTTTCTTCACATGGTGGCAGAAGACAGAATGAGTGCAGAGTGAAGGAGGAAGCCTCTTATAAAACCATCAGATCTCATGAGAACTCACTCACTGTCACAAGAACAGCATGGGGGAACCACTCCCATGATCTAATCACCTTCCATGAGGTCCCTCCCCCAATTACAATTCAGATTACAATTCAATATGAGATTTGGGTGGGGACACAGCCAAATCATATCACCTAGTACCATAGATGCATATATGTGGAACTCACCACCACGACCCAGCCCCTGCTGGTGCCTATGTGCATGGAGACCCAGCCACTCCACCACCACTAGCATGAACATGTGTACACAGACTCCATCACACTGCCATCACACTGTTGTCAGTGTGTGTGCATGTGTGGACCCTGATGCCACTATCCTGATGAAGTGTTTTTTCTGGCACCCCTTATCAGAGTGTTGGTGCCTGTGGACTGGGAATACCTAGCAGTTGCTTAACCTCAAGGGGACAGAGAATGAAGTTATGGGCCCGGACACCGCACCTCATGGTTAGAGCATGCAGCTCAAGAGTGTTCAGCTGAGCCTGGCCCCCTGAAATCATCCAGAAACAAAGTCACTCAACTGAACCCAACTTACAGCAAATCAACCCCAAAACTAGCAGAAGAAAAGAAATACCAAAATCCAAGCTGAACTGAATGAAATCGAGATTAAAATAAATACAACAGATTAACGAAACAAAAACTGGGTTCTTTGAAAGAATAAGATTGATAGACCACTAGTTGCAGTAATAAAGAAAACAGAAGATCAAAATAAACACAATTTACCAACAACATCCAAGCTGAGAGCCAAATCAAAAACACAGTCCCATTCACAATAGCCATATATATACAAAAACACCTGGGATGACAGCTAACCAGAGAGGGGAAAGATCTCTACAACAAGAATTACGAAATGCTATTGAAAGTAATCAGAGAGTAAGCAAACATGGAAAAATAATCCATGGTCATCTGTAGGAAGAATCAATATTGTTAAAATGGTCATACTGCCCAAAGCAACTTATGGATACAATGCCATTCCTATCAAACTATGAACAACATTTTCCACAGCATTAGAAAAAATGTATTCTAAAATTTATAGGGAACCAAAAAATAGTCTGAATAGCCAAAACAATCCTAAGCAAAAAGAACTAAGCCAGAGACATCACATGCTACTGCAAGGCAACAGTAACCAAAGCAGCATGGTACTAGTATAAAACAGACACAGAGACCAATGGAACAGGATAGAGAACCCAGGAATACAGTCACACACCTACAACAAACAGCTTCTGACAAAGTTAACAAAAGCAAGCAATGGGAAATGGACTCCCTATTTAATGAATGGTGCTGGGGTAACTGGCTAGCTATATGCAGAAGATTGAATCTGGACCCCTTCTCTTTACTATAAATGAAAGTCAAGATGGGTTAAAGGCTTAATGAGTTAAATGAAAAATGTAAACTGTAACTCTTCTCGAGGGCTAGAGACTTAAATGTAAAACGTTTAACTATAAAACCCTAGAAGAACACCTAGGAAAAAATATTCTGGACATAGGTCCTGGCAAAGATTTCATGACAAAGACTCCAAAATTGAAACAAAAACAAAAATGGACAAATCAGATCTAATTAAATTAAAGAATTTATGCACAGAAGAAACTGTCAACAGAATAAACAGAAACCTAAACTGTAAGAAACAATATTTGCAAACTATGCATCTGACAAAGGTCTAATATCCAGAATCTATAAGGAACTTAAACAAAACTGAAATAACCCTATTAAAAATGGGCAAAGAATATGAATAGACACAAGCATATGAAAAAATGCTCAACATCACTAATCATTAGAGAAATGCAAATCAGAACCACAATGAGATACTATCTCATACCAGTTAGAATAACTTATTAAAAAGTAGATGCTGATGAGATTCAGGAGAAAATGGAATGCTTATACACTGCTGGGAGGAATGCAAACTAGTCCAACCCCTGTGGAAAGCAGTTTGGAGATTTCTCAAAGAACTTAAAATGGAATTATCAGTCATCCCAGGTGTTGCATTACTGGGATGTATATATCTAAAAGAATATAAATGTTCTGCCAGAAAGACACATACATGCATATGTTTATTAAAGTACAATGGCAAAGATGTGGAATCAAGGTAGACAAGCATCAGTGATGAATTGGATAAAGGAAATGTGGTAGATATGTACCATGGAATATTATGCAGTCATAAAAAAGAACAAAGTCATGTCCTTTGCAGCAACACATGTGGAACTGGAGGCCATTATCCTAAATGAGTTAATACAAGAACAGAAAACCAAACACCACATGTTCTCACTTATAAGTGGGAGCTAAATATTGAGTATACATGGTTATAAAGAATGGACACTAGGGCCTGCTTGAGGGTGGAGGGTTGAAGGAGAGTGAAGTATGAAAAACCATCTCTCAGGTATTGTGTTTATTACTTGGGTGATGAAATAATCTGTATAAGAAACCCCTGCAACATGCAATTTACCCATGTAACAAACCTGTGCATGTACCCCTCGAACCTAAAAAAAAAGTTGGAAAGAAAAAAAAGTGATTTTGTAAATATATGTATATATTTTTAAAAGGCCAAATACTGTGGCTCATGAATGTAATCCCAACACATTGAGAGGCTAAAGTGAAAGGATCACTTGAGCCCAGAGTTCAAGACCAGACTGGGCAACATAGGGAGACCTTGTCTCTATGAAAAACAAGAAATTCATCAGGTGTGGTGGTGCATACCTGTAGTCGCAGATAGGAGGCTGAAGTGGAGGATCACTGGAGCCTAGGAGGTTGATGCTGCAGTGAGCCATGATTATACCACTGCACTCAAACCTTGGAAAGACAGGAAGACCCTATCTCAAAATCAAACAAACAAAAAATATGGTTTATTGTGTATGGCTCAACACTCTCTCTTGTCAACGTGCCACACCCAATGGGAAGGAGAATTAATCTCTATCTTGACCTCCAAAACCATAGATTAGGTTCACTTAATTTTATACTTTATGCAATTTAATCATAGAATATGTATACCTTTTATGTAACTGCTTTTGCTCAGTTATGTTAATGAAATTAATCCATATTTTCACTTGTAACTGTACATTGTTTATTCTCATTTCTGAAGAGTATTCAGTTTAGCCATTCTGGCAGGGTGGCTTTAATTTACATTTCCATAGTGACTAAGGATGTTAAGCGTCATTTCTTATGTGTTCTTGATCTAAATAATTGGATATTTTCCCACTTTATTGGTGGCATTTTTACTCTCTTAATGGCATATTTTTGATAAACAGTAGTTCTACGTTTTAAAATAGTCTGATTTATTACTTTTTCTTCTTTGATTTATGCTTTTTTTTTTTTTTTTTTTTTTTTGAGACAGAGTCTTACTCTGTCACCCAGGCTGGAGTGCAGTGGCATGATCTCGGCTCAATCCAACCTCTGCCTCCTGGGTTCAAGCGATTCTTCTGCCTCAGTCTCCCGAGTAGCTGGGACTACAGGCGCGTACCACCACTCCTGGCTAGTTTTTGTATTTTTAGTAGAGATGGCCAGGCTGGCTTCAAACTCCTGACCTCTTGATCCGCCCACCTGGGCCTCCCAAAGTGCTGGGATTACAGGCGTGAGCCACCGCACCTGGCCTATACCTTTTTTAAATAAGCAAAATTACTGCCTACTCTAAGAGCAATAAAATGTTTTCTTATGTTTTCTTTGTAAAATATGTATTGTTTACCTTTGTGAAAGAAAAATAAATCTCAAGACCCCCCCATTACTAAGCCAAGGGAAAATTCAAGCTGCAAACTATGTCACCCAAACCTGCCTCCCATCGCATTCCTAAATAAGATAGCTACAAAGAACAAAAGCTACATACCTCCCCCACAGGAAATTTCCTTGTGGACAAAAGACAGAACTCAGAGTCATCCCTCTGAGGCTCACCTGAGACAAATGCATATCTGATTGCTTTCTCCACCGTATTGTTTATGTACAAATGTAGATTCACTGAGCCAGACCAAATTGTGTATTCGTGTATTCAGTAGAAAGCTGATCAAGGACTCAAAAGAATGCAATCTTTTGCCTCCACCCCCCTCTCCAAGTTGTCCTGCCTACTCTACCTAACCAATGTTACACATATTGATTAATGCCTCATGTCTCCCTAAAATGTATAAAAGCAAACTTGAATCCTGACCACCTTGGGCACATGTCTTCAGGACCTCCTGAGGCTCTGTCAGGTGCCATGTCCTTAACCTTGGGAAAATAAACTTTCTAAATTGATTGAGACCTGTCTCAAATACCTTTTGGTTTACACCCTCACATTCAGATCTGCAACCCACCTGGAAATGATTTCTGTATATACATGAGCATTTTTTAGTTTTAATTTTGTTTTATTTTTTCTTATTTTGGCTCATTTTTGCTATCGACCTCTAGCTCAACTAAATTGTGGTCAAGAAACATTCTGTACGATTTCAGTCCTTTGAATTTTATGAATATGCATTATGACCAGTGTATGGCTAATTGCTATTAAGTACTCCTTGAGACAGTAAAAATAATGTGCATTCTGCAGAATTATATGTTATTCTATTAAGCCTTATATTCTATATACATATCAACGATGTTAAGTGTTTTCATGCCTTCTTCCCCATCTTTTTTCTTTCCAACCTTTCTGTACTTTCGTTTTACATATATCTCTTAAATAGTGTAAAATCGAGTTTTGTTTTTTTGTCTAGGCAGATAACAACTGTCTTTATTTACATTAAATATTTTAAATATTTGGCTTTAAATCTACAATCTTGCTCTACATTTTCTGTTCGTCTTATGCAGTCTTATACTTTTTAATCTCTTTTCTTGCCTTCTTTCATATTAAAATTCTTTTCTCTTTTCCTCCAAATTAACTCAGCATTTATTCCTCTTTTACTATAGTTTACTGGTTTTCCTGAGAAACATGTACTAGAATTAATTAATACTCTTTTCCCAGACAATGCAAGCACTACAGAACACCTTTCCCTTCAAAGTATATGCATTTTAAAATTTATTTTAATTATGTACATATTATAAACCCCTGAGACAATATATTATTATTTTTTGCAGTCGGTATTCACTTAAATTTACCTGCATATTTTATCATTTATTTTGCTTTAACCCAACTTTAAGAACTTTTTTTTTTTTTTTTTTTTTTTGGTCACACACATGACTCAAACTTTTAATAGCTGTTTTGCTTCTGATGCACCCTTAGACCTGTTACTGGTGGCAGGTATCTGAGTTATCAGCCGCGAATCTGTACGGGTCTGCAGCAACCTGAATTCTTAGCGCCTCAGAAGAAAGAATTCAACTTAGGGGCATAAGGCAGAAAAAGAGAGGAGTTTCAGAGGAGGAGTGGAAGTTTATTAAAAAGGCTTTAGAATAGGAAAAAAAGGAAAGATCACTTGGAAGAGATCCAGTGGGCGACTTGAAGAACAAGTGTCGCATTTAACCGTGATCCTAGGACTTTGTAGGCTGGCGTCTTATGTCCCTTTTTGTGATTCTTCCCTTAGGGTGGACTGCCCGCATGCGCAGTACCCTCCTTACGCTTGGGAAGTGAGCGTGCGCACTGTCTTTGGGAAGTGGTACACACGCCCATCTGAGGCTTTCTTCCCTTTTCCGGTGGAATGGTCCCAGAAGGTCATACTCTGACATTTTGTCTCTTAATGCACATGCCTGGGAAGTTGCTTCTTCCTGGCTGCTGCATAATTTTAGCACTTTAATGTTAATAGCTTTGGATGGCAAGGAGGTTATCTCTCCCTGATGCCCTAGCACAGGCTGCCAAATTATCATTTTTAGAGAGGCAGTGTGATAATTGTCAAACCATCACCTGACATTGCTAGTGGGTAGGGGTGAAGAGCCCCCTTCTGCCATGCTCATGCCTAACTACCTGTAACAGACCTAGCTTACTCTTGTCTGATTCCAACCCAATCACAAGGGATTTACCAGAGCCATACTATTTGGTGACATTTGTTTCCAAGGTAATTTTCTAAGGACCCAGGAAACTTCCCAAAGTACTGTGCAATCTGTCAGATACCTATTCTGGGCTGCCAATGCCTACAGAGCAGAAGAATTCCAAAAACCAGGCTCTTCTCTCTAGATTTCTGCTTTCTTCCAGGTATTGGTGCCATAATTATTTCCTACTTTATTAGTTATCAGATGACATAAGGAAAATATTTCATATATTTTGTTTAGCTCTTTTGTTATGCTCTTCAGGAAGTCTGGTTCAAAATATTCAGTGTGCCATTACCAGAAGTCTATCATGACCTTTTTCAAGGCTTTTTCTCTCAACTGGACTAGTTCTCTAAGAATTGTCTTATTTTCTGTTCCACTTCTACGTACCTGCCTGGCACTTAGTAGGCAAATAGTCAACATTGTTAAACAAATTATTCACTTTACTCAAATAGCCCCAAAGAAAATACTACAATACATCAATAGTGCTATCTCAAATATCCATATATTTAGAGATGAATCTGGATGAAGACAGACACATTTTTCTATGGCTGTGTTTTAATAATTTATATAATCACCTAGTATACCAAGGCGTCATTAAAGACATTGCTAGTGAGGCCAGGTGCGGTGGCTCACGCCTGTAATCCCAGCACTTTGGGAGGTCAAGGTGGGTGATCACCTGAGGTCAGGAGTTTGAGACCAGCCTGACCAACATGGTAAAACCCCCATCTCTACTAAAAATACAAAAATTAGCCAGGCGTGGTGGCACATGCCTGTAATCCCTGCTATTCCAGAAGCTGAGGCAGGAGAATTGCTTGAACCCAGAAGGCGGAGGTTTCAGTGAGCCAAGATTGTGCCATTGCACTCCAGACTGAGCAGCAGAGCAAAACTCCATCAAAAAAAAAAAAAAAAAAAAAAAAAAAGATATTGCTTGTAAAAGCTCAATTTACATTTCTAACGAAGCTTAGTGCCTATTAAGAAATGGAGGTGCATTGTAGTAAGTGTTTAATTTTACACTGATATTTTAAACTAGGCAGAACCAAATAATAATTTTTTTGTGTGATGATGCCAAGAATTTTTTTCACCCAGGAATCAGTTTTATGAGAAACAGCCTACAGATCTGTAGATAAAAGGGAAGATGAGTGAAAAATCAAAATGGGAAAGCACATCTACCGCAAAATTGAGAGAAATTGAGTAAAATAATCTGACAATTTAAGCCAAATATAATCATTTATTGATTCTACTTGCTATATATACTACTTAAGTCATGGTTCATTGCCTATAATGGGCAAGTATGGCATTGTTTTCCAGCCACTTTATAATACAACCTCTTCTCCCACTCATTCCATCAATAGAATTACAGTAGGAGCTGCCCGTTTTTGTTTCCGTTTTTTTACTTCCTTTCTTTCCCTTTTATTTTCTTTATCCATTTCAACCTTCCTTCCTTCTTTCTTTCTTTTTTCCTTCTCCCTCTCTTCCTCCTTCTCTTCTTCCTTCTATTTCATTTCCTTCTCTTCCTTCTTCATTTACTTTTATTGTCCTTTTAATAATTTTAAGCATTACAAAAACACTAGACACTTATTCAAATTCAACTTTTGTCACTTGGTCAAGTCTCTGAACATTTATTGTCACAGTTCACTAATCTATAAAACAAAATTATTTGAAAAGTGATGTTTAATGTGTCTCCTAGTTGTAACAGTTCATAAGTCTATGAATGCTCCATGTTGCTAACAAGACCCTATCTCTCTGGCCACAGTTGTTTGCCCAGTTTTGTGCACATGATCCAAGCTGAACAAATGATTCTCTTCTCTGCAATTTTTGGACTTGGAACCAAAGATAGCAGCAGTTAGTAATCCTTTCTCTTTGGAGGTTAAATTGAAAGGTATACAACTTTAAAACTGCTTGTAGTCAACTTTACTGCTAAGTTGAGAAAGTTTTAAAAGGAAGGGAAAAACAATATGAGCATTCAAGAAGAAGCAGAGATGAAATCCCAAGTCCCTGATGTCATGTGAGTTCTAGTGTTCACTACCTGTCACTAGATCTAGTATCCCTGGGGTACAAATATAGCCCTCTCTTTTTTCTGGTTTGGTTTCCATAACATGACCTAGCATCCTTCCAATAAATTACTTTTTTCCCTGAGATCATTTTAATTGGATTTCTGTGTCTTTAAACTTGAGAAATCTTAAAAATCATAAGATAAAAAAGTTACATTTTAATCATTGTGGCTATATTTTTCTTGAGAAACATTATTTAAATCTAGCTTCCTCTTACATTTTTATATCACCTTATGATGACTGTCTGCTCACATTTTCATATGCTATCTGCCATTAACTCCATATAGTCAATGCAAAGGGGACATAATCCAGCTTTGTCTTTAGTGTGACATTATTCAATTTTCAGGCAAATGGCAAATATTTCTCAAAAAGCTTTTGGTTTACAGGACATTCCTTCAATCTTTAATGTCACATTCATATAATTTCATACTCAGTTCTATTAATATACAGAGTAAGAATTATTTCTTTAGCTTTAAAAAATATTTCCTGAACATTTGGTGATGTAATGGAGCAATATACTATTAAAATGTAGCAACTGCAATCACGTTAACACCAGTTATTTGTTTCAAAACAAATTCTTTAACTTCATATGTATACAAAATTATGCTATTGGTAAATTTAAAAGTTAGAGATCCAACACGATGCCATTTATATAACATGTGAAGAATGCCAGAGGCTGAGATGTCTTGTCATAGCACATCTAGTACTGATTATGTAACTTAGATTAAATCCTTTTACCTTTCAAGGGTTCCAATTTCTTTTCTTCTGCAAGGTGGTATTAATAATATCACCTATCCCCTTCAAAAACTTTTTGTAAAGGAGCTCAGGCAGCAGTGGGATATGATGGAAGATTTATATTATTAATTTTTTAGTAGCATAGAGAGTTACCCAAATATTTTAAATTTCAATAATATAAAAACAATTCTGTAGTTCTGATAATCTATTCTTATACATTTCATTCTCAATGATGATATATAAGATAGATCTAGAAGATTAAGTCACAGGATACACAGGAAAATTTGATTTAAAAATATCTAATGTATGAGCCAATTTTCTTAAGCCATTTACATATCTTGCTGAAAAATAGAATGCTGGAAAGGGCTCAGATAAAGGATTTAGATAAAGAAATCCAAGCAAGAGTTACTATTTGAAGATCTTTTATTATGATTCAGGAGCTTTACAAATATTGCTTGCCATTTGACAAATAACTCAGAAAGATAAGAAATATTATCTCAACTTCACACAGAAGGAAATTGAGATTAGAAAGATTAAATCATTTGCCAAATTTATATAGCTAGTTAATCACTGACCTGGGATTCAGCTACTCTCCAACTCATTATGGCTACAGAGAACAACTTTTTTCTATTCTGCAACACAGTACTGCTCCCCTAGACATCGCCAGCTATGCCTTATCCTCTGAAATGAGTTTATAATTTTTTTGGAGTACATGAATAATTAATGAAATAATTCATATGTACATAAATTAATTGATATATTAATAAAGTATATAAAAACAAATCCAGAAAATTTTTGTATTCTAAGGATTATACAATACTCTAAGAATCAAGGAGTGTGTATGATTTTGTAATCAGTACATTGCACATTTCTAAGGCAAAGTTTAAAATTATTAATGCACATCTGTCAATTTTTTGGAACTTTGCATGATGAAGTTTGGATTTTTCAGGTATCCAATACCATATGTTTTCTTGGGGCCCTAGGAGGTGAGTTTTTGTGGCTCATGTCAGTTTTTTTTGAGTTAGACAATCCAAGCTTACTCTTTCGGAAGTATATGTTGGGAATTTTTACATGTGCATTATTTTCCAAGTTATTATTTAAATCTTTCTTTTTTTTTTTTTTTAGATGGAGTCTCACTCTGTTGCCAGGCTGGAGTGCAGTGGTGCAATCTCGGCTCACTGCAGCCTCTGCCTCCTGGGTTCAAGCAATTCACCTGCCTCAGCTTCCCGAGTAGCTGGGACTACAGGTGCCCACCACCACGCCCAGCTAATTTTTGTAGTTTTAGTAGAGAAGCAGTTTCACCATGTTGGCCAGGATGGTCTTCATCTCTTGACCTCGTGATCCTCCTGCCTCAGCCTCCCTGAGGAGGCCTCCCTCGGATTACAGGTGTGAACCACTGCACCTGGCCCATTTAAATCATTTCTAATAGATAAAGCTACAATTTACCATTAATACTCTCAACAACCCTAAAATATAGTCACTTTACATATAGATAAACTAATATATGGAAAGCTTATTCTACATGAGATAATATAGCTTGTAAATTAAATCAGTTAATAAGACAAACTTTCTGACTCCAAGGTGAAGATTCCATAGCCACAAACAACCTCAATTAATGTTGAATTCATAGATATATTGAGGTCAACAGGAAAAATGTGTAAAAAAGATGCAAACGCATTAAATCAGATTTAATAACTATTCCTGTGGGTATAATCTAGCAATTGTATATATTACATTGTAATATGAATATGTATTTCTTTGAAAAACTATGCCCATACAAAAAACTTCACATGAGTATCTTTAGCAGCTTTATTCCTAATTGCCAAGACTTAGAAACAGTCAAAATGTCCTTCAATGGGTGAATGGATAAACAAATTGCAGCACTTACATACAATGAAATGTTGTTTAGCAATAAAATAAATGAACTATCCAGCCATGAAAAGACATAGAACCTGAGTTTCATATTTTTAAGTGAAAGAAGCCAATCTGAAAAGCTACCTACCATATGATTACAACTGTACGACAATCTTGGAAAGAGCAAGAAATGGAGATAGTAAAAAGACAATTGGTTTTCCAGAGTTCACGGAAGAAAGGGATGGAGGAATAGGTGGAGCATAGGGAAGTTTTAGGACGTTAAAACAATTTTGTAGGATACTGTGATGAATACATGCCATTATTCGTTTATCAAAAACTCATAGAATGCACAACACCAAGACTAAATCCTGATGTAAACTATCGACTTTGGGTAATAATGGTGTGTCTGTGTATGTTCATCAATTGTAGTGAATGTACCACTCTGGTGGGGGATGTGGATAATTGGGGAGGCCATGCATGTGTGGGGACAGAGAGTGTGTGAGAAATCTCTGTACCTTCTGCTCAATTTTGCTGTGAACCTAAAACTGCTTTTAAAAAAAGTCTATTTAAAGAACAAAATAGCCATAGAATATACTAAAGAGTGAACCTACCCATAAACTTAGGACCTTAGTTAATAATATATAAAATTAGTTTATCAACTGTAACAAATGTATCATACTAATGTAAAAGATTAATAATAGGGGAAACTGTAGGGAGTGAGGGGGTATAGGGAACTTCATACTTCCTGCTCATTTTTATCTGTAAATCTAAAGCTGCTTTAAAAAATAAAGCCAATTAATTCAAAAATGTAGTAGAACGATACGATGTTGATATTATAAGTATATACCTATAGAAATTGCCTTTGTCTGGACAATTCAGTAAATGCTCCAAGGTCAAATGAAAAAAAAAAAAAAAGACTGTTTAGAAGATATGCAAATTGATTATGTCATGTGAAATAAAACTTCCAGAGACTGTAAGAATCACATATTCAAAAAACACTTAGACTGCAGTGAAGGTGATATATCCTGGGAAATGATCATGATGACTTTAAATGTAGCTCTAGAGAAGATAAAGATCTTGATGGGGGGTTTTGTGTAAGAGTTTGAGTAAGTAGTATCATGTATTAAGAGTGAGATGAAAAAACATGCTATTTCTTAATAATTTTGTTACTTGAAAAATATACTATTTATTTTGAGATAGGGTCTCTGTCACCGAGGCTGAGTGCAGTGACATGATCATAGCTCACTGAAGCCTTGACCTCCTGGGCTCAAGTGATCCTCCCATCTCAGCCTCCTAAGGAGCTGGGACTACAGGTGTGCACCACCACACCTTGCTAATTTTAGTTTTTGTAGATATGAGGTCTCACTATGTTGGCCAGGCTAGTCTGGAACTTCTGCATGTAAGTGATCCTCCTCCCTAGGCTTCTCGAAGTGCAAGCATTACATGTGTGAGCTACTGAGCTCAGCCCAAAATATGTGGTTTAAATATGTAAATGTAACTAATTTAATAAACTAAGAATTAAACCTAGTTATTAGATAACCTCATAAACATTAAACTGATAAGTGAATATATATTATTCTAAGGCAAGATCATTTGATTAGTAAAATTCTCGTTGGGAATATGGAGGCTCACTCTATTTGGGGAATTATATTGAGGCATTCCTGGTATTTTTTTAAATGCTTATCATATATTAGGCTCTGGGTTAGGTATTGTAAGGCAGATACAAAATAATCACCAAGATATGGTTCCTGCACAGAGTCCCTAAATTGTGATTCTGTGATAGGGATTGAATGGAAATAGTTGAAGTGTAACTCTAGTCACTGCTCAATGTTTATGAACAGTTCCTGTGAAACATGGAGTTTATTATGCCAGTCTAAAGGAAGGAGAAATTGCCTTTGTCTGGAGAATTCAGTAAATGCTCCAAGGAGAAAACAATATTTTTGACAGCCTTCAATGGATTTGAAAAATGGAGAGGAAAAGATGAAAATTTTAGGTTGAAAGAAATTCCATAAGCAGAAATAAAAGTGCAGAAAATAATAAATTGTGTCTGAAGGTTGACAGGTAAGTCGGCAATTTGGTTAGATCACAAGAATCTGAGTATGAAGTGGGGGGGAGAATTCTTATGGAAATGGTAGATGTGGGTAAGTCATGTGGTGGATTCACAGCGAGATAAAGCATAGTCCTTTTTCAATTAGCAATAGATGGGGAGATAGTAAAACGATTAAGAGTTTCTGAGCAAGAGCTATCCCTTAAAAAACTCAATGTTATTCTTCAGTTTTGTGATAATAGAACTTATCTTACTACATTACACTTTATCAGGTCCTTTTGTCCTCTAGACTGTGAGATTCTCAAGGGCAGATGTCATGTTTTATTCATCTTATTATTTTCAGCACATAATATATAACTGGTACACAGTGTAAGAACTATAAATGCTTATTAATAAATAATTGAATTGTCTTTTTCTTAAACACTTTTAATATAATTTTGAGAACTTAGAAATACTGGTTTGAAAATACTCAAATCTGAGTCAATTCTAGTAACGACTGACTTACTACCTCTGATTGGAGTCTTCTAACCCTCCATGTCAGACATCTGGCGTTGATAGGGAAGGGACAAGGGAAGGAATTAAAAGTTCATGGTTTAAAGAGACTTAGCCCCTAATAAACATATTACTGCTTCACTTAAAAAAAAAATACCCACATTATTGAGGTATGACCTCCATACAAAATGCTGTATATATTTAATGCATATAACCTGATAAGTTTGGAGGTAACTATATGCCCATAAAATCATGACCACAATCTATGCCATAAACTTATCTATCACCTCCATAAGTTTCCTTTATTTACTCTTTCTTTCTTGAATTTTTTTTTCTTTTGCAGGAGTACTTGACATAAGATCTACCCTTGAAAGCAAACTTTTAAGTATACAATACAGCATTGTTAACTATAGGCCATATACTGTACAGTAGATCTCCAAAACTTATTCATCTTACATGACAAACAATTTGGTACCCTTTGACCAATATTCCCCATTTCTCCCTCCTTCTAGCCCCTGTCAGCCACTATTCTAGTCTCTGGTTCTATTAGGTTGACTATTTTAGATTCCTCATAAAAGTTGTGGTCATTCAGTGTTTGTCCTGGCTTATTTCACTTAGAATGTTCTCTAGATTCATCCATGTTGCCACAAATAGCAAATTTCCTTTATTTTTAAGGCTGAGTAATAGTCCGTTATATATATGTACACACACACACACACACACACGTATACACACACTATATATTCCATATTTTCTTTATTGATTCATCTGTTGAGGGATATTTAGATTGTTTCCATATCATGGCTATTGTGAATAATGCTGCAATAATGAACATGAAAGTACAGATATCTCTCCAATATCCTGATTTCAATTTCATTGAATATATACCCAGAAATGGGATTGTTGGATCAAATAATTCTATTTTTAACTTTCTGAGGAATCTCCATACTGTTTTCCTTAGTAGCTGCACTAATTTACATTCCCACCAAGAGTGTACAAGGATTCTCTATTCTCCACATTCTCACCAAAGGTTGTCTTTGAACTACTGCTTTTCTTTAAACTCACTGTCCTCCCAATATATTAGACCTGGTAACTGGATATTTGTATTGTTTCTTGTGCCTAAAAAGTCTTTGTGACATGTCTGTGACCCCAGCTCCTCTAAGACTGCAGCTTATTTTGCTTCTCCAGGTTCCCTGCTTAAAGTTTAACCTTGAAACTCAGGGCAGTGCCTGCAATCCAGTGAGCTACCTGCTGACAGGTGTCCTTCAGGCATTTCTCCTGGAATCCTGAATGTTGTTGTTGGAATTTGTCTCTATGCCCTCCTCAAACCTCCTTATCAGGACACTGCTCTGAATACTACATTCTGTCCTTCAGACTGTCCTTCCCCTCAGCATCTGCTATTCAGTTTCTATAAGCAGCGCCTGTTCCTCCTATATAGGAAGACTTTGTTCTAGGTCTGGTCCCAGCCTGCTATAAATAACTGAGTCACATACAAGGAACTTCAAAAATATTACTGAATATAACATTAAAATAATCCACATTTTAAAATTAAAAATACACAATCAAAATAACACCACTTCTTTTATTCTGTCTTATCAAACCAGCATAGCAGTATAATTTATCTTTTTACATTACAAACAATGGCCAAAATGATCAGAAAATACATACTTGAAGTTAATTACTTTTACAAATATGATAAGATGTCTTGGAGAAATAAGAACGAATTTCTGCCACAACCCATTCTGATGTCTGAGAAAAAAAAAAAAAAGAGTTGTCCTCAGCACTGCATAAACTCAGGTGAAACTTAATATTGTTTATTTTTAACATTTCCAATGGTTATTAACTAACAGACTGACAGTGTTGAAAGAGACTTTAGAGGTCAGCAATAATTTCTTTTTTGAATGGGATAAGTGCAGTAACCTTATAACTCTTTAAAAATAAAATGGATTAGCTAAACTAATTCCCTTTCCACATTGAAATGCTATGCAATATATTTGAAAAATCTTTATTGCTTTCATTCCAGTGGCAACAAAGTTTTCCTTGCCTTAATTGTCTGTCAGCCTTGTTATTATCAAAGATTTATCCTAAAAAGAGCATCAAATATTTTCTAACAAAAATTATATTTCTGTAGATTTTCTATCATAAGTTATCCCCTTAATTAAGACTTTACTACCTAGCAATGGGAAAAACTTCATCGGTCATCGCTATCCCCATGGTAACATTACACACTACAACGTTACCACATCTCTGTGGTAACATTACTCCAGGAATTGCACTGATCCCTCTAAGGTCTGTCTCTTTACCTGAGTAAACATTCTGAGGGTCGCATCTTTGTTTACCCAGGACTACTACTGCGCTTTGCACATGGCAGTGGTTCAATAAATATTTTTTAAAATAAATAATAGAGGAATGGATAAATGAATGCAACCTAAAAGATAGGTAAATAATTATTTGTATCAACATACAACTGACTGTATATCTGAAATTGAGTAATGGTTTAAAATCATTGATGCCTTTGAAAAATAACCTGACTTTCACATTCTTACTTTCCTTCTGTTATTACTATCGTAATAGTAAGGCAAGCCAAACACAGTCTCCCCTCTTGGGTAGTGAATTCCTACTCATTCTTCTTAGGATAAAGCTTTGATTCTTCGTAAAGTCTTTCTCTTTCCCTCAGGCAGAACTTTATTTCCATTTCTCTTATTACTTACTACATTGTATTATCATTTTCTCCTCTGGAATTATCTAGGCCTTAAGTGAAAACTAAATATGGGAGTCTTTATATATCACCCAAGATTGTTCACTGTGTTTCTGTACCTCTGGATTTAAATTTCCTGCCCCTGATCACATACCCTGTGCTCATCGATATCATTCCCTGTGCTCATAGATACACATATATGACATTTTTACCAGTTTTGCACCATAATCAACCATTTAAATGGACTCATTTTACTTTTTTACTCTGTCATGTCAACAACTACTATTAAAATGTAGTAACAGACGTTTGAAGTGTGTGGTAAATAAATTTGTGTGTGTAGCACAGATAATAAATATACTGCAGAGCTTTGACAGTTTAATTTACATGAGATCCAAACAGTTTGAATGTCAGTTAACAATGAACAACTTTAAGCAGGCTGTGGTAACTATAATGCTTATAGAGAAACAATGAATGTTTTATATTCTAAAAAGTGCAGCCTATTTTACTTTGTCCTAAGTAAAAATGTATAGTTCAAGAATTGAGCATTTGAAATTCCCCCAAATAGAATTCTCTACCTGAAAAAGAATGACTAAAGATAAATAAGATAATGTATATACATATCTTGATATATATTTCTGCTTATAGAAAGAGATCATTCTATCACTCATCTATCTAGATGCTATACTGTGAAATGAAATGATAGATTGCTCATATACAATGATTGTCTTCATTTTTGGTTTGTGGCCTAGTAATCCCTGGGATATACAAGGCTTTTTAGCCTAGGGGTGTTAAGTTCTTTTTGGTATAATTACTTCTATTTATCCAGTAATGTCGTCAGGCTTAGGATCCCAACCAAGGCCTCATCACTATTGGGTGGGCAAATTTTGTATTGTCAGGTTTCAGGCATCACCTGAGGCATTAGCCTACACTGGCTCTTATAGAACCTGACACTATGATTCTTTAGATGTCATTAGGCCTTTTAGTTATGTTTAAAAATTCTTAGTCACTGCCCCAAATATAAGCTTTTCAGTTTGACCACCTTCTGGTAGCCATTCTCATATTGCTCAATGCTGCTCCTCTTGGACACACTCAATTTCTCCTGCTTCCTTTCTTACCTCTCTTAAAATTCACCAGACCTTTTGAAATCCACTGTCTGTGGTAAACTCCTCTTCATGTTCTCAACTAGACACAAAATTCTTTTCTAATTCCTTGCATTAATTATATCCTAGCATATACTAGAAGACAGTAGTTTGTCTGCAAACTTCTAGAGCATGGTTAAGCAAGCCTTCCCCATAAAAGGCCACACAGTAAATATTTCAGGCTTGGTGGACCATATGGTTTTTGTTGCAATTAATCAACTCTGCCACTGCAGCACAAAAACAGCCATAGACAATGTATAAATTAATGAGTGTTGCTGTGTTTCAATGAAATTTCATTTACAAAATAAGCATCAGGCCAGATTTAAGGACCATGGAGATCAGCCCCTGCTTTACAGTAGAGAGTGTCCATCCTCCCATATGCCTTGTTTCACGAAAGCAAACGGTCAAGTCGGAAATCTAACTTTCCAATTCATTGCACTCCCATCCTTGTGTAAGTCATCCTTTATCCCATTCACATCACTGTTCTTTACCAATTTCTTGGTCACTCCTGAACATATTTTAAAGAATCTGGAGACTGATTCACACTATTCCTCTGAACCCAAGGCCTATCTACTATCTGAAATTTCTATGACAATCACCAAATATCCATATTTCCAAATTCAACAATAATATTTCACAACATTTAATTCTTTGTTCACCTCAACTCTGATTATCTCACAATCCGTCTTGTCTACCCTTACTTATGACAGTATTTTGGATCATGTCGTCAAAATGCAGTGCTCTAGAACAGAACATTAAACTGCTGACAGAATATAATAATATATAATACTCTGTCACTACAACCTCCTTTTATTCCAGTTATTCTCTTTCCTTTATCTCTACCAAAACGTTCATTCAAATTAATTAAGCTTTCATTCTTTTGACTTCTCAATTTTATCCCAAAACGTTCTATTTCATCTGTCTCTACTTCTTTTTCTATTCAACTGAAACCCTATAATAGTAGCAGTCACAATTTATTGAGTACTTATTAAGTGTCAGACACTATGCTAAGTATTTCACATGCATTATATGATGTCAGTTCTCACAACTCTGTGAGGTAGGTACCAATGTCTTCAGAGGAGGCAAATGTGACTTTGAGAAATTTATTGAATCATCCAATTAACTGTCAGAGTTAGCTTTGAGTATGGGCCTGCCAAACACTAAAGTGCATTATGCAAAATAACGCAAGCAACTCATTTAAGTATTTTTAGTGCTTATTTGTGTCATTGGTAATATAGATCAAGAAGAAATGGACTACTTCTTCAAGAAGCTGAAGTTTAGTGGTAGAATCTTTCATGCAACTAAATAAATACAATGCAACATCATGTAATAATAAAGAAATGTTCAAATTAATATTATAGCAAATGGGAGAGAATGAACTTTCTTAAGAGACTCTTTGCAGATAAAATAACACTTCAGCTGGGCCTTAAAGAGTAATTTGAAACTTTCAGGTGGGAAAAAATTTAGAGTATTTCAGGAGGAAGAAAAATCATGTACATTGGCATGGAGATAGGCTTCAGGTGGCATGGTCCTCTAATGTTAGATAACAAAGGTGAAAGGACTGGGCGAGTTAGGAGAGAAAACTAGCAGTTAGGTGAATGATAGATATTGCACAGATTCTATGGAATTTGTATGTTTTTTCTTAGAAAATTGAGAGAGTTTATTTAGTTCTATGTCCTAGTATACATATTAGAAAGAGGAAGCTCCCAGGATAATAAGAAAGGCAACATTTAGAAGCAAAGACACAGAAAAAATAATCAGAATTGTTGAGGAAAAAGACTGAATGGAGGCCTGGCACCCTATGGAGTCAGAGAAGAAAGAATGAATTCAAGACAAATGCCAGAAACTGAATTGTGAGAATTTAATATATTGTATGCAGTAATACAGAAGGGAGAGGATAGGGGCATCTTGATGGCTTAGATTTCTTTCCAAGGAGACTTAAAATGGTGATGCTACTATATAGATACATTAATTAAGGAGATGGAAAACATTTTTTGTAAGAAGATAATGTACTAAATTTTAAAATGATGACTTTCAGACAGTTCAGGGTTGGAAATTCTGAGATTCAAAAGTTATGAGTTTATTGGTAGGAATGTGTGATTTGAAAACAGACATGTGGAACAAAGGTGGGAGAGGGAAAGGATTCAGATGAACACAATCTGGGGGAGGAAAACTACCAGGACACAGAGGTACCCACAAAGCCAAGGGAAGGCAACATTATAAAAGGGAGTGGAAAAGAAAAGCAAATGTCTCGAACAGGCCATAAACCAATAGATCCGTGAGATTAGTGGCTTAGGGACAATTTCACTGGAATTTTGGAGGCAGAAATCAATTAATAATTTTATAATAGTTAAAAATGGTTTATGTGTTCAAGTTTGTTCATCAAATGTTACACGTTTATAAACTGATTTCAATTATAATATCTATCTCTACCAATATAAATAATTTTCATCCTTTGCTTTTAGAATGTTTTTGAAAGGATTGGGATTGGGCTATTCTTAGATTTTGAAGACACTGGAGAACAGATGACCACATTTGCAATATGCCTTAAGATGATGTTTGGTAATAAAATACAATAATCAGTAACTTTATGTTTTCTCATTGCAAGACTTGCCCTCAGATTTCTGAGGAAAAAAATCCCAATTGTTTTTCTTATTATTTCTTATAATCTATTCTCATGTTTTCTACGCTGGTGTTAGGATCACATGTGATTATAATTAGTAATTTTCTCAGTAGTGATTAAATACTGGTTTGCTTTTACTCTGCTAAACGTATAACACACTTAATGAAAACTATCCCAATTTTACAACTCGTGTCAAAATTCAAAGAAATGAGTTTAAATGTCTGTTGCTTGACTTTTTTGATTCAAATAAATTTATGTTCATAGCAAAGAACATGTAATGTCAATTTTGTAGTAAATGCTACCTAATTGTCAATGGCAGAGAAAAGTAATCATTTTAAGATAAACATAGCTATTTTTATTTTTCTAACCTACCTTTCAAGAAATACTATAACAAAAAACAGAAGCATTGAGAAATACATTACAGAAATCATGCACTTTAGACTGAAATTGTTTCCTATTCCAAAGTGATGGAAACATTAATGATTGTGTTCATTTTTAGTCTAAACAGGTCATAAGTTTTCCTTGAAACCACGCAATAATGAATCACTAATTAGTAAGGAGAACTTGCTTCTTCAGCAAGTGCTTGCCTGTCCCTAAGACAGGTCAATGTGGGGTAAACTTTTCACCTGGGTGTAGGCTGCAGGCCTCTGCACTTAGGATATTAACTAAAAGGTTATTCCCTGAAATAACTAGGCAGGAATCTTTGTGAAAAAATGGTTGGCTGATTTTATTCTGTCTCCTTTTGCCTAGGAGGTTATCTGGGGGAGCTGTGTTTTTGAGCAGCATTTATTTTTACAACAGTCTGAATGAATTGAATCTGTAGGCGTGATTGAGCATGTGAAATAAATACAGTGCTGTGGCTCCTACCCACAGAGGATACAGATTATACTGTCAGTGGCTGAATATATACACATGAAATTAACTAAAAGACATGGAATTTCAGAGGGGTCCCGTATATCAGTAGTATTAGCATTATCACCATCTCTCAGTTATCTTCCCTCTCAACCCTCCCAAGGTATCTCCTCAACCAATATATGGTTAAGAAATAAATATAATTAACAGACAATATATTCGCCTAATTTTGTACCTGATGCCTGACTACAGAATTATGAGAAACTAAATGTTCATCTACCTTGCTCCCAATGACTAGAAAATCTTTCTATTCCTAGCTCCATCTGGAGTCTCTCTCTTGGAATCCAAGCATACACGGTTAGCATTTTAAGGACTCTCTGGAGCATTTTGATTTTGATCTTTACCTTCCCACTTTTTCCGTTCCCCACCTTCACTTTCATCACAAGCAGCTTACTTGGCTGTTGATTAAAAAGGGCCCAAAACTTCTCATTCCTTCCTTGAGAAGTGGAATTTCTTTCTCTACCCCTTTAGTTTGGGCTGATCCAATGATTGTTTTCAACCAGAGAATATGGCAGTAGAAGCTCTATATAATACTAAGGCTGAATATTAAGAGATTTGTAGCTTACATTTTTAAGCACTCGAATGCTAGCTCTTGGAATCCATCAGGCATGCTGTGAGAAGTTCAAGCCATGTGGAGAGACCATGTAAAGGAGTAACAACACATTCAGCTTAGCAGCTTCATCTGAAATCCCAGACCATAACTAGCACCAACTGCAGCCAGTTATTTGAGTGAACTGTCCTGGGTGTTCTAGCCCAGTAGAGCCTCCAGATGACTGCAGAACCAGCTGACACCTGATGCAATATGGCAGAATAACTCAGCTGAGCCTAACTGATAGAGAAGCATGAGAGATAATTAGAAGTTTTTGGGCAGGGCACTGTGACTGACACAAGTAATCCAGCACTTTGGGAGGCCAAGGCAGGCAGATAGTTTGTGCCCAGGAGTTCAAGACCTGTCTGGGCAACATGGCAAAATCCCATCTCTACACACAAAAAGAATACAAAGATTAACTGGGTGTGGTGGCATGTGCCTATAGTCTCGATTTCCAGGGGGGCTGAGGCAGGAGGATCACTTGAGCCGGGGAGAAGTCGAGGCTACAATGAGCCAAAATCGTGCTGTCTGAGGCATTCAAACCAGAGCTACTCTATCTTGAATAGGGGATGGATAAAATAGGGCTGAGGCCAGCTGCCTTCCCAGGAGGTTAAGGCATTCTTAGTTGCAGGATGAGCTAGGAGGTCCGCACAAGGTACAGAGCACAAAGACTTTGCTTGTGAAAGAGCATATTGTAAAGAAGCCAGTCAAAGCCCGCCAAAATCAAGAGGGCAACAAAAGTAACCTCTGGTTGTCCTCACTGTTCATTATATGCTAATTATAATGTATTAGCATGCTAAAAGACACTCCCACTAGCACCACGACAGTTTACAAATGCCATGGCAACATCAGGAAGTCACCCTATATGGTCTAAAAAGGGGAGGAACCCTCAGTTCTGGGAATTGCCCACCCCTTTCCTGGAAAACTCATAAATAATCCCCTCCCTGTTTAGCATACATCAAAAAGTAACAGTAAGTACTAGCAGCTGAGCAGCCTATGCTGCTGCCTAGCCTATGGAGTAGCCCCTCTCTATTCCTTCACTTTCCTAATAAACTTGCTTTCACTTTATGGACTAACCCCGGATTCTTTCTTGTGTGAGATCCAAGAACCTTCTCTTGGGGTCTGGATCAGGACTTCTTTCTGGTAACAGCACCACTGCACTCCTGGGTAACAAAGTAAGACCCCGTTTCAAAAAAAACAGAAAAAGTTGTTGTTTTAAACCACTGTTGGGTTGATGTGTTGCACAGAAATGCTTGACTAAAATACTAATTTTTATCTGTCTATTTGGCTTATTAAATTTCCTAAGAATGCTTCATCTCAGTAAATTATTAAGGGTTTGTTTTTTTTTTTTAAATATGAGATTCATTTAACGAGAAACAACGGACTTTGATATCAATGAGAACTGGTTTAAATACTTAATTGTTTATTAACTATATGACTTTAGGCCAGGTATTGAACTTCTCTAAATTGTTTCTTCAACTTGAAGTATAACTAAAAAAAAAAAAAAAAAAAAAATCCCCTAAATTTTAGCGCCCCCTCTGTAAGTAACATCTACTTCTTACAGTTGTTATGGGGATTAAGTGAAGCAATGTGTAAAAAAAAAAAAAAGAAAAACTTAGTACAGTTTCTAGCTCACATTAGGTACTTAAAAAATATCAGTTTCCTTCTCATTTACTACATCCACATTGTAGCCGAATTTTAATTTTTTCTTTCTCTTACTCTCAGTTATACATGTTCCCATCTTTTTATCTGTCAAAAGACAGAGAAAGGCAACTTTCAAACAAAGTAACTGACCAACTAATAAATAAATAAATCTCTTTGATGTTTGCTTGTTGTCAGGCCATCCATCCAAATTCTCTGTGTGTCACAATGTGGCTTTTAAAACTCTTAGTGCAGATACCAATGAATTCCGCTTGAATAAACCTTAGTTGCCAGTCTTTTTATAGACCAAGTGGCTCATGGAGGGAAAGGGGAGTGTGGCCACAAATTCCACTTCACACCTCCCTCAACACTAATAGCTATTTAGTTTTTACTTCTCCCTCCTCCTGCCCTATGCCTCATTCAAGGCCTCACTAGCCATTGAACATTTTCTTGGTAATTTGATAATCTGTCATTGCTCCTGCTAGTTTCTCCTTCCAATAATGTATTGTTCCTGTGTTCCCTGAAATTCCTTCCTTCGACAAACATTCTGCCATTGTGCATATTTCACAACCCAGTGTAATTATCTATCTCTTTTAGGAAGCTTTCTAAATACAGTCCATCTCGCAATAATACCTCCTTGATTTTGATTCAGAAAATTGAAAATAGATTTCCCAAATTAGGTGGGTGCAATTAATAAAGTAGTGCTTGTGACTTACCTTTTGTTTTCATGTTATTGTATAACTGTTCCATGAGTATTGTTATTTACTCAGCCAAATTGAAAGCTTCTTGAGAGCAAAGTCTAACATTGACCAAATATGTGATATTAAGTAAGTTACTTAACTTCTCAAAACCTACAAAATGGGAGTTATAAAATCATTCTTTCTAGGTTTATCTCATTCAATTCAATGAGATAAGAAGGCCAAATACATCGTTTAGCATACAATTATGCTTAATATAAGCCAGCTAGTTTTTAAATGTGTCCAACAAATGCCTGTTAGGCAACAGATTGAAAGACAGGATTTTTGATTATACTACTGATCTATGTTCATAATGTAGATTATAAAAACTATTGCACAGCTCTAACCTGATATACTGTATATGAAAGGTAGGCAACTGTTATATAAATGATACATGGACATCCATTTTTTGGTTCAGTGATCATTTCTTTCAGGAAGGTCCTGATGAAGTCAAATTTCTTTTGGAGTTGTAACCTTCAGCTTTTAAAAACTTCATTCTGATTGTTTTGGTTCTAACACAGGAAATAAAATAACATGTGTAAGAATGAAGTTTGGCTCTTGGCACCAGGCCTAAAATAAAGATCTTGGGCAAATGAGGACAACATGAATACACTAAAATCATCAATGAACACTAGTGCAAGGTAGCAAACAGAGGCAATGTCAGAAGAGCAGGGAAAAAAGATGGGCTGAATAATGACTAAGGCCAAAGTTTACCTACTTTGAAATTTTTATAACATAAAGTAGTCTTGGGTTTGAAGAGATCTGACAATCATGTAGTCCAACCTCACACAGGTCATGATGGAGGACACATATTACTTATGTTGAAAAGGAAATTATCCACAGCAAGAATACTTTGTGTGCTTGTCAAAGTCATTCTCCAGCTGTGTGGCGATATGTAGCCTCTGCACATTTGTCCTTGTTTCAGCCTCTGGCATTGGTAGCATGATGTAAGAAAAAGAAAAACCAGAGTCTAATGATCGAGAATATAAGCACATCACTGTCTTTTATGATTCAGTTTCATAGATTTTGCAGAACCAGAGTCATCACTCAAAAGTAAAATGATTGGCTACCTCCCAGTTTTGACTGTCCTTAGATAAATATAAAGTCAGCCAGTAAATACTGAGTTTGAACAAGAATAAGTCCCTAGTCTTTATCTCTTCTCAGATACCTCTTCAACATCTAATAGTATCATATCCCTAGGGCCAAGTATTTTAAGTTTTAGGAGCAAAGAACACAGTGTAGGTACCATGATGGATGATGAGGAAAGCAATGTCATCATGTCTGAATGACACAAGCTTCCATGTAAAGATCATCAGGGATCTGTTAATCACACAAAACTTAGTTTATTAAGTTGACTGAACAAGGAAAAAGAGAACATTTACCAGAGTACCCATATTTCTCATAGAAAATTTAGGGAAAGATACTGCTAGGTTTTTGGGTCGGGGAGAAGGTAAACAAAGTAGTTTTAGAGTAAAGTTACTAAGCATGGTCTGGGCAGGTGTTGTTTCCTTTATCAACAGGGAAATTAGTAGAATAGTCAATAGTTTTTTCTTTGAAACACGTGAGTTCAGACTGAGGGTATAGCCACTTATCTATGCTTTTATCTTGGGACGTGTGGGTCTGAATAAGATGACGTTAAAACATTTTGGGCTTAAATAATTTGTGTTGTATGTCATGATTTAGTACAGTTTATACATTATGCAAATCATAGCACAGTTTGTTTTGTACATTGTCATTTCTACTGTAACTTCTCAGAATGTATGTTTTTGCCTCACTGCAGTGGTGGCTTTCTAATAAAAGAGACTGAGAAAAAATATTTTTGTATTTGAAGGGAGAAATGCAAACTTTTATGTGAAAAAGCAATGCTGTTACTGCTTCACTCATTCCATCCAGGCAGCTTACTGGGAAAAACATATCAGATACAGACAGATTGAGGGTAGTTTTCATTTCTGGAATATATCAGATATATTTTCTTTTCTTTTCTTTTTTTTCTTTTTTTTTTTTTTTTGAGACAGAGTTTCCCTCTTGTTGCCCAGACTGGAGTGCAATGGCGTGATCTCGGCTCACTGCAACCTCTGCCTCCTGGGTTCAAGCGATTCTCCCACCTTAGCCTACCAAGTAAAGAGGATTACAGTCATGTGCCACCACACCGGCTAATTTGTATTTTCAGTAGAGATGAGGTTTCACCATGTTAGTCTGTCTGGTCTCGAATTCCTGACCTCAAGTGATCCACCTGCCTCAGCCTCCCAAAATGCTGGGATTACAGGTGGGAGACACTGCGCCCAGCCTCTAATACATTATCATAAGAGATTTATTGCCAGGAACACTTGGCATTGTAAATGATTCAGCCATAGTTTATCATTCTGTTTCTTAACAATGTCATCAATGGCTGGAAATGCTGGCCATCCTGAATCTAAGTACGGTACCATAAGCATTCCAGAATATGATAGAAGCTATGACATACACATTGAGGAACAATATAAATAGAACTTTTTAGTCCTGGTGCACTGGCAGGGAGAACTTGAAATATTTCAGAAAAGAGGTAAGATAGGAAGTGGATGTAACAAAGACATTGCAATACCAGGGAATCCCCTAATTCCCTAACAATAACAACAACAAAAAAGCAGGAAACACGGAGATTTAGTTTGTGATTGAATCATCATAAACATCTCTGAGGACGCTTGACTACAAAAACATGTCTATAGCTTTATTATAATAATCATATTAAAGAAAACTAATTGACCAGTCTCCCTACTCAGAAACTGTTGTTTCAGAGAGTAATTAAGTATATTTGGCCACAAGTATTTGAATAAACATACTACTTGCTGGCTTCAAATACCAATAAAAACAAAGTACAATATTTATAGAAAGCCCAACACAGAGGCAATTAGGATCATTTATGATTCCAAATCACAGCGTAAGCAAAAATCTATTACTGTAGTTTATTTCATGAAGAATATAACTTACCACTATTTCGTGAGAATAATTGTTTTTATTTTTTTCTCTGTGGCCAAATAATGACTCAGATGCTCTTTAGAGCTTACAATGAATTATATATATATATATTTATTTATTTATTTATTTGGAGACAGGATCTCACTGTGTCACCCAGACTGAAGTACAGTGAGATGATCATAGCTCACTGCAGCCTCAAACTCCTGGGCTCAAACGATCCTCTTGTCTCAGCCTTCAGAGTAGCTGGGACTACAGGTATGGACCGTCAGCTTTGCCAGATTCTTATAAATCTGATCTTTACAATAACCCTGTGAGCAGACATAATTACTTCCATTTTAATCAAGAATATTTTAATTTCAAGAAACTTATACTATTTAAGAAAAAAGGGAAAATAATTAGCTTATATAACTAGGAAGTCCGCCAGTGGCAGTTGCTACGGGCATGGACAGATCCAGGGACTTAGATGAAACTCTCTTTCCTTCCCTTTACAGTGTTTTGTTTTGTGTTTTGGCTTCATGTTCGTTCTTCATTGGCCACTGAAGCAGCCATTAGCCTATGTTACAGCTTCCCTCAAAAAGTTAGAAAATCACTTTTCTCTGACATGCTCATATCAAATCTCATAATAAGTCTCTGAATGGCCTTGCTCAGATTAATTTCTTATTTCTGAAAAGTTTCTATGGCTAAAGGGATGAAGCACCTTGATTGTCCACCCTGAGCCATGTGGTTATACCTGTAGTTGGGGGATGCAGTGGTGATATTTCACAGTTGCACCATCACCACATGATATAGGGAAAGATTAATTCTTCAAGGAAAGCAATACTGAGCAAAGTAAGTTCCATACATCTTTCATTGTGCAAATGAGAATACTTCAGCCCAGAAAAATTAAGAAAACTAATGATGAAGACTAGATACTTTTAGCATCAAACTTAACCTCCTTTAGTCAGGTAATAATGTTTATCATGATGTAATTCCAGATTATCTCTCTCTAAATTCACCTTCACCTATTGTACTCTCTTAAATATACTCCTCAAACAATACATGTATTTTGGCTTTTCAGATCCCTTAATGTCACTTGTCTTCAGATTTTCTACCTCTTTTCCACTGGAGTGTTCATACTTATCTATCAATTTTAACTTCTATATCTCTTTGCCTTTCCTCCCTTATGGGGAGAAAACTAATCTAAAATGAAAGAACAGATACAAGGGACCAAAATAATCATGGCAGTATTTGAATCCCTAAGGTCGGGTCTTTCTAAAGACAGCTACACTCCTATCCTTCCTTTAACTTGGTTGTTTAATGTTTATTTGTATTCCATTAGTCACTAAAGTGATTTTCTTCTTTTGAATAAATCAGTGAGAGCTGGCTTTTTGTCACTTAGAAATCAACTATGACTGATGGTTGCTGAACTCTTATAGCTTCTAGCAGATAGAGTATGAGAGAGAGTCCTTGAAGATAAGGACTATGTGTTTTTTCTGTCTGTAATCCTATCAATTAGCCACAGGCATTCAGTATACCTAAGTCAAGTCATATATGGTCATGATTATTTGTTGGGTTCATACTAAGCATATGGGACTGCATTTATCATTAGGGAGATACCATGGCTGTCCTTATTTACTTCTTCAATCTCATCTCATAGCAACTTTAGTCTTTCTTCTTCAGCCACATTGCTAACTTCTATCTATGGAATTTGCAGAGGTTGGACTATTCTTTCTGACCTTTTTACCTCTTAACTTGAGAAATCACCTCACTCCTTCAGGGAAGCCTTTCCTTACCTTCCTGATTTGATCAGGTCTCCCCTACACAAATAGATTCTCAGAGGACCATGCACCTGGTATCTTTAAATAGCATTAGTTAGAACTACACTTTGATATTTATTATGTTGATTATTTGCTTAATTTCTTTTTCCTCCAGTAGTTTAAAAGCTTAAAGAGTATAAAGTTTCTGTTTATTTTCACACACCGTTACATCTCCAATGCCTAATAAAAATGCTTGGAACAGTAGACGTCCAATATATATTGCTGGATGTTGTGAATAAGATTGGGTCCTACTTTGAAGAGCTTATAATCAAGTTAGGAAGTTGAGCTATACATGTTTTTTAAATGCCAGCATTGAGTCCTCTATTTTTATTTGCTAAATCTGGAAACTATAGATGAGTCACAGAAACACTTAGAGGAAGCTTTATGAAGGAGACAGTACAAGAACTAAATGTTATTGAAAGGGTATCAACAAGTGTGTTAATCTTCTTTTGTTGCAATAATAAATGTTTCTATTATCTCAGTGTTTTATAAGAGCCAACATTTATTTCTTACTCGTATTACATGAAGGCTGTGATATGGCTGTAGCTCCAATGAGTTCAATGCTGCTTGGCTAGGCTTGGCTCAGTTCAGCTCCACTTGTTTCCTCATTCTGGAATGCAGGCAAGGGGAATAACCAATATCTAGGATATGCACAGACAAAGTGAAATTATTATTACAGTCAAGCAAATTGACATATCCATCACACTCCCTAGATACCTTTTTCATTGTTGTTTTTTGCTATTTATTTACTTATTTTTTACTGATTGATTGATTTGTGGATAGGAGTGTAGCTGTCTTTAGAAAGACCTGGCCTTAGGGATTCAAATACTGCCAGCATTATTTTGGTCCCTTGAATCTGTTCTTTCATTTTAGATTAGTTTTCTCCCCATAAGGCAGGAAAGGCATAGAGACATAGAGGCATAGAGACCTAAAATATATTCTCTGTTTTAATGGTGGTTCTAGTGGGGCTAAGCTACAACATGCTTGCAAATTCTTCTCAATTCCATTAGTCAACACTAGTCATGAGGCAAGTCAATAGCAAAGGAAACATACTCATCTACCATACAAAAACCATTCATTAACTTTGTTCCCCCTCAAAATTGCTTTGGTTATTTGATGTCTTCCTTAGTTCCAGTTACATTTTATGATTTTTTTCCCTGTTTCTTTGAAGAATATCATTGGTATTTTTATAGAAATTGCATTTAATCTGTAGATCAATTTTGGCAGTATGATCATTTTCACAATATTATTTCTTTCAATCCACAAGATATCTTCCATTTTTGTGACCTTTTCAATTTCTTTCATCAGCATTTTATGGTTTTTCACGTAAAGGTCTTTCACCGCCTTAGTTAAATTTATTTCTAGGTATTTTATTATTTTGTAGCTTCTATAAATAGAATTCCTTTCTTGATTTCTTTTTCTGCTTCTCTGTGGTTGGTATATTACCAATTTTTATGTTAATTTTCTGTCCTGCAACTTTACTGAATTTGTTTATTAGTTCTAAAAGATTTTTGATGGGCCTTTTAGGATTTTCTATATAAAAGTATTATGTCATCTGCAAAAAGGGATAATCTGACTTCCTCCTTTCCAATTTGGATGTCCATTATTTATTTCTCTTGACTAATTGTTCTGGCGAGGACTTCTAGTACTATGTTGAATAAGAGTGATTAGAGTGGGCATTCTTGTCTTGTTCCAGTTCTTAGGTAAAAATCTTTCAGCTTTTCCCCATTTGGCATAATACTAGCTGCTGGTTTGCTATATGTGGCTTTTACTGTATTGAGGCACACTCCTTCTATACCTAGTTTGTTGATGGTTTTTATCATGAAGTGATGTTGAATTTTTTCAAATGCTTTTTTGCATCTATTGAGATGATCAGCTAGACTTCTTATGTCTCACTGTATATAAAAATAAAATCAAGAGGCATTAAAGACTTGACTTCAGTGAAGACCTGAAACTCTGCAACTACTAGAAGGAAATATTGGGGAAACACTTCATGTCATTGATCTGGGCAAAAGATTTTTAGAAAAGACTTCAGGGCTGGGCGCAGTGGCTCACGTCTGTAATCCCAGCACTTTGGGAGGCCGAGGCGGGCGGATCACGAGGTCAGGAGTTCGAGACCATCCTGGCTAACATGGTGAAACCCTGTCTCTACTAAAAATACAAAAAAAAAATTAGCCAGATGTGGCGGTGTGCGCCTGTAATCCCAGCTACTTGGGAGGCTGAGGCAAGAGAATGGTGGGAAGCTGGGAGGCTGAGCTTGCAGTGAGCCGAGATTGTGCCACTGCACTCCAGCCTGGGAGACAGAGCAAGACTCCATCTCAAAAAAAGAAAAGAAAAGAAAAGACTTCAAAAGCACAGGCAACAAAAACAAAAATAGACAAATAGACAAATGCTATTACATTAAGCTAAAAAGTTTCTATGAAAGAAAAAAAAAACAATCAACAGAGTGAAGAAACAACCTATAGAATGGAAGAAAATACTTGCAAATGATCCATCCAACAAGGGATTAATAACAAAAATATATAAGGAACTCTAACACTCAATAGCAAAAAAAAAAAAAAAAATCCAGTTACAAAATTAGTAAATAATCTGAGTAGACATATCTCAAAAGAAGACACACATGTGGCCAACTGGCATATGAAAAATTACTCAACATCACTAATCATTAGGAAAATGCAAATGAAACACACAGTAAGATATCATTTACCCCAGTTAAAATGGCTATTACCAAAAGGAGAAAAAAATAACAGATGCCGATGAGGCTGTGGAGAAAGGGGAACTCTAGTATCCTACCAATGGAAATGTAAATTAGTACAGCCACTATGGAAAATGGTATGGAGGTTCCTCAGAAAACTAAAATAAATCTACCATGTGATCCAGTAATCTCACTGCTGTATATATATATACAAACAAAAGGAAATTAGTATATTGAGGAGAAATCTGCATGCTGATGTTGATTGAGCACTATTCATAATAGCAAAGATGTGGAATCAGCCTAAGTGTCTATCAACGCATAAACAAATTATTTTTAAATGAGAGAGAGAGAGACAGAGAAGGGAAAACAAAGAGAGGTTGGTTAAAGCAAAACAGAAAGAATGAGTTCTAGTGTTCGATAGCACACTAGGGTAACTAACTACAGTTAACAATCATTTATTGTATATTTAAGAATAGCTAGAAAAGAAGATTTTAAATGTTCCCAACACTAAGAAGTAATAAATATTTGAGGTATGAATATTCTAATTACCCTGATTTGAGCATTACACATGCTATGCATGTGTCAAAATAGCACATGCACCCTATAAATATTTGCAATTATTATGTATCCATAAACAAAAGATCATGGAAAGGGGAATTGTAAACAGTAACAAGGACAAAAATACAAATGCAAGAATGTTCTTTTTAAAAACATGCTTGGGGACTTCAACTTATTTTTTATTAAACTTTCTATTCCATAGTTTGTTGGGATATCCTTATATTTTAACCATTGTCTGTTCCCCGTGACGAGGATCTTATCTAGGATATCATATATTTAGTCACTATGTCTTTTTAGGCTCCTTTAGGTTATGACAGTTTTTTCAGATTTTTCTTATTTTTGATGACCTTGTTTTTTAAAAGTTATTTTTCTTGTGTAACAAACCTGCACTTATACCCTTGAACTTAAAAATAAGAGTTAAATAAATAGAACTTATTTTTCTTATTTTTTCTTATTTTTGATAACCTTGACTGTTTGGAGGTATACTGGTCAGGTGTTTGTATAATGTCCCTCAACTCAGGTTTTACTGATTTTTTAAAAACCATAATTAGAATAAAATTATGGTTTTTTTGGAAGAATGACCAAAGGCATGAAGTGCCATTTTCATCAGAGTACATCAAGGATACACATGACCAAGGTGACTAATAACCATTCATATTTACCTTAATCTCTTCACTGAAATACTGTTTGTCATATTCGCCACTATAAAGTTAATCTTTTCCACTTCTTTCCATACTGTGTTCCCTGAGAAAATGTCACTATGAACAGTCCACACTTAAGATAACAGTTATTCTCTATCTTTTTAAGGATGGAATATCTACATAATTATTTACAATTCTTCTGCAGGGGAGAATTGTCTCCTCTCCATCATTAATTTGTTTTTTAAATAATTTGTGTCAATATGGACTCTGCTTTTTTTAAATAAAATGTTTTATGAAGTTAAACTCTCAAATTTGGTGCCAACTCAGATTATTTGGAATAAAAATACAAGTAAATAAATAAATACACGTATACTTACATGCATACATAACATAAAGTTTCTAGATATGCTAAGCTCTTGTTTTGTTTATTTTCCTATATATTTGCAAGGAAGGCTTCTCTAATAGCATATGAGCCTTTCTCCCCCATATATTGCTACTTTATTTTTTAATAAAAATTGTATATAGTCATGGTGTATATATATATATATAAAATACACACACACACACACACACACACATATATGATTTTTACAGTCAAGTAAAGAATATATTAATGTCTTCACATAGTTACCTTTTTGTGTGTTGTGTTGTTAGAGTACCTGAAATCTACTCTCAGCAAATTTCCAGTATACAATACAGTATTATTAACTTCAGCCATCATGCTGTACATTAGATTTCTAGACTTATTCACTCTTTGACCAGAATATTCCCATTTCCCCCACCTCCTCTCCCCTAGTAACCATTTTACCCTGCTTCTATTTACTCATTTTTTTAGATTCCCCATGTACATGAGATGGTGCAGTATTTTTCTTTCTGTATCTGGCTTATTTCAATTGGCATAATGTCCTCCAGGTTTATCCGTGTTGTCATAAATAGCAGGATCAACCTTCTTTGAAGGTTGAATAATATTTGTGTGGAACACCACTCTCCAAAGTTGTCTTCCTTCAGTGACTTCACATGACACTTTAAAGCTCTTGGAGTTGGAAATTCACTCTTGGGAATTCTTTCTCTCTCTCTCTCTCTCCCCCTCCCCACCCCCTCAACTCCCGCCCCGCCCCCCC
Source organism: Papio anubis (assembly GCF_008728515.1). Taxonomy (NCBI): domain Eukaryota; kingdom Metazoa; phylum Chordata; class Mammalia; order Primates; family Cercopithecidae; genus Papio; species Papio anubis. The sequence goes on along the minus strand of NC_044987.1, from coordinate 44,635,600 downwards.
TCGGCCTTTTAAACAGAGTCTCACTCTGTTGCTCAGGCTGGAGTGCAGTGATGCAGTCTCAGCTCGCGGCAACTACTGCTTTCCCGGCTCAGGCAATCCTCATGCCTCAGCCTCCCAAGTAACTGGAATTACAAGTGTGTGCCACCATGTCCAGCTAATTTTTGTATTTTTAGTGGAGACAGGGTTCCGCCATGTTGGCCAGGCTAGTCTTGAACTCCTAGCCTCATGTGATCTGCCCGCCTCAGCCTCCCAAATTTCTGGGATTACAGGCGTGAGCCACCATGTCCGCCCTGTCTTAGGAATTCTCTATGTCTTCTTCCATATTCATATTATCTTCCATTACCTACCCCCCCACACACACACATCATAAGGAAAACATAAAGAATAGAGAAATAAAGGAAAGATCGTTTCTTCAAATATCCAATAAATTGTCATATAGAAAAGGCATTAAAGCCTGTATCAAAATATCTCATGTACCTCATAAGGATATATACATCTACTATGTACACCAAAAAATTAAGAATAATTTTTTTAAAATAACAAATAAAAATGTGAATAGCTAAAAAGAAAAGAAAAGGCATTAAAGCCACTATCTTTTGCTCCATAGAACTGAGATAGAACTGGTAGATACAATTTCGAAGTCAAATTTGGCATAACATAAAAATAAAAAAAAAAACCTTAAACAATTTACTCAATGCGTTCTTTAAATAAATATTTATTAAACAACTATTACATGTTAACCATTCTTTCTGAAGTGGGAATATAACACTAAACAAGATGGAAAAGTTCCCTCCATATAGATTTTGTATTTTCAAAAAAAGAATTGAACATTTAAACTAAAGAAAGTTTATTTCAGAGACCACTAAGTGTTTTAAAGAGAATAAACAGACTTTTATAATAAAGTATATTGATGGAGAGGGCAGAAAGATCATTCTAGAAATGAAAACTTCTAAAACTAGTAAGAATCACCTAATCAGATAGTGAGCACTCTGCCACCGTAGACATTCATACTCTATAGTATCACTGACATTAATCGAGAACATCTATCTGCTCAGTGTTCTCCTAAGTGCTTCACAATTCATTTAATCTTCAAAAACAAGATAAAACAATACAAATTTAAGGAAAACTATCTTGTGGATACAACTATGGTTCTGATTTTACACATGAAAAAATAAGAGTAGAAAAGTTAATGAACTCATCCAATGTTACAAACTGGGAAGCAACTGAGCCAAACTGAACTCATATGGTAAGATTCCAGAGCAAGTGCTCTTTTTCATGACACTCAGAGGCCACTAGGTTTGTTGACCATAAGTATGGATGCTGTTCATTCATTCAACATTCAACATTCCTATCCAGTGCCTGCTTTATGTCATCTGCAGAGCACAACACTGGAAACAGAGCCCTGAACAAAGCCGCCGTTAGTCCCAGCTCTCACAAAGCTCACAGTGTATGCTTTCAGGATGTCACTGGTTGGGTTCTCTGGGAAGATGACACTGAAGCAGAATCATAAGGGAAAAGGTTCCTAAAGGAATGAGACCTGTGTGAGGAATAGGGAAAAAACATACTATAAAACAAATGGAAAACATCAGATTAAGCCTTGAGAGACAGACTAGAACCCTTCAGAAAGAAGCAACTCTTGCCAATAAATGAGATTTTAATAAAACTTAATGTGCCTTATGTTGTATTTGATTTGCTGAACACTTTGATTTCTTAGAGACACTGAATTTACTTTTATAATCATATTGTTCTCCTTTCAGTAAGGGTAAGGTTGAAAGAATCACTACTTCAGATTTGAACAACAACAACAAAAAGCCAATGTTAAGATTCTCAATTCAAACAACTTAGTGCAGGTTGGTGAGAAGAAATATCAACTCTTTCCAAATCAAAAGATAAATACAATATTCCAAAAATCAGAATTTGTAAGTAATATTTGTGTAATGGAAATCATTTTATTGTGATCTTGTTCTACCCAAATGCAGAGGCTGGAAATGGAATGAAAATTCTCTTTGAAACCACTACTGGTCAAGAACACCATCCTGTGTTTCCAGACCTTAGGAATTTCCTGGGAAGCTTAGAGGAAGCTACTCAGACAGTGCAGGGCTACTAAACAAATCTCATGGCACAGGTAAGCAGTATTTCTGCTGGAAGTTCCTCACACATGGAGAGGCAAGTGATGATGGTTTGTTCCGTCCGATGGTGCTGAGAACAGCCAACATGTACCCTTGACAGAGGTTATGTGTGGAAATGCCTATGTAAATAGCCACACTAGGACTACAAGCCTTATTGTGGCATCCATATGGCTTCCTGGCAGTTATGACTGATAGGTGCTTTGCAGTCTCTTGATGATAATTCTGCTTCTGTCCTCATACCATGTCCCCTTCCCCTGTGCTCCTTCTTCTTAAGCCCCTATGACTTCTTCCATGCTAAGTTTCTATCCAGATCTACCTGCTCTACTCCAACTTTCCACTTAGGAATTTCATCTGGTCTCCCCCAGGAGTGGGGCTAGTCTGAGACTTATCATAAAAGAAAGAGCTAAGGTCATATGGTACAAACTTTCAGTTATAAGATGAACAAGTTCAGGGGATGTAATGGACAGCATAGAGACTGTAGTTATTAACACTGTATCATATACTTTATACTTGCTAAGAGAGTAGATCTTAAGTGGTTTTACCACAAAGCAAAAAATGGTAACTACGTGAGGTGATGGATATGTTAATTAACTTGATTGTGGTCACCATTTCACAATGTATATATATGTCAAATTATCATGTTGTACACCTTAAATATATATAATTTTTACTTGTCAATTATATCTCATTAAAGCTGGGTGGGGGGAAGAGAGCTAAACTAATGAGTTTAGCCCACTGTCCATCAGAATTTGGCTTTACCAAGAAACATTTTGGTTGTTACATATCTGCCTGTAGATAAGTTTCACTCAGATGGGTCTCCTATTCAAATGTCCCACGGGCTCACTCTTTTGCTAAGAGGTGGTAGCGAAAGTAAGCAGTGTAAGTGATAACCTAAAAGAGCTACTTCACTATAAACTTTGTAAATTATTGAGACACAAACATAAAACACAAGTCTTATGCTTGTGGGGAATACAGCCAAGGTAAAATTGGGAGAGATATTTTTCCCACTTCTCCATGAAGAAATGCAGCTCAATTTCAGTCATTGACTGAGGACCACAGTGAGATCAGTTGGGTGTCTCCAGGACTCTCACATAAAAGGGGTACCTGTACTCAGTAGTGAGTGCCAGTTATACCCAGCATATCCAGGAACAGAGAGCTGGAGCATATGGGAAGAGGAAAAAGACTTGAATAGAGGAAATGAGGCTGTTGACCAAATACAATTTTGCAATAGAACAATGGTGGGGACTTTATTGGGAGACAGGCTGATGACAGGAGGCGAGGACAAAGGTGAAACACAGACTGCGGACAGGTGAATAGGAGAGATGAGCAAAAGATAATGTAATGAATCTTAAAATTGCAGATGTACTGAGACAATAACCAACAAACAGAATGCAAGTAGACATTCAATCACAGGGTAAATCTGGCCAAAATGGTCATATCGAGGGGTGATGTGGGATTAAGAAAATAATAAGTCTGAGTTTGATTGCTAGTGCTTGGCTACTGTTAAGATATACCTTTTGCAGAATGAACTTGCCAAAGATAAGATGAAACAACATAAAATTTAGTTTTCTGGCATGTACTGCCAACAGGAAGAAATACAGGTGCTTTTAGGATGCTATCTTGATAACTTATGTTCCTGCCTGAGCTTGAACAGTGAAAACACAAAGGCAACAGCTTTGCCCATGAAGATGTACCTATTACAGAAGTGAAGCACAGGACATTGGAAGGCCAGGAGCAACCTCAATTCTCCAGGAAATGTGTATTCACTGCAAAACAACTATTATGGGATGTAGTATGTTCAAAGGGCAAGGATGTCTGCATGCATCATAGGAAGCTGAGTGTTTGGGATTTAAACGTGGACTTTGACTTGAGTTCTGATGATTCTACTTCCTGACTGTAAAAACGGAAAAGTGTTCATCATTGTTTCCATGAGATGTGTCGTTAAAGTTCGTCTTTATTGACTGTAAGCTTGACATCTATTTGTAAGATTGCCTGGGGCTCCCAAAGTTAAAAATATTACTCTTAGTACTTTGTATTTTTGTGGCTCTTGAAGTGGTAGTGAAAATAAATTCTTAGAAGCCTCTTTTCATTAAAAACAAATAATGGTAGAAGGAGAGAGGAAAGATTGCAACTACAAAAAAGAAAGAAGCTGTTAATCTAACTTCTTGTGATGGTCGAGAGCGTTTTGCTTATGTATCACATGTTTTGAGAGCGCATAAGGATACCAGAAAATAGCAGAAGGCTATCTAGTGGCCAGGGAATTCTTGGAAGGCAGGAGGTGCAGAGATGAGACAATAAGCAACAAGAAGACAAGTAGAGGAGAGATCTCATCATGGGTACCAGGAAGATGACTTCAGTGGTTCTAACAAGGAAAAAAGCATGACAGGCATGGTGGCACATGCTTTTAGTTCCAGCTACTCAGGAGGCTGAGATGAGAGAATTCGATTGCTTGTGCCCAGGAGTTCAAGGCTGCAGTGAATTATGATTGTATCACTGCACTCAAGCCTGAGCAACAGAATGAGATCCTGTCTCTTAAACAAATAAACAAACAATCCTATGCTGAAAAGCCTCTTTCTGTTCTGGTACTCCCAAGTAAGTTAACTTACAAAAAGCCAGGGCCATCACAGCAAGGTTGTAGAGTCAGTGAAAAAATTAGGGGAGGGTATACATCAACTTTCCATATAATCCTCTGTGTTAATCATAAAATGCGTGGTTTTTGTTGACACATGCTGATCTTCCTCTGTTCCTATAGTACCTTATATATGTGTTGTATAAGAATGCTGCCTAATTTATGCACTGCACATACACTACTAAAACACTTACCCAAAGTGAGATTATTTATAAAATATGCTGTCTACAACTTTCAAAGTCATACAATGTGAGATAGAAGTTGCAAGCACAATTAAAATAGTCCCTCTGTACACTTTGGAAATTTGTGACAAGAAGTTAATATTTTACCCAAATTACTAGGTAAAATAAACTTTATTCAATATGTAGATATGTAACCAAACAAATCTATCAGTGGGATGCTACAAGATTAGTTAGCTGGGAAGCAGATTCTGAGAAGCAGTTTAGCTTGCAAGATGTTTATTAAGGAGTGCCCATGGAGTCCACATCTGTTGAAGGAATGGGAAGGAAGCAGGAAGCAGCAGGGAGAAGGTAATGGGCAAAGTAATCTCAAGAACAGCCTCCACCAACCCTATGGGGAGCTCTGAAGCTATCAGGGCACTTCAGTGTTGTCCAGACTCGGGCCAACTTGGCCAGGCCCTCGATATGGAGCCGTCATTTAATGCAGGCCACCCCTCTGGAGGGTATGTGCTTGGTTATGGCAGCTGTGTAGCTGGGGCAACCTCTGAAGGGGCTGACAACATTCTCACCTCTTAGAGCACCAAGTCCTTCATTATTGGAGGATCTGGGAAGCACATCAAGTGTCCACCCCATGGGATGTCTGTGTGCCCAGGACTACACCAGATGATATGGAGAAGATAAATAAGTAATGTATCTAAGATACAGTTATCTCTCTCAAGTGAAAGAGAAAGAGAAACCATGTGTCACACAGGAAGAAGGGCATATTTAATAGCATCAATTCTGACACTTGCAAGTTGTGTGAGCTTAACTTTTGTGTGGCTCCAATTTTTGTTTGGAAGTTATAGATAATAACTTTACTAAATTTACTTATCAGTTCTAGTAGCTTATTCGTGTAGTCTTTAGGTTTTTTCAACTATAAGATCATATTATCTGCCAACAAGGATAATTTTACCTCTTCCTTTCCAATTTTGATGCCCTTTATTTCTTTCTCTTTTCTGATTGCTTAGCTAGGACTTTTAGTGCTACGTTTCACAACGGTGGCGAAAGTGGACATCCTTGTCATGTTCCTGATCTCAGAGAAAAGTTTTTCAGTCTTTCCCCATTCAGTATGCAACTCCCTAAGGTTCTGTTGGATATGTCTTCTATTATATTGAGGTATGTCCCTTCTATAGCCAGTTTTTTGTTAAAGACACATCAAAAAAATTAAAAAAGAAAACTACAGGACAATATCTCTGATAAATATTGATGCAAAAACCTTCAGTAAAATACTAGCAAATTGAATTCAACAACACATTAAAGAGATCATTCATCATGACCAAGTGGGATTTATCCCAGAAATAAAAACTGTATTAGTTTTCTATTGCTGCTATAACAAGTTACTACAAATTGAGCAAATTGCCACAAATTTGGCAGGGTGCATTGGCTCACACCTGAAATCCCAGCACTTTGGTAGGCCGAGGTGGGCACATCACCTGAGGTCAGGAGATTGAGACCAGCCTGGCTAACATGATGAAACCCCATTTCTACTAAAAACACAAAAATTAGCTGGGTGTGGTGGTCCACGCCTGTAATCCCAGCTACATGGGAGGCTGAGGCAGGAGAATCACTTGAACCCAGGAGGCAGAGGTTGCAGTGAGCTGAGATTGTGCCATTGCACTCCAGCTTGGGCAACAAGAGCAAAACACTGTCTCAAAACAAACAAACAAACAAACAACCCACAAATTTATTTTCTCACAGTTTAGATCCATAGATCAAAAGTCTTGGCTTGTTTGCTTTGGGCCCCACAAGGCTAAAATCAAGGTGTCATCAGGGCTGTATTCCTATCTGGAGGCTCTAGAGGAGAATCCATTTCCTTGCTCATTTGGGATATTGGCAGAATTCAGTTTCTTGCAGTTGTAGGGCTGAGCTCCCCATTTCTTTGCTGGCTGTCATTTGAAGGCCAATCCTAGCTTCTAGAGGCCACCTACATTCCTTTGCTTATTGCCCTTTCATTCATCTTTAAAGTCTGTTACAGTGGGTCCGGGCCTTCTCGTGCTTTGGATCTCTCCTGCATCTTCTTCCGTCACGTCTCAGATAAACAGTCTACTTTTCTCTTCCACTTTTAAGGGCTCATGTGAATAGACTGAACTCACTCAGATAACCCAGGATAAGCTGTGTATTTTAATGTACATCACCTTACTTTGTGCATTTTTTTGTCATGTTACATATCTACAGATTTCAGGGATTAGGGTGTGAACATCTTGGGAGCCATTATTCTGCCAACCACAGCAACTTCCAGAGTTATGTGAGGAGATGTGAAATGCCTATGTGGCTGGCATAGAGTAAACTCTCAATAAACAAAATTCATGTCTGGAGTTTGGAAAAATACATTGAATAATAAGTGCTGGAGTCATCTGTAGGGCTTCATGGAAAAGAAGGGCTGAGTCTTGAAGGAAGGAAAGGACTCAGATAAAGGAAAGGACAGAAAAGAGACTACTATGTCATGCAAATAATATAAACAAAAGAACAAATGCTTCAAGTTGTAGCAGGAAGACACAGGGCCTTGATGAAAAATTGAACTGGATTCAAATGCTCACTCTACTTGTTATGAGGTTTGTTATCTTAAACATTTAAATATAACTCTCTGGGTCTCAGTTTTCCTGTTTTTATTTTTTATTTTTTTCTTATCCATTAAATGTCTGTATTCTAGAAGAAAAGCAAGGCATTTTCATATCCTCTTTCTGGCCCTTCAGTTTGACTAGTTACTGTAAACTCACATTGACTTCACAACCATATCCCTAGTTATTCCAGGAGGCTAAGCAGATTCATCTGTAATCTGCTCATGTCTTTCTAAAATGTTGAAGTGAATAGTTCTGCAAGGTTCATGAGCATATGAAGAGAAGGTCCAGAGCAGCAGTCTCCAAACTTCTTTGATGCTTCACCCATCAGAGAAAATTTTGGAAAATGTATTTCTGATACATGAATAATGAATATGCGTTAATCTATTATAGTAAACATTATACTACATTAAATGATTATTCTTATATAAAAATGTTAATGTTAATATTTGTATTTTACATTGTAATTTATTGCTTTGCTTATATAGTCTCTAAAGTGATTTTGGAAGAGCAGTCTTCCTAAATCCAGTTCTGAATGCCAGTCTGTACTTTCTGACAAATCTGTCTATATCACACTTGCTCTTTGTTCATAACCTGATATATAATCCTTTCTTTTTTATTTGGTTAAAGAACTATTCCAACATGGACCTAAAAGGGGTATGTTTGGTTTTATGGTAAAATACTGAACTGAGCTGTTTTCTACTTAACGGTGCATAAAGAAGTATGCAGGTCAAGAGAACTTTTTGAAACAGCCCAAAGCTGCTTCTGATAAAAAATTCAGTGAAACTTGTTCAGGAAACCCTGGAGATTAGAAAGGAAGGCAGAGTAAGATCAGCTCAGTGTGCATTTTCCCTGAGGCAACCCCATCTGGCTGAAGCAGCTGGGTCTCAGTCCTCAGAAACTGCCAGGTGGCCTGCCAATGTAGAGAGTCCTTGGGAAGTTCCACCTGTGCCTTTTTCTTCTAAGAGAGTCGTTCTACAGGTTCAAGCTTCTTTTCTGAGGACAAGACTGCATCCTGCCTCCATTGCTTCTTGTCCCCCTTTGTCATCATCCAGTATGCCTCTGACTTTAATACTGGGATTGGATCCTTTCCTGAATCTCCCTCAAAGAACACTTACTCCTCCAATTTAAAATCTTAAACTTGCCCTATGCATACCTTCCCTCCCTCATTACAATACTAGTTCATAGAGTTTGATTTTGTAGAGCTTTGTTAAAGAAGTTTAGATTTAATACTTTTTAAATGAGTCATTGATTATTTTGTTCTGATAAATCAATATTTTAAGGTGATGTTCTTGTTCATGGATTGAACAAGCATGAAAATTGTGGCTGGAATTGATTGGGAGTAGAGAGAAGGACTCAGAGTTGTACTAGCCAATAATCCAGCCATGGTATAATGAGATATTCACATGGTTCCCCTACCTATGTCATTTTTTGGAAAGAGAAAAGAAAAAGTTGTATCAGTGGTTTACAATATTTATGGTGGCTATCGGCAATGCACATTGAATGAGCAAACTGCTAGATGCTATTCTTCATTCAATGTGCTTGCTTAAGCAAATAATAAGAAAAATATATTTGAAAAGGGAAGACAAAGTTTGATCACATATATATTCTTTCTGAATTTGTTTCTGGTCATGTAATTCACTTTGGGAATTACAAAGGAGAAGTGAAAGTAGAGTTAAATTATTAAGTAATGCATTATTAAGGAAGTCAGATGTGTCAGGTTGGGGACGTTCTGGCACAAAGTTAAAAAATAACTTATGTCCTGGCCCTGGTGCTGGTACCAATTGACTGTGGGATATTTGGCAAAACACTTAGGTCTATAATTTTTTCAGCTATAAAAAAGGATATTCAATAATATAAACTTTAAGATTCCTTCTTGTTCTAAAATTCTATGATTGTAAAATACATAAATAATGGCTGAATTTAGAGATAATTCATTCTTTCCTCTTGTATTCAAGCATTATGCATCATTCTTCAACTATTGTCAATTTTTCATGTGTTCTTATATTTTATTAATCTATTGCATATGTGAGCCTATCTCAAAGTCTGTTTAAGAGGAAGCAGCATATGAATAAATAGTTACTATATGGTATTTAACTGTAATACAGAATAAAATCAAATTTAATAATAATCATTCTTAATAAAATGCATATGATCAAAATTACATTTTTTTTCTGGAATTGTAATATTGCAATGTTTTGAAAGCAATAAGATATTTTCAAACTAAAGAAGCCAAGTTCAGTGGTTTGTTGATAATTTGAGGAAGTGCACATATAAGGCACATATAGAAGGCACAATTGTCTGCTATGGTGGAGAAAGGCATTAGTATGGGGAATTAGAAAACAATTACATTGTATCTTACTCTGAATGGAGCTTACAAAATTATGCTTAAACATGTCAGTGTTTAGTGTCTTAAGGACTAACAATACTTCACATTAAATAATGGGATTTCAATCCAGGAACAGAAAGTGTCTAGTTTCACATGCAACCAAAGCTCTGAAGACAATGAAAATTATCACCTCTAATTACAAGCAAAACTGACTTGCTTATTTCTTCAGTTTACTTTCTCTAAGCAATCAATATTTTCATTTAAATAATACTTTTTGTGGATTAGAGTAAGGTTGGTGTCAGACACCTGCGTTTAAATTCTGACATCTTCTTTTGCTAGCCATGAGACATTGAACAAGGCCATAAATACTTTGAACCTCAATATCATCATTTGGGATGTAAAATTTATAATAGAGTGATAACTATCCTATGTTCTTCAAAGGGGTATGGCTAAGATATAACAAAATTGTTAGTGTGGAAATTATTTTGAAAACTAAGTTTATAATCACTTACCAGGGATAAAATAAAACAAAATGTAACAATATAAAGAAACAAGTGACATTTACTTAATTAATTAACTTTATATTAAATGCAAATGCTATGAAGTAAACTGAATTAAGCAAAACAAAACATGACTTTAACTTCAAAGATGACATGATCTGCCTTTGAAAACATATAGGCAAGAACACCTAATATTCTTCAACTAACACCATAAAAGTTTGCATAAATCTCTAAAACTCTCTGGAGCTCAGTTTTCCTTAATTATAAACAGTGGGTATTGGTTTGGTAGTCCCTATGTTTTCTGGAAGTCCTTAACATATGATCTGAGGAGATGATTTGGAAGAAACCCGACATTTTAAAAAAGATTTGGCATTAATATAAGAAAACATTGTAGTGTACCTTAATTGCAGAAACAAGAATTGAAAAGAATAGTATCTTTAAATCATGTCAATCTCTAAGAATAGTGAGTAGATTGATTGACTAAATAACCTGCAAATGGATAACACTTGAGAGTGACTTGAATGTTTATGATAACCATGACAACAAAACACCATGTTGCTAACTTATTAAGACTTTCTTTAAAAATGTAAAGTACCGTGAGACATCATGAAAAACTGCTAGGTTTTCAATTAGACTCTCAACTTTGGCTTGTGTGCTTCGTAAGACCATAAAATGGGTACTGTACTTTGCACGGTGCCATGTGATACTGTTTTCAGTAACCAGAGCACTAAAATTCTGCAAGTAGCGTCAGCCCTAGGCTGTCAGGCAGAACAAGGCATGGGTGCTGAATCTTGAGGGAGTGGAACCCTGTATTTTCAAATCAAGCCTGTAATAAAAATGATCCCTTAGACCGTATAGTGCTATATATATATATTCTCATGTGATGCTGCCAAGTAGGTACAATAGGTAGAATTCTCCAGTTGTAGAGATGAGGGGAAAAAAACACATGTGACTGAGGTTACATAGCAAATAAATGATAGAGCCAGAACTAGACCTTGCATTTTTTAACCTACAGTCTAATCTTGTGTTTTGTATGCTTGTTTGTTTTCCTGCTCCAGACTTGTCAACAATAATTATGGCTATTATTTTCCGAGCACTTAACTACGTGTCAGGCATAATGCCAAGTTTTTCAGATACTCCCTTTCATGTAATCAATTTTTTGTCTTTGCTGCCCCCTCTGTCAGAAAGAATAAAAAACTCATTATTTGCATTTAATAGGCAAGGAAACTGAAGCTTGGGTAGAAGAAACACAGCACCTTGCTGATGGTCACATAGCTACCAAGAGGTAGCGCCAGGACCCACAGTCATGTCTGCCTGGCTTCAGCTTTTCCTAACCCCTCACTTAGGCAGCTTGTATGTCTCTGGCAGCTGCCATCTCAGAAGTTTCTTCCTCAAGGGGTTTTGTTTCCTTGAAACAAAAAAGCAATTTGACTTAGAAATATCAAGATAGTGCAGTGAAAGACCTTGCACTATTGCTCTTTTAGGGTCTGTGATATCTAAGATTTGAATGTGATATTATTTTATGTAACCTATACATGCCTAGTTTAAATACCATGCCAATTATTTTGGAGCCAAGCTCTCTATAAGGCAGTTTTTTCTCAACTTCTACCCTACTAAACATACTCAGTAACTATGGATAGGGTTCTATGCATATCTACCTTGGGTCTTCCTCTTGTTTCACATGCTTAGAAGAATTTTTCTCCTGGACATTGACAAATATTATTTTAAAACATTCACATAATTCAGGATGCTCAAATATATTTTTCATTGTATTTGAGCATCTAAGAAACTAAGATACTCTTGAAAAACATTAATTCCATCTTCCACTACAAGCGCTTATTCTGCCCCTTCTTTCTTTTTTCCTTCCTACCTTCTTTCCTCCCTCCTTTCCTCCCTCCTACCATTCCTTTCTTCATTCCTGCCTTCCATTCTTCCATGTAATAATAATTTGGTGTGGCTGCTAATCATGAATGTGACCTTTGAGAACTCACTGTCTAGCTGAGGCAAGAGCCCATACAGGTGTTAAACAACTAACATATAACAGTAACAATGTGTCACACAGCATACATAATGTATATTTTATGTCAACTCACAGAGATCATAAAGAATTGTTCCCGGCTGGGCGCGGTGGCTCAAGCCTGTAATCCCAGCACTTTGGGAGGTCGAGATGGGTGGATCATGAAGTCAGGAGATAGAGACCATCCTGGCTAACACGGTGAAACCCCGTCTCTACTAAAAAACACAAAAAATTAGCCGGGCGAGGTGGCGGGCGCCTGTAGTCCCAGCTACTCGGGAGGCTGAGGCAGGAGAATGGCGCAAACCTGGGAGGCGGAGCTTGCAGTGAGCTGAGATCCGGCCACTGCACTCCAGCCTGGGCCACAGAGCGAGACTCTGTCTAAAAAAAAAAAAAAAAATTGTTCCCTAAGAAACACCTGAACTGACTCGAGTAGAACCAAAATATGTAAAGAAGGAAGAGGAGAGAAGAAAATTTTGTAAATTTCAAAGAGAAATAAATAGATTAATATTCAGTCTCACCTCCCAGCAAATCATTCCACTCTCTTACTAAGCAGTAAGCACAGACCATATGCACTTCTCCTGTTTAATATGTAGTCTCAAACCTCTTTTTCTTTGCCTCTGCTGCCCCCTCTGCCAGGAACGGACTCCCAACCTCCCATGCAAACCCTCCTGACTATTTTTGAAGGTCGGCTCAAGGGTAAGTCTATACCATCCTCTGTGAAGCCTAGCTGCCTTCCTCTAGCCTCCCGCTGTGTGTTGCACATAACTCCACTGTAACAGTCACCACTTTGCTGTGTAAATGCTTGTTCCTGCTCTCTCTGTGCCACACTGTGTTATCTGTTGTCTCAATCCCAGAACATCAACAGTGTGGAGCATTTAGTAAATACCTCAAGATATGTTTCAGGATTAAATAGTTCCATAAAAGCATGTATCAACTTGTTCTATATAATAATTTGAGTATTAGGATAGTGCCTCTAAGTGTTAAAGGCTCCATGTAATTCAGACTATTCTCAAAAATATTTACTCTGTGGTTTGACTCTGAGTAAAATAATGACAAAGAAAATGGCTGAGAATACAAGAACCCACACTACAGAAGGAACTACATGCAATGAAAATAGTTAACTGAAACATAAATATGCACAGAAAGAGATAAATGAGGCATTCATATAACAACAGTGTCTGAGTCTACCACAAGTGGGTTATGATTGCAGGACGCTGTGGAGCAGCATGAATAAAAGATTAAGTGGTGCGTATTTTAGGTAGGTGGATGGGTGAACATTGCAGAGAACTGGTTTTAAAAAAGCAAGAATATTCAGATTAGGTATTCAGAAATACCTAATATAAATAATTCATTTTCCTCTGAGAGTGAAACCCCAAAATGACAGTCACTAAAAGTATATTTACATGACACCTTAAACAAATTTTGTGTAATGTTTTTATAATGAAAAAAAGAAGCAATCTCTAGATGGAAAAGGTATTTCACACAACATGTACCACCAATATACAGAGACAGTGTAGAAGTGAGAATGACCATAAAGGTTTCCCCACTTCATGATAGGTCAAAACCTAGCAGAGACTGTGTTTAGAATAAAATAGAATATGTAATAGGTACTCATTATTCTCACTTACGCTGACTTTCCAAATCATCCCTGGGAGTGAAGACCTCTGGCTACTTTCCAAGAAATTAGCAAAAGAAGGGAATAGAATCACCAGATGTTAGAACTTGAAGGTTTTGAGGTTCTTTTGCCGCCTTTATTTTCAGATGAGGATATCTTTCACAGCCCAGAAAGGTAAAGAAATCTACCAGGTGGTCAAATATTTTTAAATGAGAGAATTGGAGCTAAAATCCAGGATTCCCGATTCCCAGTTCAGTGCTCTTTCTTACACACTAAGCTATGCCAAAATCCACTCTAAAATAAAACCCTAAAGCTACTAGCCTTAACATTTATAAGGTGTTTCTACAAGGACATAGGTTTTGCTCCATGCCTCATGTCAGGTCTTTGTTTCTTTCTTAAAGAAAGAGTTACCTGGACAACAGTCTCATAGTGACATCTGGTGACTAAGTCAGGGTAATACAAAACATAAGAAGAAGAAAAATAAAGTATCAATGTGCTTTTGTTTGTTAAGATTTAGGTAGGACAATTAAATCCAAAACTTAGAGGACACATTGTAATGCCTTAAGATTGTATTTCATGGTTTCCTTCTTCTTTAATATGTCTACAAACAGGTGATGTTTTATATTGATTATCTTTTTGTAATAACAGTGAATTATTGCCGATCTTGTGGCATCTGAGTCTACATAAGCTATTCAACAAAGATTTATGAGAACCTACTATGTGACAGAAGCAGTTGTAGCTCCTGGGGACACAAAGCCTAGTTGTGGAATTAACCCAATACAGCGAACTATGAAATAATTTGATAAGAGCTGGAGTTAAGATATACATAAAATATGCTGAGGAAAGAGTGACTGACTGGTAAGTCAGAAATGCTTTAGAGAAAATGAGACCTTTTTAACTTCACATTTAAAAGTTGTTAGGAGTCCACCTGATTTGAAAAAACAAAAATTCTCAATTCATTCTCTCAAATATAACAAAAAGCATCCAAAATAAAAAATATTTTTATTTAAATTCATTCCATCAGTGTGATTGTCAGTGACATTGCTTCATTATTGGTTAGCTTAGTCCTTGTAAAGAAAAAGTTTATGTTGCTGTTTCTGGTCAATAACACAGGTAGAGAATACTTAGTATCCTCAATCTCTTCTATTTCCTATTTCAATTTCTGGTACAGAGGTCTGGGGAAGAAACCCTAGAGTTGCCTGCCTTTAAGTATTCAATTGTTACTTATATAAGGTCTTCTATATATCAGGTTCTCCTTATGGTGCTGGAGATGAAACAGTAAACAAAATCCATGCCTTCATTGTACACATATTCTAGAGGGGAAAACAGTCAATACGTAGATACGTCACATATGTAGTAAGTCAGATGGCTATAAATAGGAAGAGAACTGTGCAGGGGTGGGGTTAGATAGTATTGGGGGAGGAAAGTGTAATCTTAGATATGGTTGCCAGGGAAAACCTCTCTGAGAAATTGACATTTGAGGAAAGGACTAAAGGATGTGATGGAAGAAGATAAGCAGATATTTTGCAGATATTTAAGGAAGAGATCTCCAAGCAGGGGGACAGTCAGAACAAAAGCCCTGTGCTGGGAATGTGCTGAGAGTGGAAGCACACCAAGGAGGACAGTGTGGCTAATGATTGAGGCCTGAAAAAAGTAGAAGAAATTAGGTCTAAAAAGAAGTGGGGACCAGATCATGTAGGGCCTTGTTAGCCTTGATAAGGAGGGTGCTGGGAATCACTGTAGACTTTGGGACTCAGAGGTGACATGACCTGGTCTGACCCAGATGCTATGTTCAGAATGGATAATATGGAAGCAAGTGCTGAATCAGAAATAGCAAAAGTAAAGCATTGTATTTATCCAGGAGATAGCTGATGGTCATTTGAAGAAAAGTTAGCAGTGTAAGAGGAGTAATTAGATTCTTGACACATTTAAAAGGCATAATTAACATGATTGATGGATCAAATATGCATGGGGAAATGAGAAAAGTCACTTCAAGAGTGACTCTGAATTGCTTAAGCGGTGGGAAGAAATAGACATTTAATGAGATAGCAAATATGTAAGAGGACCAGGTTTGGAGGAGCAGGACATCAAGAGTCCAACTTAGGATATATTAAATTTGATATGTCTATTAATTGTGCAGGTAAGGATGCCTAGTAGGAGTTGAATAGACTCTCGAGTTCAGGGGAAATAACATTTGACCATCATCAACATTCGGATACTATTCAAAGGCTGTGTGGTATCACCTTGTGAGTGAGTGTTGATAGAGAAAGGATCTAAAGACTGAACCCAGTGGAGGGATGAGATAAACAAGTTAAGAGAGCTTGGGGAACATCTGAAGTGAATTGGAAAACTGAGAGTAGCTCCCAGAAGTCAAATGAAGAAAGTATTTCAAGAATGAGATAATTACCTACTGAATCAAAGATACTGAGAGGCTGATTAAGACAAATACTAAATTTATCACTGAATTTAGCACTATGGAAATCATAGGTAATCTTGAGAACAGTTCTTTTTCTTAGTGTGGTAAACTTTTTGAAGTAGATTCAAATGAGAATGGGAAGAGAGAAAAGGGGGAGAAGCAACATAAGAAATCTCTTTTAAGGAATTTTGTGTGTACAGAAACAGAGGAATCAGGTGATAGTTGGAAATTATTTTAAAGAAAATGGGTTATTTTAAAGAAAAAAGGTATTACAACATGTTTGCTCTATTGTGGGAATAATCAAGTTGAGACAGAAAATTATTTTTTAAGGAAGAGTCTAATTGCTTAAGTGAAAGAGAATGAGACCCTGTGCATAAGTGTGATCAGGTAGGATCATGTACAGCTCAAGTAAGAACAGGAAGGAAGAGACAATAAACATGTACAGATAGGATGGGCTGGTCGATATGGTGGTGAACAAGCATGTGAGTTATCTACTGATTATTTCTATTTCCTCAGTGAAATAGGAAGCCAGGTTCATAAACCAAAATGAAGAGGAACGAGGCAGTATTGGAGGTTCACGAAAAGTAATGGGTGTAAAAATACGTAAAGTAGAATTGCCAGGGAGTGTGAAAATACATTTCCAATTAAGGATGAAGAATGTAAGGTGAGGCCAGCCAACACCCCTGCTTTGCTTCAACTACATCAGCTGCATAGAATCAGGCACAGAATACATGGAAAATTGCATTTAAGTAGGGCCTGGATTTTACAAAAGTAACACAATGAAGAAGAGAAGAGCAAGGCTATTTGAGGGTGTTGTGGGAGAGTGAGATTGTAACACATTAGCTAAGTAAGAAGAGGACTGAGAATTTTGGAGTATAAAGGAATGAGGAAAAGTGTAAATACAGTGGGGTCAAAGAACGTTTGGAGCCAAGGCACTAAAGGCAATGAGCTGAAAATTTAGGTGATTATCAGTTAGTGACATAGTTTAAATGGAAAGTATAGAAGGGGACAATCATCCGTCATGAAAAGTTCTAGGGTACAGCCAAGATCTGAGTAGCTGAAGTAGAATGAAAGTAGAATGGACAACCTTTCCACATCCAGGTTGAGTGACAGAAGAGGGATAGGCAACAAATTATCAACCACTTGAGAGAACATATCCCCTAAGTTTGTTATTGCTATTTTTCTTTCAGCACATATTTGTTGGAATGCCAACTATATTCAGTTCAATTAATATGGGCTTCTTAAATAAGGACTCCAGCACTGGATAATCCTGCCATTTATTTTGATAAATTCCATCCTGCTGCTCAGATCTATTGGCATCTACAGCATGTCTTTTGAGAAGACAGGCATTCACATCCCTATGTCCTAGCAAATTTCCAACTCAGAAAATCACATTAGGCTTCTTTGTGTATCTTCCAACCATTTCAATGGAAAATACAATTCTCTGATTTCTTCCTACGGTATTTACCAGTGAGAATGTTGCCTACCAGTTCTAGGGTGGGGGAACCCAATACAAATCACCAACCTTTAGGTGACACCCTGTCTTTAAAGTGCTTTCAAAGTCTGCAGAGAAAAAGTTCCCAGTGGCTATAAGACCTAGGAGTTAAATCATGCATTCTAAGTAGCAGATCACTCGAATATAATTGGCTAGTGAGTTCATTTTACTCTTCTCTTCTTGGTCACATGTTACCGCCCTTGTAGCCTGCATGTTCCCTTTCCCAGACTTACAAAGCGTGTTTTCTTGAATTTGTTCTCTTTTTAAATTCACACAGTCCTAATGATTCTTCTTTGACAAGAGTCTTTCACTCTTACAATTCAATTCAAGTCATCCACATGCTTCTTATGAGCAAGGGTCTGGGACCTAGGGGAAAAGGGAATAAAAAGATGAATGAAATTTGATCCCTGCAGTCCAAGAGCTTGCTGTGAAGAAGGAAGCTTGGCTTACATTGCCTTCCTAATCCCTTGGCTAGGCAAGAACAGAATATTGTCTAAAACCTCCTCACGTCAGCAGTCCTCTGGGGTGGTGACTGGAAGCAGAATTTAAACAAAAATATAATTGACACACAATAATTGGGCACATTTATGGGGTACAACCTGATGTTTCAATATGTGTTTACATGTGTGCATTGTGTAATGATCAAATTGAAGTAATTTACGCACAACCTTGAAGAGAGATTTTTGAATATTCTTATTACAAAGAAGTAGGAATTTTTAACAGACAACTGAGATGATTCTTGTGCACACTAAGTCATTCTGATGATAGATTTACATTTCTTGTTTTGTTTTGTGTGTGTGTGTGTTTGAGACAGTCTTACTCTGTCGCCCAGGCTGAAGTTCAGTGGCACAATCTCAGTTCACTTCAACCTCCACCTCCAGAGTTCAAACGATTCTCCTGCCTCAGCCTCCTGAGTAGCTGGGATTATAAGTGCGTGCCACCACACCTGGCTAATTTTTATATTTTTAGTACAGATGGGATTTCACCATGTTGGCCCTGCTGGTATCAAATTCCTGGCCTCAAGCGATCTGCCTGCCGTGGCCTCCCAAAGTGCAGGGATTACAGATGTGAGCCACCAAGCCTGGTACATTTACATTTCTTATCTGTATTTTTCCTTCAGTAAGTGCTTAGGAATCCTACTTCCCCCAATATTTTTTCCTATTTCAATTTTTTAGCATGTATATCATGTTACTACTCTGCAGACATTTGATTTTCCCCTTTGTTTACTGTAAAGTATATTTTTATACACTTTGATTAGTAATGGAAGTATTCTAAAATCTGCCTGCAACCTCTCTTTCTGACTCTACATTTTAGGGAATAATTCTCTGCTATGGAATGTAAAAAAACGACAGAGCCTGTGGAGTTAGAGACCTCATTTCAAATTATAGTTATCCCTAGGAATAAATCTGAGTGACAGGTGGTATGGTGTAATAACAAGTACAAAGCTATGGTTAAGCAAAGCTCAACAACCTTATGTGTAAATTGGGATGACAACAGCCTACCTCAAAAAATGTAAAGGTAAACGAGATAATGTAAGACTGACACTTAGTAAGCATTTAAAAAAACCCAAAAAACCTATCATTGCCATGATTACTCTAGTTATTCTATTTCTCTATGCTCCAGACAAATGGACTACTAATGACCCAGGGTTCTTCCCCACTCTCTTCTTCACAAGGAAATATTCACTCTCTGTTGCCTTTTATTAAAATCTACTGCCCCTTTTAGACTGAGCTCAAGTGCTCTCCCTTAGAAGCCTTTCCAGATTATCCCATGGCCAAGAATGATCACTGCTTCCTCTTCTTTACATACAGATGTTTCTCTCCTTCTTGACAATTATTTTTGTGCAATTATTTTCTTTTTACTTGTGTTTTAATGTACCCCCACCCCACCATTTTCCAGACTGTTTGCTCCATGAGAGAGGAGACCATCATCTCTGTGCTTACCATTGTATGACCAGTATCCTGAGGAGTGGCTGTTACATAATTACATCAGGCACTCAATAAATATTGATGAATAAACACTGGATTTTAAGGCAGGTATCATATCTTACGTAGTATATCATAGCTTACATTTTATGTCCCTCACACAAATACCACAGAGTGAAGTATCTGACAGCTAAGGTCATTTCTCTTGATGAGTACATAGTCCAGTCTGAAACAGATATGCCAAAAAAAAAAAAAAAACTGGAATAAACAGGTGAATTGTTTTAATAAAGGCACTGTATTAGTTTCCTAGGACTGCCAGAACAAATCACCTCAAACTTAGTGGCTGAAAACAACAAAAATTTATTGTCTTACAGTTATAGATGCTGGAAGTATAAAATTAAGGTGTCAGTAGGATTGGTTCCTTTCTGGGGCTGTGGAGGAGAATCTGTCCCAGGCCTTGCTCCTTAACTTGTGGATGGCCATCTTCTCTTTACATCTCTTTACATTATCCTCATTCTAAATGTCTCCAAAGTTTCCCCTTTGTATGAAGACACCAGTCATATTGGATGAATGCCTATACTAGTAACCTCATTTTAACTTGATTATCTATGTAAAGATCCTATGTCTAAATAACTTCACATTGTAAAGTAGAGTACTGGAGGGATAGGACTTCAGCTTGTTCTATCTCAGATAGAGAGGAGCCATTTCTTGTGAATTAGGAAGAGGAATATACTGAATCCATAATAAGCACATAAAGAGTTGGCTGATTGATAGGAGAGGTGACATGTTTCCAGCTCTAGTAAAAAACAAATTGAAGTGGCATATAAAAAGGTACGGAGTATGACAGAATGAAAAATAAATGAACAAGAATACAGACAGGATGTGGTAAATTATCATGTTTCCCTAATATGTTATTGGACACTAAATGGTACTAGAATTATTAATTAATAATAATTCTAAACTGTTGCAATTGAAAGAATATATTAAGTGGTGTTATATGAGAAGTGCCAGGGCATCCTCATTTCTGTCCAATGGGAGAAACATTTTCATTTGGGACCTCCATGAATAATACAATCTTTTAGTTAGGAGAGCTGCATTTTGAGTGGTGCAGGCAGAATGGTGATCTCTCACACACAAACACTAAGAGAGACAGAGAGAGACAGAGACAGAGACAGCAGAGAGAGACAGAGAAAGGAAGTACAGGTACTCACATAGAGATAAGCTATTTCTTGACATTAAGAAATAAAGTAGAATCCAATGGAGGGAAATAAAAACGTGTCAGGAACATAGTTAATTCACATACACGTGAAGGTAAACACACACTGCTTGATACTTACTGAGGACTTTGAAAATTATGAGTGTGTCTGTGTGTACATTTGGCTCTCTGTATCCATGGATTTTTGCATCCATAGATTCAACCAACCATGAATTTAAAACATTTGGAAATAACAAACATTAAAAAATAACAATGGAACAATAAAAAATAATACAAATCAAAAATATAGTATAACAACTATTTACCTAGCATGTATGTTGTATTAAGTAGTATAAGTAATCTAGAGATAATTTAATGTATAATAGAGGCTGCATAGGCTATATGTAAATACTATGCCACTTTAAACTGATAAGAACAGATACTAAACTTCATCTTGCCAAAAGTCAGAGAAACGATATAACCATGCCACTTCTATAAGGGACTTGAGCTGAGCATTGTACAGATTTCGGTATCTTTGGGGTTCCTGGAAACAATTCCTTGTTTTTTTTATATATATATATATGGATACCTACTGAGTGACAGGTGATATCATACCATACCACTTGTCACTCAGTAGCTATCCTATACGTGTGTGTGTGTGTGTATATATAGGATACCTAGGAAAGACAACATATATATACACACACATATATACGCACATATACGTATATGTGTGTATATATACATGTGCGTGTGTATATATTTCACCTAAAATAATTATCTTCCATGTGTCTTTATCTTCTGTTCTGGTACCATACCCATCTGTGTTCAATTTTTTTTTGTACTGAAAAGTACACAGGGAATTGGAGATATATATACACACACACACACACACACACATATATATGCTGTCTGTCCTCGGTATCACAGGGAATTGAAGAGACATATATGTATATATATATGTCTACATGTAAACATATATGTATGTATGTGTATATATGTACACATATATATGTGTGTATATACATACTTTTCAGTACAAAACAAATTTGAACACAGATGGGTATGGTATCAGAACAGAAGATAAAGACACATAGAAGAAATTTGCAACAACATGAATGGAATTGGAGATCATTATTTTAGGTGAAATAATCCAGGCACAGAAAGACAAACATTATTTTATTTCAGGTGAAAGACAAACATTTTATTTTAGGTGAAATAATCCAGGCACAGAAAGACAAATATTACATGTTCTCATTTATTTGTGGGATCTAAAAATCAAAACAATTGAACGCATGGAGATAGAGAGAAGGATAGTTACCAAAGGCTGCAAAGGGTAGTGTAGGCTATGAGGGTGAGGTGGGGATGGTTATTGGGTACAAAAAATAGTTAGAAAGAATAAATAATACCTAGTATTTAAAAACACAACACGGTGACTATAGTCAAAATAATATAATTGTACACTTTAAATATGAAATTAAATATATATACCAGACTAGGACACCAAGTTGAATTACCCCAGCATGCAAAACCCACATTGATCACCATGCTCGCCCCAAGGGAAGCTGTACAATGTCTGGCTCATCCAGCACCCCATCATTTATCACTAGCAATCTCTTGTCCATTATCGTGTTTGAATTAATAGCATTTTAACAGTACGAAGATTTTATTTTTAAAAAACAAATAATTATTTAATTTGCCTTTTAAAAACTTTTTGAAAACTTTTTAAAAAACTTTTTTAAAGTCCTGAGGAGTATTTTTTTTAAAGTGCTGAGTTATAAAACTCCATATATTGGGCTATGATAGCCTTACCTGATTCTTGCCAAGAATCTAGTACCCAGAAAATGCAAATACAAAGTAAGCAACTCAAAAATAAACAAATAAATTGGAGCTATGCTACCTGTTGAAATATGACCTAGCGCAAACACCTATGGCACTTGCTTGTGAATCACACAAGTTTTTGGTGTCCTGAGTTTTGACTGAATGAGCGAGTTTACGCTGGACCACAAGGGAGCCCCTCTGTCAATAGCATACTCCGTTTATGTATTAAGTCAATAATGAAGAGAAAAGAAACATTTATGACCCGAAGTCTCTTTAACTGAATGGAGGTAAAAGGGAAACAATGAATGAGAAAAGTACTCTGCCCTTTTAAGAATCTTGGATTCACATTCCTGATGAAGTTATTTTTCCTTCTTTCACTGATTCCCATTTCACTCTATTACATAGCACCGTGTTCCCCAGAAGCTCCTGAATGAAGGGCATCACTCAGCTGTGTTAAGTATCTGCAACAATAAATATACTAGTTTCAATGTCTAGGCTATGGATATTCCTTTTTACTAAAGGTAAGACAGCTGCCCAGGTTTGACAAAATTAATAATAATAATAATTAATAATGACAAATTTTTATTCTATTGAGTTACTTGGCTTGACTTGTAGAAATAGCAACATTCATCTGAAATGCCCCCTCCTACACCTATGTCTAAGGGCAAAGCATACCAATGATCCCACATACACCACAGATAACTTCATTTTACGTATTTTATTCTATTACCAAACTAAATTTTTATCACATAGATCTACCTTCATACTTTGTTGCTCACTGAACACTTCAGTAATTCTCAACATCCCATGTAAAGCATTAAGCACAGTCCCAATGCAGAGCAAATAAGCAGTAACTGTTAGTTATTATAACTTTATTATGTCTTTTCAGTGCATTAAACCACTGCTCTGATTCCTAGCCCAACATTCTATTAAACCACAAAATCCAGTTGAATAATATATGGTAATATAATAAAACGGCGATAAGTGCTAAATACTCAGATAGTAACACAGATGGAATCAGACAGCTTTCCCACGAAATAGAGAAAATGGTAGATAGGAGATACAGGCCTGAGCACTCTAAGCAGAAGCTAAGTTATCACAGGATATCCTGGCAATCTGTGGCACATGAACCCTTTTCTTCTGGAATCCGGAACTATGTTGCAACTCTCACTTTCTCCCTTGCTAGAGACCCAGTTTGTTCCCTTGTGATTATCAGCAGTTGAGAAATCCTTAGACCATCCGAAAGGACTACTTTTTATATGTATAATGAACAGAGTGTAAAGTGTAAAGGATTATTTCGAAGAGAAACTCCCGGTTCCCACTTAAAATCCTTTCTTGTTTCTGAGTTTTTCAAATGGAGCCCTCTTTACCAGCTTGCCCCCTCAGAGATAAGCTGTTCCCCTACTTATTCAGATCTGAGATTTGAAAACATTCCTTTTCCTGTGAATTCAGCTAGGACAAAGCTGGAGCTTTTTGAAAAAATTTGAAAAACACATTTTTTAAAGATGAAAATTTTTAAAAATTGAAAAAAAATACATTTATAGAAAGAGACTTCTAATCCAAATTTAACTTCTCAAAATATGTTTTGACCGGTTAGCACAATGTTTCAGTCTTTCTGGAGAATGCCCTTTGAAACTGTTTTCTTCTACACAACTTCCTCCTTTCCTTTGACTTTCCTGCTCTGGAAGGGAAGAACTAGAGCAGGACAGATCAAATTACTCACGAGGAAGGACAAGAAATAAGGAACTGAGTTATCAACAATTGGAGAAAGAAAGCTGATGTCAGTATCATTTCATATATGATTATGTCAGAGTCAGGTGGATAAGCCAATCCTGTTGAATAGCATACTTTTCCTGCTACTTCCGAAGGATAAAGAGGTCTTTCTCTTTCTCTTACAAAGCCGTTCTAGCTAGTAATCTTACAGGACACAAAGAGCTTGTTTTCATGTTATTTCTAAGTAACTCAAAATACCTCTAAAGTTTTGCATATTTTGAAAGTACTATAGTCACAGTGCTGAGAAAAGGAGTAAATAAGATAATGTATATAAAAACACTTGGCTCAGTCCCTGGCTCTGTGGTTGATAAATATTAAGTTAGTATTAATTATTATTATAATATCCAAAGAGTCCATTGCAAGATACAGAAGAATGGAGGCAGCCATAACACTAAGAGAAAAGTCCATTATCTCCAACTATTTATCCTCTAGCCCAACATAATTGCCATTAGGAAGAAAGAGCAACTTTAACAAAAATTTTAAGTTGCAGTAGATGTTCAACTTTAAATCCATCCCACAAACATTTCTAACCAAAGGAACATAGAAGATTTAATCTTATTTTCTAGGTAGTATAGACTTAATTGTGAGAACAAAATAAAAACTTCGGGAAACGTTAGTGAAGAGAAATAAGAGGTGTGAAGAGCTGATTATTACAATTCCTTCTTTCCCTTCTTGACTTTTATTGCTGATGGATAATAAAATATGCAAAGAATGTGCTGAGAAATAACCTAAACAAATAGGCCAGTATACCACAAAGATCATTTAAAATTTAAACAATTAAAATAAGATATCATCTGCTAAAATAATAACTGGCAGGGCTAGCACAGTTTCTTCTTTCATGTATTTCTTCCTTCATTTGAAGAATAAACATACAACTGTGTGTCAAATGGTGTAGTATACTTGAGTCATTCAGAATTAATTAGGCATCATTCCTGCCTTTGAGTCAGTCTAATGAGGAAGAAAATCTTTCAATAATAATTTCATGTCCTTCATGTCATTACAGATGGGTAGATACAGTACTATGACAGCACAAAAGATAAAATAAAAATATCTTCCTGCAGAAGGTCCAAATAAGTCCAATGCAAAGGTGATATTTGAGATGAGCCCTAAAGTATGCCTAAAACATTTCCAGAAACTTAAGTGGCAGTTAATATCACAGGCAAATGAGACAGATTTTTTTAAATCCTAATTTCTCAAAATAGCCAACAATATTCTAGAAACCATTTGAAGTTCGATGTATCCAGTTTTCATATGTGATGGCAGGAGGGAATGGGGGAGTACTAGTGAATTAGAGGTGAGGCTGGAAAGCTTAATTACTCAGGATTCTATACAATAGGTAAAATAAACCAATTCCAGTTGTCTTAAGCAAAAAAGAGAGGGATTAAGGGTGGTAGGGGCTTATTATAAAGACACAAGAATGTCTCACGGAAGCCAAAGGTAGAAATGACAATGGGTCTCAGAAAACGCAGGAATTAAGGTCTTGGAGATTATAAATTGAAGGAGTGCTCCATTTCTAATATTGTTTCTGCTACTCTCTGGGCCCTTGCTTTATTCTGCTTTCTACTTAATCCTGATTTCTTTGTTATTCAATTCATATGGGAGGTAAAAGCTGACTAGCCACTCAGGTAATGCTTCCAGTCACCTTAAATTTTAATTCAACAGCTTAGTGCAAATATTCTCCAAAGCTGAATCAGATATCTACTCTTCATCCATTTCACTGTGACCAGGGGCATGAAGTTTTCAAGGTAAAAGTTCATCACAAGACTAGATTTGTATGAGATTCTGAAAAGATTTGTACGTCTCGATGAAAAGTTTAAACTTTGTTTTGCAGAGAAAAATAAAGAATAAAGGCAAAGGTTTACAAGGAAAATGACTTTTTTTTTCCTTTTAGGACTAAGTAGAGGTAGCTGTTGGTTATGAGTAAAATAGTCAAGAGTGATGGGATTTTAGCCTGAACTGCAGTGAAGAGTAGTGTCATCATTTATCCAGGTAGGACAGCGAGGGAAGTCTGGCAATAGGCTGGGTTGGTATTGGGGAGACACAAAGTAAATTTGTTGGACAGTGGGTTGTAGAGCAACTTATCTTTCACTGTGTGAAGTTTGAGCTGTCTAATATACTTCCAGTTGGAGACCTCAATTAAGCAATTACATATTTAATGCTGAATCTCAAGGGAGAAGTCTAAGTTGACAACAAATATGAAAAATGCAGGTCTCGATCAAGATCAGAAGTGTTTAGTGCACCAGCTTCTGTACCAAATCAACCCATTCAATTAAAAAAATAATGTATTCTTTTATAGCCATAAAGTTTATTTGGGTGTTATTGATCGCGCCTAGCAATGATTCAGTAATCTGGGCTATTTCTGTCTGTGGCTGTGTCATTCTCCAGGGCTTCTGAATCCTCTGCTGGAGCCTCTGTTCCAGAAACCATTAAGGTAAACAAAGAGAGGGAAAAATTGTATAGGAGGTTTTGGAGGGGGGATAAGCTTGGAAGAGGCATATATCACTTCCTCTCATATTTTATTAGCTCTTACACAATAATGAGGACACCCCTACTTTTAAGGGAGACTGACATTCAGCCTAGCTGTATTCCCAGAACAACAGGGAAATGTGGTTGGTGAACCTCTAGCCAGTGGCAGTCAGATACAGATGGTACTTAACTTTCTAGAAGCTAAGTCATGATTATAGGCAAGTATGCTATAGTTATAGATTACAGGCAAGTATGCTGGAAGTTAAGTCATTATTATAATAATAATTAATACTAACTTAATATTTATCAACCACAGAGCCAGGGACTGAGCCAAGTGTTTTTATATACATTGTCTTATTTACTCCTTTTCTCAGCACTGTGACTATGGTACTTTCATAATATGTAAAACTTTAGAGGAAGTTAGTCATGAGTTTGAAATCACCTCAAGAGACACTAAAGAATGAAAAGAGTAGGGCCAAAGAGAGAGCCCTGGGACACTCCAACATTTAAAGGTCTGGCAAAAAAAAAAAAAAAAAAAAAAGGTGGGCTGGCAAAGGAGACTGAAAAGGGACGCCAGTCAGTTTCAGAGGACAACGGTGTCATACAGTTTGGAAGAGAAAGAATTAATGAGGCAATTATCAATTAACTTTGTTAAAGTCTCTGAGTGTCTGCACTGACTTTTTTTTACATCCTTGAGGACAGATTTATATATAGAAAACTCTTCAGAGTTTTACTTTAATTTTTATAATCAATATTTAACTGATTGAACCTAGATTAAAAAAAAAACTCTGTTCTTTAGCTTCCTTATGTTCAACATACGTATCTACTCTATTTAGAAATCTAATAAATTTTAACAATAACTTACAGGATATTTCATAGTCTTTGTCTTATTTTACATAGTTAATTAAATACTGTTTTTTTAAATTTATTTATTATTATTATACTGTAAGTTGTAGGGTACATGTGCATACCGTTAAGCATTTTAAGCAACATTTATAAATGTATTCTATTAATTTGTAGGTAGTTCAATGGTCTGTCCAGCAAACATTTCTAAGTACTTAAAATTAATTCTTGTAAGTGTAATATATTTAATTTATAATTATGAGTAATCTTAACTTATTTTTTCTTTTCTTTCTTTTGTTTTTTTTGGTTTTTTTTTTTTTTTTTTTTGAAACAGGGTCTCACTCTGTCACCCAGGCTGGAGTGCAGTGGCTTGCACTCAGGCTTACTGCAGCCCCAACCTCCCAGGTGTGAGCTATCCTCTCATCTCAGCCTCCCCAGTAGCTGGGACTATAGGCGCAAGCCGCCACACCCAGATAATGTTTCCATTTTTTGTAGAGACAGGTTTTCACCATGTTGCCCAGGCTGGTCTGGAACTCCTGAGCTCAATCAATCTGCCGACCTCAGCCTCTCAAAATGCTGGGATTGTAGGAGTGAGCCACTGTGCCTGGCCCAATTTTAACCTCTTTTCCATTTTCCAGTCACAGTGCATATAAATACACTTAATGCATAAAATGCACTTAAATGCATTTAAATTCAAAAAGTACTTTGAATTTAAAACCCAAAAGGTGGCCGGGCATGGTGGCTCACACCTGTAATCCCAGCACTGTGGGAGGCTGAGGCGGGTGGATCATGAGGTCAGGAGATCGAGACCATCCTGGCTAACACAGTGAAACCCCGTCTCTACTAAAAATGCAAAAAATTAGCTGGTCTTGGCGGCGGGCACCTGTAGTCCCAGCTACTTGGGAGGCTGAGGCAGGAGAATGGCGTGAACCTGGGAGGCGGAGCTTGCAGTGAGCCGAGATCACGCCACTGCATTCCAGCCTGTGCCACTGAGCGAGACTCCGTCTCAAAAAAAATAAATAAATAAAACCCAAAAGGTGAGCTCAACTACTCAATTTATACAGCTTACATTAGAAACAAATTTCATTGAATAGTCAATATTCTTTTGAACAGTACACATCATATTTTTGAAATATTAAATATGCTTAAACTTATTTTAACTAATGGGTTTAATTACCCAAATATTTCTATGTTTACTTTAAATATTTTAATGGTAAAACTAGGCTTTCCCACAAAGGAAACAACAGTGTTATCACAGAGTCTTTAAGGATACTCCCTTAGATAGTTGGAATATGCATATTTGCCTAAGATACTGACCAGGGACTCTGGTATCTGTTATTGTGATAGAACAAACTCAGTCTTATCTGTAGTCACCGTATTAACTCACTCAATGGTCTTGCAGATCTTATAGCCCAGGTACATTACATGCTTCAGTTTGGATTTTACCTGTAATATTTTTTCCCACAGAACTCTGCAAACTCATCCAGTGGTTACATTACTGGATTTAATTTTCTTTGGCTTTTATATTATTTAAAATATCTTATTTCATAGGTCAAAATACCTCTGATCTTGATGGAAACCTACATCTTTGTCATGTTTTTCCTATTTGATAAGAATATATGTTCTTATGGGTCTAAATAATTCTTATGGCTATATCATGTCACGTGATTCAGTCATTCCACTGATACACAAACCCACAAACACACACACACACAAAAAAAAAACAGAATCAAAGAGAACTGATCACTGCCTTTGACAAGACGTAGACCATTGGTGTAAAGGTAAACTGAGGCTGGAGCCAAACCAGGAATGAAGACACAAGGCAAATGGCAGTGAGAATAGCCTTTATTAGGACTCGAGGGCGAGGTTCCTTGGTCCAAAGGTGTGGGCCGAGGAAGTCGCGCTGAGGGAGGAGGGTAGGGGCTTTTTTATAGCCCGAGAGGTAGGGAAGCTGGTTGTACAAACAGGGCCTGGGGGATCTTGAAACTACAAGGGCAGGAGTCGAGTAAGGGTCATGAGGAAGGGGTCTTTGGAAACTGTTAACTGAAACTGCTGTTTACGAACTTGTGGAATGCAGGTGAGCTGCAGGTCATGGGGGAGTGTGCTTGCCCAGCTGGAACCTCTGACGTATGCAAGTCTGCGGGTGTGTTCAAAGAGGAAGGGAAGTCTCGAACAAAGGGCCTGCTACGCCGGGTGGCACTGCCATGTCGGGTCTAGATCCCTGCCTAACAATTGGTAACTTTGAGAAGAGCCATTTCTGGGAACGGTAAAGATTATAGATGAGGTAAAATTGAGCAATTTGCCTATATTTGCATATATGAGTTACTGACATAAATTTAAAATCAGGTATGTATGATTTCATATACCTAACCCATTGAACATAATAACTTAACCTCACCTAATGTAAACATCCCAGAACACTTACATTAGCCTACAGTCGAACAGAATCATCTAATACAAAGCCTATTTTATAATAAAGTATTGAATATCTCATGTAATGTATTGCATACTATACAAAAAGTGAAAAAGCAAAATGATTGTATGAGTACTTGAAGTATGGTTTTTGCTGAATGTGTATCACTTATGCACCACTATAAAGTTGGAAAATCCTAAGTCAAATCATCCTAACTCAGGGAGCATCTGTTAAATTCTTATGTGAATCAGGTATATGTAAAAAAAAATTGTTTTAAGTACTCATGTGATATTATCAAGAAAGTGAAAAGACAACTACAGTATCAGAGGAAATGTTTGCAAATCACATATTTGATAAGAATTTTGATATGAATAACATGAAATACCCCATTTTTATGTCTATTCTTTGAAATATTATGAATATAATATTCTATAAATATTACAAAGTGATAAAATGAAAAGCTACATCTTTTATATACTCATGTAAAATTCTGCCTTATGGAATAAAATAAATTACAAAATTAGAGTCATAATATATACAGAAACTCCTACAAATCAAAAAGAAAAAGGCAGAACACCCAAGAGAAAATGGGACAAAACACCTGGTCAGTGCAAAAAAAGAAGAGTACAAATTAGCAGCAACCACAGAAAAAGCTGCTCCATTTTAGTTGCCATCAGTAAAATACCAGTTGGTTGGCAAGAACAGAGAGAAACTGGAATTCCACATACTCCTCTGGTATGAGTAGTACATATAAACCTTAGAAAACTCTAAAATTTTCTGCTAAAGCTGAACATATACATACCTATACCTCTAGATAAATACCCACAAAAATAAATACATATGACCTCCAAAAGATATGCACAAGAAAGTTCACTGAAGTATAATTTCTAATAGCCAAGAAGTGGAGAAAATCTAAAAATCTATCAAGGAGAGAATAGATAAATAAACTGCAAAACTTATACAATTGATAAATCCACAGCACTGAAAATGAGTGAGCTATTGCTACATGGAAAGACATGGAGTGTCCAGTGGTGTGCTGAAGCCTGCTTCTGCCAGCTTACAAAAGGCAATTGTGGCCATCCCTTTCAGACTGCACATTCAGTAACTTCTTGTTGTTTCCTTGAAATCTGCCATGGTGGGAATATTTGCATCACATAAATCAGTAAATGCTGCAAACAAGGCTTTTCCCTTTCTTTAGAGCTGACTTACTAGCACACTACTAATGTATTTCACAAGCATAATTCCTAGGGAAACAAGCCAAACACAGAAATATAAATACTGTATGATTCACAGCCAACAGACACATGAAAAAATGCTCATCATCACTGGCCATCAGAGAAATACAAATCAAAACCACAATGAGATACCATCTCACACCAGTTAGAATGGCAATCATTAAAAAGTCAGGAAACAACAGGTGCTGGAGAGGATGTGGAGAAATAGGAACACTTTTACACTGCACTGTTGGTGGGACTGTAAACTAGTTCAACTATTGTGGAAGACAGTGTGGCAATTCCTCAACGATCTAGAACTAGAAATATCATTTGACCCAGCCATCCCATTATTGGGTATATAACCAAGGATTATAAATCATGCTGCTATAAAGACACATGCACACATATGTTTATTGCAGCACTATTCACAACAGCAAAGACTTGGAACCAACCCAAATGTCCATCAATGATAGAGTGGATTAAGAAAATGTGGCCCATATACACCATGGAATACTATGCAGCCATAAAAAAGGATGAGTTCGTGTCCTTTGTAGGGACATGGATGAAGGTGGAAACCATCATTCTGAGCAAACTATCACAAGGACAGAAAACCAAACACCACATGTTTTCACTCATAGTTGGGAATTGAACAATGAGAACATTTGGACACAGGATGGGGAATATCACATACCAAGACCTGTCATGGGTTTGGGGGGAGGGGGAAGGGATAGCATTAGCAGATATACCTAATGTAAATGACGAGTTAATAGGTGCAGCACACCAACATGGCACATGTATACATATGTAACAAACCTGCACATTGTGCACATGTACCCTAGAATTTAAAGTGTAATAATAATAAATATGAATAAATAAAAATAAAGTACAGGCAAAATAAATAAATAAATACTGCCTGATTCCAATTACAGAAATTTCAAAACAGACAAAACTAAACATTAGTGTTAGAAATTAGAATAGGAGAATAATGGGTATTCAACAGCATGAAAGATAGTGATGTAAAGGGGATGTGACTGGGGCTTGTGAAGTTCTGATGATACTGTATCTCTTGATCTTGATGCTGAATGACCAGTGTGTTCATTTTGTAAAAACTCATCAAGCTGTACACTCAAAACTTGTACATTTTATGTATGTATATGTTAATTAAAAGTTTTCTTAAAATAAAAATAAAGGCATAGCATGATTTCATTTTTCATTTGAAGTATTGTGTGTATTTGAAGAAAAAGGTCTCAAATAATTACTACCAAAATGTTGATGGTATTCACATCTGGATGGTGACATGTTAAGGGAAAGGACAGAGGGGTATAAAATGGTACTTTATCAGGAGAACCCGCTCCCAATGTTTCACATGGGTTCTTTTCTATTTCCTAAGTGTCTTGGCTGGGTTGAGAAATAAAGGGAAAGAACACAAGAGAGAAATTTAAAGCTGGGTGTCTGGGGGAGACATCACATGTCAGCAGCATGCGTGATGTTCCCCAAGCCCTAAAACCAGCAAGTTTTTATTAGCGATTTTCAAAAGGGGAGGGAGTGCACGAATAGGGTGTGAGTCACAGAGATCACATACTTCACAAGGTAATAAAATATCACAAGGCAAATGGAGGCAGGGCGAGATAATAGGACCACTGGATGAGGTGAAATTAAAATTGCTAATGAAGTTTCCCGCAGGCATTGTCATTGATAACATCTTATCAGGAAACAGGGTTTGAGAGCAGATAACCCGTCTGACCAAAATTTATTAGGTGGGAATTTTTGTCCACCTGATAAGCCTGGGAGCACTATAGGAGACCAGACCGGGGCTTATTTCATCCCTTCATCCCATCGGCTTCGGCTATAAAAGATGGGACATCTGAAAAGGGGCCATCTATAGGCCTACCTTCGGGGAGCATTCTCTTTCTCAGGGATGTTCCTTGCTGAGAAAAAGAATTCAGCGATATTTTCCTATTTGCTTATGAAAGAGGAGGAATATAGCTCTGTTCTGTCCGGCTCACCGGTGGCCAGTTCAAAGTTACCTCCCTTGTTCCCTGAACATGGCTGTTATCCTGTTCTTTTTTAAAGACACCCAGATTTCATATTCAAACACACATGCTCTACAATTTGAGCATGGTCCTGAGGCGACATTCATCCTCCTCAGCTTACAAAGAAGATGACGGGATTAAGAGATTAAAGTAGAGACAGACATAGGAAATCACAAGGATATTCACTGGGGAAGTGATAAGTGTCCATGAAATCTCTACAATTCTATGCTGATAGATTACAAAGACAGGTGTAAGAAATTATAAAAGCATAATTTGGGGAACCACAAATGCCCATGAAATCTTCACAATTTATGTTTCCGTCGGGTTCTCCAGCTGGTCCCCTCCGCTGGGGTCCCTGACTTCCAACAGTACTTGAGTTTTAATTTTATAATCCAGATACATCAAAAAATAAGTGTTTTGGCCAGGCAAGGTGGCTCACGCCTATAATCCCAGCACTTTCTGAGGCCGAGACAGGCAGATCACGAGGTCAAGGATATCAAGACCATCCTGGCTAACATGGTGAAACCCTGCCTCACCAAAAATAAAAATTAGCTGTGTGTGGCAGGGCACACACCTGTAGTCCCAGCTACCAGAGGCTAAAGTAGAGAATCACGCTTGAACCAGGGAGGCGGAGGCTGCAGTGAGCCGGTGATCATGCCACTGCACTCCACCCCTGGGCAACAGAAAGAGCAAGATCCATCTTTAAAAAAAAGGTCAAGTGCGGTGGCGTAAGCCTGTAATCCCAGCACTTTGGGAGGCTGAGACAGGTAGATCATGAGGTCAGGAGATCGACCATCTCTGCTAACACGGTGAAACCCCGCCCCTCTACTAAAAAAAAAAAAAAAAAATACAAAAAACCAGCTGGCATGGTATGATGCCTGTAGTCTCAGCTACCGGGAAGCTGAGGCAGGAGAATGGCGAACCTGGGAGGCATGAGCTTGCAGTGAACTGAGATCCGCCACTGCACTCCAGTCATGACAGAGGAATTCGCCTCAAAAAAAAGAAAAGCATTTTATTTTAGTAATAAAAATTAACAGAGGAAAAATATATTTTATTTAAATATTACAAGCATTTTTTCCTAAAATATGTTCAGTTTTTACTCCATTTCATCATTAAATTGGAAACAGTATTACTACATTTTCTATTTTCAAAATTCCAAAGCAAAGAAATTTGTCTACAGAGTTCCCTCTGCAAATATTCCCCTACTTTAGGTAAAGTTAGCATAAGGAGAATGATAATTAATTACTTGGAACAATGGAATTCAGATGAACCATTAGGGAACATTCTTATTTATCTATGGCCCTATCTTTTTGTTTAAATCAATTTTTAAATTTATACTTTATATACAATAAAGTAAACATATTTTTAACGTATGACAAAAATAATTCAACAAATATAAATGCCTATGCTATGTAATCACTCCCAATTTAAAAAGATTGAAATTTTTAAAAAATCAAATTACTTGGAGAAATAAGTTAGAATTTTTATCTTCTAGAGTTGTGTTATTTAGCATGCAGTTTAGAGTTCAAGAATGCTATGTTTACAGATTACAAAGTAGCCAAGGAGGCTGGGCATAGTGGCTCATGTATTTATTCCCAGGGCTTAGGGAGGCTGAGACAAGAGGATTGCTTGTGACCAGTTCACGATCAGCCTGGGCAACACGGCAAGACCCTGTCTCTACAAAAAAATTTTTTAAATGAGTAAGGCATGGTGGCTGGTGTTTGTAGCTTCTGCTACTTGGCAGGCTGAGGTGGGAGGATTGCTTGAGCCCAGGAGTTTGAGGTGACAAAGCCAGATTTTGACTAATAATTTATTTATTAAATAATAAATTTTTTAAATTTATTATTTAATAATTTATTTAATAAATAAAGTAGCCAGTGATTTTTCTTGACTAAGTATTTTTCAAAGGCAAATATGCGTAAAAGGCTGGAAATAAGAGGAATTAAAAATATTTTAATTTTTTTCTAGAACACACCTCATAGATTAATATAATACTTTGATTTAATTCATGTTTGTTTCTACAAATTCTGACATGAAGAGTCATCTTCAATCTTTTTCCAATAGTTAAAGAAGGAAGTATAGTATGGCCTAATGTTTATCGGGGGGATTCAGAAAACAAACATCTGCCAATTGTTTTCTTGAGAAAGTTGTCATGGTCAACAACTGTGTGAGGCTGGCATGCAGATAGTAAAAGAATTTTATCTTAATACCAAGACAGTAATGAGTTTAGAAAGGCATATTTATTCAGAGAAAAGGGGAGACACATTGCAAGGGAGCAACTGGCCAGACAGCAGAGGAAGGCTGTCTGCAAAGAAGCAGGGACTGGAGTGGAGTTTTATAAGGGTGCTCCTTAGGCTGAATGCTTGCAGACAGGATGCTTGGGTACAGATGGGCTGTGAGCTGGGTGCTTGTAACAGGATGCTTGGGTGCTAAGTGAGCCATTTGCAGTTGACCCTATTCTTGGAACATTCATTCCCATCTACGTCTACCCCTGTTTCTGTTCCTGACAGCTAAACCCATTTTTCATTTTAACTCCTTAGCACTCCACAAAAGTTAATCAATTAACAAATCTTGCAGGGTACCAATGGTGACTAAATGAGGTGACACACATAGCATGCATCACTCATAATAAGTGCTCTTTAAATATTAGTCACTCTTATTAGCTATCTCTGATGAGATTTGACAATAGGAACATTAGGAAAGATATAGTACATTCAGGATTTTGTTAGAAAGAGATGAAGAAATTCCCTTCTTTCCTGCTCTAGGTCATCTAGGAGTTGTCATGGTTCCTTGTTGACAAATTAATTTTCCCAAATTTTTCACTTTGCTCAGAAAGTCTTCATCGAAGGACCCAAGACTGTACAATCTATCCCATCTTTCTCCACTTAACTCATACTGTGCTTTCCCTTTCTCAAAGCAAACTGTTTGCTATTCCTTGAATATACCTTGAGTTTTCTTCCTTTGCCCACTCAGCTGGTCCCCCACCCCTAGTGTTTCTTCTCATCTCCACTGGGTCAAATTCTACCTGTATCTCATGGTTCTGTTAAAAGTAGTGCTTCCATAAAGTACTCTTAGTCAATTCACGGATTCTCTCACGGATTATAAGAACACAGTTTATTTTAAAAAGCATGTAGTTATTCTCTCCCTCGAAATATCACTATTATTATTATTAAGAATTTATAGCAGGTATAGAATTTTGTATGATTGATTCATCTGGTTTATTCAACCAAGATTGATTTTATGTCTATTACGTAAGACAGTAGCCAGACATAACTGGGATATGAAAATAAAGTTCGTTCGTTCGTTCCTTCCTTCCTTCCTCCCTTCCTCTCTCTCTCTCTTTCTTTATTTCTTTTTTTTTTTTTTTTTAACAGAGTCTCACTCTGTCGCCAGGCTGGAGTGCAGTGGCGCGATCTCGGCTCACTGCAACCTCCGCCTCTCGAGTTCAAGCGATTCTTCTGCCTCAGCATCCTGAGCAGCTGGGACTACAGGCGCCCGCCACCACGTCCAGCTAATTTTCGTATTTTAAGTAGAGACGGGGTTTCACCATGTTGACCAGGATGGTCTCGATCTCTTGACCTCGTGATCTGCCCGTCTCGGCCTCCCAAAGTGCTGGGATTACAGGTGAGCCACCACGCCCAGCCTGTTTCTTTAAAAAATTGTTTTGTAATGTAAGTGGAGGATAATACCCTGCAGGTTTATTAATAACAATAATATTCACTGGGAAAGAGGGCCTGGTGGTGATTTACGCTGATGACAACCATTCCTCACTATGGAAAAAAGCGAGGCTTTCTTTGCTCTACTTTAATTCAGTAGAGTATTGTAAAGATTTTACAGAATGTCAGAGCTGGATAAAAGTTCCTCATAATTATAGGAGTGGAGAGAGGAGAGTCTCTCTTCCTCTCATTTTTGAGCAAGAGCTGTACATTTTCCAAGAAACTTTTTTTTTTTTTTTTTTTTTTAAGGCGCCTCTCGAAAGGGGCCGGGTTTCCTTCTCCTGAAGGCAGATGTTGCCTCTCGCGCGTTCCGATTGGTTCAGTTCACTCTAGAAACACTGCTACCGGGGAGAAACTGGACCCCAGGGTCGGGAGCGAATTCCAGCCTCCAGGGCTGATAAGCGAGGCATTGGTGTGAGAGAGACTTTACCCCGCCGTGGTGGGCGGAGGGCGCGCAGTGCAGCAGCAGCACAGGCGCGGGTCCCGGGAGGCCGACTCTGCTCGCGCTAAGATGTGGAATCTCCTGCACGAAACCGACTCGGCTGTGGCCACCGCGCGCCGCCCGCGCTGGCTGTGCGCTGGGGCACTGGTGTTGGCGGGTGGCTTCTTTCTCCTCGGCTTCCTCTTCGGTAGGGGCGCGCCTCGCCGAGCAAACCTCGGAGTCTTCCCTGTGGTGCTGCGGCGCCGGGACTCGCGGGTCGGCTGCGGAGTGGGGTCCTGTTGCTGGTCTTCCCCAGGGGCGGCGATTAAGGTCGGGGTAATGTGGGGTGAGCACCCCTCGAGTTAGGAGGAGAGTAGCTGGGAACGGTGCAGGGCTGAGTTCTCCACAAGCTGCTTGGAGGACAGTCACTCAGGTTGAGGGTAGGACAGAGAGAACCTGAAACTAGGCGTAGGAAGGTTCCACGTGCTGGAGGCCCTGCAAGACAAGGCGCTTTTAAGGGTTTAGGACGAGCGCCAACCTCTGAGGGCTGTTGAACCAGGCCGCCCAGGGAGCTGCGCACCAAGACTTGTTTAAGGTTTTTATCGGGTCGTACTGTTTCAGGTGTACGGTAGAATTCAGGACATTGCTGCAAAGGAAGTTTTTTTTTTTTTTTTTTCTCAGTGCATTCTTTCTTCCTTGGAAGTAACAGAGGCAAGTTTGGGAACTGTGTGAACCAGGTCAGCGATCTGGACAGATCTCTACCAGCAGGTCTTTTGCGGTTTTTCCTGTGTACTGATTTGCAGACTTAATCCTACTTTCTAAAAAAAAAAAAAAAAAAAAGCAGAACAGCATAGGCGAGCTCAGACTCTTTTATTAAATTCCAATTTTGACTTTGCCACTTTTTAGTGGCCTTGAACAAATTACCGAGTCCCTCTCAGCG
Source organism: Papio anubis (assembly GCF_008728515.1). Lineage (NCBI taxonomy): Eukaryota > Metazoa > Chordata > Mammalia > Primates > Cercopithecidae > Papio > Papio anubis. Next base: position 44,596,934 of record NC_044987.1, on the reverse strand, counting down.
TTAGTTTCCCTATTTTATGATGAGGATAATATTATCTGCAAATTATTGAAATAGTAAAGAATATAGCATGTAAATCTCCTAGCACAGTACTGGGATTTTCGCCACTTTATTTCTTCTTTTACCAAGATGCTCCTCATTGGACTTTAATGCACAGGACTAGTCTAAGGTATCAACAGGTAGTTCACTCCTGCTCGCAATTCTTGACCCTCTTTTGGGATTTAGAAGACCAGAGCATGGACCAGATAGGTTTAAACAAATTCAGTCTCTTCCACTAGCTTCACCTTGGGGTTGCTAAAAGATTTTTGAACCACACACTGTGCGCATAACATTCTTCATCTCTTAAAAGGATTTTAGTCTTCCTGGTATTGCCCTCACTTCCGTCCCTGTATTCCCTGCTCAGTGGCTGACACAGAAGAGTTCTTTATTGATGCCCGCCCCGCACCCCCTAGGATTCTCTGCTCTCCCCTCCCGCTACAGGCCTCCATCCTCTTTATTGTGTTCATTTTTCAGATCTCAGTTCAAGCATCTCATCCTCAGTGTGTTGTTTCTTGATCCCTCACTCTAATCCAAGTCTTTTTGTTTTATGCACAGGTGGAATCTTATTTCCGTTTGCGTCCAATCATGTATTTTAATATGCATATATATATGTATGTCCATTTGTATGCATGCGATTAAGAACTAGCATAATTATAATTGGAAAGCTCCATGAAAGCTGGTTGGGTGCTAATTTTGTAACTATTTTATTCCCAGATCCTGTAATTTCTCTAAATAAACCCTGGAATATTGCCTTATCTCCTTCAGGTTAAAAGCCAACTGTAAGGTCTAATGATTGCAGGATCTAGCTATCCATTGCTTCTGGCTGCTTATGCATGCACTGGATGTCTGGCAGAGAGGTTGGGTAAATTGCAGTTTCATTGTAGCTGTCTGAACTTGGATTTCTCAAGCCTACTTCACTGGAAACACAAATTCTCACAGCAGTTTGTTGTATTTTCAGAAACAGAGAAAATTAGAAGTCTGAATTGCCTTCAACACTTGGAAATAATTTATATGTTTGAAATATATTCATGGTTAATTCATCATAAAAATGTATTAAATGCTTATTCTGAGTCAGCAGAGGAAGATAGAAGCTTTATGAAGGTAGAAGGTGGATCTCCTTTTTGCCTTCATTTTCAGAAGATCTTGTTCATACCCATTAGTTGAAACATTAATGGCATTTTATTTTGGTACTCATTATCTCATAAAACATTTCTTAGAATAACAGCAATACCTATCATTGATGTTAGATAAAAAATATTTTTCATTTGGTTTGTAACTTAAAAATCTGTTTGCATGATTTTTTTTTTCAGTGAAAGTAAGCAAGAGAAATTAAACTTCAGGAAAATCTCAATGTCAGAAGTAATGTTGATAATTTGTGTTTTACAAATGATACATACAACAATAATGAATAATAAATCCTATCTATAGGCTCATATCTCATGCCTATTTTTGGATGTATTTTTCAGGATGGTTTATAAAATCCTCCAGTGAAGCTACTAACATTACTCCAAAGCATAATATGAAAGCATTTTTGGATGACCTGAAAGCTGAGAACATCAAGAAGTTCTTACAGTAAGCACTTTCTCAAAAGTTTATACGGACAAGTTGTTAGAAAAATTTATCATTCTGTTTTGGTCCAATATTTTATATATAAGAACTGGCCTTTTTTCCTTAAAGTTTTATTTATTAAAGATCTTGTATCACATTTCATCTGAGGAGGACTATACTTTCAGCTAAAGTTTGTCATTACAGAGGTTTAGAGCAGGAGTCAGCAAACTTTTTCTGTAAAAGGGCCATCCTTTGTAGGCCAGCTGATCTGTGTCACAGCTAGTCAGCTCTACTATTGCAGCACAAAAGAAGTCATAGAAAATACATAAACAGTCTGTCAGTTCTGATAAAACTTTTCTTATGGGCACTGAAATTTGGATTTCATATAATTGATGTGTCAAAAATATTATTATTTTTAAAACCGATTTAAAATATAAAAACTATTCTTAGCTTGTGGACTATACAGAAACAGTTAGTGGGCCAGATTTGGCCAGTGGAACCTAGTTTGCTGATTCATGCTTTAGAGAAAGATAGTGCATTTCAGTTAAAAAAAAAAAGACTTTGAGTTAGAATTGAGTTTGAATTCTATCTTTGTCTATTAATACTTTAGATGAATACTTAAACTTTCTGAGCTCTCTTTTCCACATCTGTAAAATGGGAATAATGATCTTATTATGATATGAATGAAGTCAAAGAGCATATATTTGGCATATTTTAAAAACTAGTTCCCTACTTCCTGAAATAGCTGTTTTCAGTGTAGAACAAAAGAGATAAATAAGTAAATTGAAAAAGCAACTGAAAAGAAAATACTTATGTAGAATTACTATATATAATTGATTAGAATACTTTTGTTTCTCTTTCTTTCTTTCTTTCTTTCTTTCTTTCTTTCTTTCTTTCTTTCTTTTGTTTCTCTTTCTCTCTTTCTTTCTCTCTCTCTTTCTCTCTTCTTTCTTTCTTGATGGAGTTTTGCACTTGTTGCCCAGGCTGGAGTGCAATGGCGTGATCTCAGCAAACTGCAACCTCTGTCTCCCAGATTCAAGCAATTCTCCTGCCTCAGCCTCCTGAGTAGTTGGGATTACAGGCATGTCCCACCACACCCAGCTAATTTTGTATTTTTAGTAGAGACGGGGTTTCTCCATGTTGGTCAAGCTGGTCTCAAACTCTCGACCTCAGGTGATCTGCCCGCCTCGGCTTCCCAAAGTGCTGGGATTACCAGCGTGAGTCTCTGCACCCAGCCCAGAATACTTGTTTTTTTCAAAGCATGAGATCCTTTTGTGAATTTTTACAAATTGACTTAGCTCATGTGTCAAAAAATACTTGAAGTCCTTCTAATGATTGCAGGATTCCCTGGTGAATAAAGGTTGTAATTCTAAAAGACCATTTTACACACACACACATAGGTGTGCATAGATGTGCACACATATAATCATACAAACACATATATATTTGTATTAATTACAGCAGAATTAAAAGTATAAATAAAAATTGATAGGATAACTTTGAGGTCTTTGAAAGGACCTTTTAAATGTGAGACTCTGAAGCTCGAACTTCTTTATCTTTGTGGAAACTCCTCCTCTGCGCTTTTTCTACTATAATAATATATAGTAGGTATAATAAAAGTGGAGGTCTGGCAAGGTATGGTCTTTACTCCTGGACAGAGCTGCCGTTCCAGCTTTCTTCCTTTCCTAATGTTAGTGGTGGAAGAGATGCAAGTTACTCCAATTTACTGGTAGCCTATCCGTAAAGTCAGTAGCAACTTCAGTCCTTGCTTCTTCAGAAGAAGGAATTCAACTCGGGGCAAAAGCAGAAAAAGAGACCGAGGCAAGTTCCAGAGCAGGAATGGAAGTTTATTTTGAAAGGCCTTATAACAGGAAAGAAAGGAAGGTACGCTTGGAAGAGAGCCAAGCAGGCACATGAAGGTGAGAGGCCAAGTGCCCCACTTAACTGTGATCCTAGGACTTTTTAAAGCTTGCCTCTTTCCCATGATTCTTCCCTTAGGTTGGGCTGCCCTCATGTGCAGAGCCCTGCTAACCCTTGGGAAGTGAGCGCCCGCAATGTGTGTAGGAAAGTATACACAGGCCCATCTGAGGTGCTCTTCCTTTTTCTGGTGGAGTGTACCCGGAAGATTATACTATACCATTTTTGTCTCTAACACGCATGCCCAGGAAGTTGCTTCTCCCTGGAGTCTGCATTCAGTTAACAGTTTGGTGTTAGCAGGTGGGGACCATCAAGAACTGGCCTCTCCCTGACACTGCCGAATCATTTTTAGAGACAATGCGATAATTACTGAACCGAACAACACAATGCGATAATTGCTGAACCAAACAATCACCTGACATTCTAGTGGGTCCGGGGGAGAGACCTCTCCTGCCTTGCTCCTGTCTAACTACCTGTAACACTAACTTGTGACATAGATTGACCAACAAAGAAGAAAAATAAATGCCTTTCTTTATTTCTCTTTTTGGACCGTCAAGCAAGATTAAGCACTTGTTTATTCTCCATGTCCCTAACCAAGCTCCTCTACCCGGATGATATTCAGCATAAACACACAAAATAAAGAAATTGAAAGAATTCCCTCTCATTCCTCCAAGGACCACAGAATCTCCAGAAGCCTCCTAAACTCTCTAGATTTCCAATTTGCCATTTGCCCCTCAGAGAGCTTTTAATTAAAATATACCCATGGGTCAGGGACTATTAAAGCCTCTGACCTTCCATCTTGTCCCTCTTTATAATCCTTTGTTCTGCTCGTAAAAGCCCCCACTGTTTCTGAAATATCTGCCTCAGTAGTGAATGGGAGGATTAATTAGGAGCATTTTTTTTTTTTCATTCTGCCTTGAGGTACAGGGTTGTATGTGTTTTCCCTTCTTTGAAAACATCCAGTTGAATTCACAGATCTGTTTACCATTTTGCATCTCTAGAGGGATTTTTCCTTTTCCACCTTGTTTTGCAAGATAAGATTGTTTTAAAAGGTGTTTTAGACTTTTGGTCTCAGAATTTTACTGGTCTGTATTTGAATACAGATATATAGGCCCAATGAAATCACATATTAAACTATACTTCTCAATTTTTTCATCACTTGAGATGTGTGTCACAAGTCATTTATTGATACTAGAATATCAAATTGTGTTAAAAAAAAAAGGTAAGAATAAGAATTTACACATTTTTCAGAATAGCAAAAATCAACTGGTAGATCTCTGTCAGACTAGTTTAAATATGTTCCAAGTATTGTCACATTATCTCAATTATTATTATTATTATTATTGTTTCATTTTTCAGACAGGGTCTCACTCTGTTGCCAGGCTGGAGTACAGTGGCACAATCATAGCTCACTGAAGCTTGGAGCTCTAGCCTCCCTAGCAGGTAGCACTACAGGCACATGCCACCATGCTCAGCTAATTCCACCTTTTACTAAATGCGTTCAAGTCATCTTTAACTCTTGGAAACATTGCCAAATTATTTGTAAACAAGATGAAATGTACTAAAACAGAAATAACAATAGCTCTCTTTAAGAACTGAGAAATGTAGTCGGGCATAATGGCTCACCCATGTAATCCCAGCCCTTTGGGAGGACAAGGCAGGCAGATTCCTTAAGTTCAGGAGTTTGAGACCAGCCTGGGCAACATAGCGAGACTCTGTCTCTACAAAATATTTTTTAAAATTATCTGGGCATGATGGCATGTGCCTGTAGTCCTATCTACTCAGGAGGCTGGAGTTCCAGGTTTTAGTGAGCTATGATTCCACCACTGTATTCCAGCCTGGCAACAGAATGAGACTCTGCCTCTTACAAAAAAAAAAGCAAAAAAAAAATTGAGATAATGTGACAATACTAGAAACACATTTAAACTCAGCCCTACAGTGATCTATAAACAGAATTTGGCTATTTGGGAAAATTTGTAAATTCGCATTTTTTTATTATTATTCTTATTTATTTATTTTTTGCAAAATTTGATATTCTAGTAGGTTCAATCACTTGTGACACAACATCTCAAGTGATTAAAATCATTGAGAAGTGCTATTTAATACACAATCTAATTGAGCCTCAAGTCTTTGTGAAGTAACGAGATAGTGATGTTCTCCCCATGTACAGATGAGAAATTCAAGACACAGCTGGGGTTACATACTGAGTTAATGATAACACCTGTATTATACCACTTACAGGATTTATGCTAATTATTTTATTTAGTATTTGCATTGGATCTTTTTTTCGTACTAATCTTTTCCAGGACGTGTTTTGTTCAAATGAGTGAGTGCCAACCCTGATAACAGCAAAATGTTGTTTCCTAGTTGGTAGTGACAAGACTGTTACAGGAAAATTCACTTATAGTAGCAGAGCCTTATAATGATTTTCTCCTGCTTTTTTTGTGAGTAAGTTCAAGATTCTCCATAGTAATTCCTTTTGCTTGTAGGGACAGAGGTATAGCTGGCACTTGGGGAAATCTGCATCCTACATTAGTTACATTGCAGTTTGTGATCTTTGTAATATTCAAGAAAATAGTGACATGTTGGCTGTTTTTCTGTTTTCCCTGCAGGTGCTCACTGATAAGGGATAGAGACTCCTTAGCTGCTCTTATGTTTGTGCTCTTTTTGTTACAATATTTTCCATATTAGAAATTCTGTGTAAGATAGTTTGCCCCTAAACATTTACCAAATGAGGATTTTAATACTATTTTTATAAATACAATTTAAATAACTTTAATATAATTATTAAAAGTAAACAAGTTACAGGAAATTCCAGTTTTAAAAAATTGAGTTACTTTAATTCATTGTTGATTCACCAGATGAAAAAAATTAAAACACATGGTAGAATGAAACTTGAAACTGGGATTATTATAGCCATGTTGGTTATTAGTTTTTTTCTTTTTTAAAGTCATCATAAGGATGGAATTATGTTGATTTTATAAAACTACATATTTAAAACTAGAAATTTATGAAGTTCCAAAAGTTTATGAACTATATATATATATACATATTTTCATACTACATAATATCTTGTCATATATTTAAGGGCTTAAGTTAAAAATACTAACCAATGAGCTCTTCAGGGAAACAAGAAATTTCCCAGGAGGGAGAAATTTAAAACAATCAAAAGCACCAGAATCTAAATATATTAAATGAGAAATTAGTCTACTGAAAATATTCCTGGTAGCCAAATTTTGGCCACATAATTTCTTTGTTAAAGATATTATTCTTCAGACTAATTACTGTCATTGATTTTAAGTGTGTTACTCTGTATTGTAGATGAAGTGCAAGAGATTCATTCTGAACTTGTGTCAGTATGTTCAGATTATTCTTTGATGAAGATACTTTATAAATGGTTGCTAGTCAAACAGTTTATCGCTTGTGTATAATTCTCACTATTTAAATAAGTGTAATTATTAGTAATTCTTGCCATGTCACACCTTGGTCTTTGGGATAAAATATTTTTGTCTGTTTCAATAATTTACACAGTGATATAGACAGATAATTCCATGTAAGTTCCAAGAAGTATAGGTCTTAAGAAAGAATATGACACTTTATTAATCTACCATATGATGCTATAGTCATAGGATTACACATAATGATACAAAGATCAATTTTTCTCTTGATTTAGTACAAATTAGAACATAAAAATTTCAAAGCAGACTTTGAAAATCTATTTCATGCAATAATAGTACCACTTTAATGTTTTAACATACCACATTTCAAAGTATTTTTGTGTAACTCTGCTTTATTTTGTTGATTTGGAATAAAAGTTGATTAAACATTAATATCTAACCAGTTTCAATTTTTGTTCACCAGTAATTTTACACAGATACCACATTTAGCAGGAACAGAACAAAACTTTCAACTTGCAAAGCAAATTCAAACCCAGTGGAAAGAATTTGGCCTGGATTCTGTTGAGCTAACTCATTATGATGTCCTGTTGTCCTACCCAAATAAGACTCATCCCAACTACATCTCAATAATTAATGAAGATGGAAATGAGGTAATAAATAAACAAATAAATAAATAAAAGAAACATTGCCCCCATTTATTCTTTTTCAAATACTTCTATGAAATAATTTTCTATCCCATCTCTAAATATTAATAGAAATCAGTATTATTGGATCTTGTGAATACCTTTACTATCTCATTATCCATGTCAACTAATTTCCTATGATGTTTGAGTTTTATGTGTTTTAGAAAGATTCTGAGAAATTAATGCTTGATAAGAGTTGCTGTTTTCTTGTTTTTAGTACTACACACTAATATCAAATATGATATACTTGTGAACTTACAAGCATAAAAAGAGACACTTTATAAAAGAGATTCTTTTTTTTTTTTTTTTCAGATTGAGTTTCACTCCTGTCGGGCAGGCTGGAGTGCAGTGGTGCCATCTCGGCTTACTGCAACCTCCTCCTCCCATGTTCAAGTGATTCTCCTTCCTCAGCCTCCTGAGTAGCTGGGATTACAGGTGTGCACCACCATGCCCAGCTAATTTTTGTATTTTTAGTAGAGATGGGGTTTTGCCATGTTGGCCAGGGTAGTCTTGAACTCCTGACCTCAGGTATCCACCTGCCTCAGCCTCCCAAAGTACTGGAATTACAGGTATGAGCCACCGCGCCTGGCCAACAGATACATTTTTGATATGTTTAATTTATAAAGACACTGCACAGATTTGGAGTTGCTGGGAAATTCAGGGATCCAGTACGCAGTTTGACCCAGCAAGTTTTTATTGGTACTTAATGATTATGTCTCAATTGATCAGGTTGAGCTCTGTGCGAAGAATTTGTGTGTGGACATTTGGAGAGGACAAGTTTGGAGGCAAGGTCTTTAGCATGGTATTTAAAGAATTTGCAATCTTGTTTGCAAGTTGGGGCATATACTTAAGAAACAGAAGACAATGCAGATAAATTGATATATTTATTATGATGATATGTTCAATATGAAAGATCACAAAATATACATTCATCCCTACTTAACATACCTTAGTTTTGGAGCTACCGTATGTAGAAGAGTCCATTTCAATTTAGGTAACTTCCTTTAGTCCTTTTATTACTGGGCACTCTTAATTACTATAGCTTGAAATATGTCCAGTTTAATCAGTGAACTGAAAATGTCATGTGATGTAAGTACATATTTAATTTTTTTTCATTATAGGTCAATAACCTCCTTTTATTGACTAATGAATCAGTCTCTTCTTAATGATAAATATGTTGTTATGTTTTACAGTCAGTGATATAATTCCATACCGAATTTCCTAATGTGATTGGAGCTTTTCATATTAACTGCTGTTCTCAATTATAGTAGTTAACAATAAAACTTTAAAAAATATTATTAAGCCAGGCGTGGTGGCATGTTCCCCTAATCTCAGCTACTTGGGAGGCTGAGATAGGATAATAGCTTGAGCCAGGAGTTGCAGACCAGCTTGAACAACATAGCAAGACTCCACTTTAAAAGAAAAAAAAAAAAAAAAAAAAGAAAAACAAACAAAAAACCCCTAAAATATATTATATTTAAAATGGAATACCATTACACATCATAGAGCCTCAGGTTGTTAAATAAGGGGTGGCATATCTATACTGTTAAATACCAAGGGGTCTTTAAAATATGTTCCGAAAAATTATTTAAAGATATAAAATATTGACAATGTTAAAAAGTATACATATGCTTAAACCTCTGTTTTGATCTGTCAAATTTGGGAATTGTCTAGGTACAATGTGGAAAAGAACAAACATATAATATATTTTAGTTTATTTTTTTAAGGTGGAGTCTTGCTAATGTTGTCGTTTTTTTCTTCTTTTTTCCTTCCTCCTCACTTTCCAGTTTTGATTGTATCATTGATTATTTTATTGCATTACTTATTTTTGTATTATGAGCATTCATAATGTTACCAAAGCCTTTTAGAGAATACAAAATGAATCATGTAAAAGTTTCATTTGGGAAATTTTCCGATATTGTTAGATACCTAGTTTCTTAATTTTTTAAAATTACACCGTTAGTTCTTTTTTATTTTTATCCAAGTTATATATGTACATAATCTCACAATGTACATATATATATATATATATACTCATATATGTACACAATTCTTCTGAGTGCCTTGCTTTTTCTCTGTTTTCCTCTTTCCAGAGGCAATCATTATTCAACTATAAGTTCATTCTTTTGATATTTACATCTATTTCTGTAAACTACATGCTTATATGCTTTTATTTCAGATGCAGGCATTATCTATTGACATTGTGACAAGTCAACTCCCTGTTCATCCCTTGGCCCCAACCACCATGTTCTCTTACTATCTTCCATCTCCCAGTATAATTTAATTGGTATGAATAAAAATTCACAGCTGAGCTATGTGGTAAACTGTGATTCCTTTTATACCCCTACACAAAACAGACAAGTTCTCCATCCTATAGGCAACAAATATGATTAGTATTTTTTTTGAGACGGAGTCTCGCTCTGTCTCCCAGGCTGGAGTGCAGTGGTGCGATCTCGGTTCACTGCAAGCTTCGCCTCCCAGGCTCACGCCATTCTCCTGCTTCAGCCTCCCCAGCAGCTGGGACTACAGGCGCACACCGCCACGCCCGCCTAATTTTTTGTATTTTTAATAGAAACGGAGTTTCACCGTGTTAGCCAGGATGGTCTCGATCTCCTGACCTCGTGATTTGCCCGCCTTGGCCTCCCGAAGTGCTGGGATTACAGGTGTGAGCCACTGCTCCCAGCCAAATATGATTAGTATTTTGTGGATCCTATCAGAATTTTTTATTTTTTATTTTATTTTATTTTATTTATTTATTTATTTATTTATTTATTGAGACGCTGTCTCGCTTTGTCGTCCAGGCTGGAGTGCAGTGGCGCGATCTCGGCTCACTGTAAGCTCCGCTTCCCGGGTTCACGCCATTCTCCTGCCTCAGCCTCCCCAGTAGCTGGGACTATAGGCGCCCGACACCGCGCCCGGCTAATTTTTTTGTATTTTTCGTAGAGACGGGGCTTCACCGTGTTAGCCAGGATGGTCTTGATCTCCTGACCTCGTGATCTGCCCGCCTCGGCCTCCCCAGAAATATTTTTAATGTATACAGAGACATTGTTTCACCTTTGATTATGCAGAAATAACATACCATAAAGATTGAACTATGTATTGACTTTATGTCACAAAATGTAAACAGAAATCGTAAACTAATATTGTTTTAGTTATACTCAGAATATATAATTTGAGGCTACTAGTGCCTTTTGAAAAGTAAAAAATACTCTAAGACTGAAATATAATCTATCTTTGATAAAGTCAGCCAAAAAGTCATTTCCTTGACATTAAAAAACTTTTCTTGTTAGAATAGCTCATAAACTTGCTTTAAAATTCAGTGTGGCATAGCGGTGCTGCAAAATTGATTACCATAAAGGCAAATCAAGTGAGACAAGTTTGAATATTCCCTTGCCTGAAAGACCTGCTTATATAACGACTTTGTTCCTTTATTGATTTTTATTGCACCTCAGCATAATTTTTCTTTTAATCTTACCTAGTGATTCAGATGAGTTCATATGTGAATCACAGAAAAAACATGGGAAATTCAGAAGATGTGGGGATTTGGCAAGTAGTAGTTGATATGGTTTCATTTTAGCTTCTATCAGTCGCAGAAAAGGGAAATAACTACTGCTCTAGTTAGTACAATGTAAAATCTGCCCAGATCCATTCCTCATCTCCAAATCCCTCCCATTTGTATTACTGCACTGAGCAAGACCTATACAGTATAATGTTGAAAAGAAGTTTTGATACCAGATATCCTTAACTTTCTTCTGGTCTTGAAGGAAATACTTTTAATTCTTTTTCACCATTAATTATGATATTTACTGTTTTATTTTTCTGGTTATCTTAATGTACATCCTTTCCACATATTCTAAAATTTTTTGCTATATGGATTTATATTAAACACATTTTTCTTTGAGATCAGCATGCAATTTTTCTTTCTGGATCTGAAGATCACATTCAGTGATATTCTAATGTTAGAATAATCTTACATTTTTTGAACTTGTAATATTAGCATTAGAGTTTTAAATCCATATATTGATATATATTCTGTTTATACTCATAGCATGTTTCGTCTGTGTGTTTGCAATCTGTTTGTTGAGCTATAATTTCAATATTATGCTTGCCTTCTAAAATGAGTTGGGCTTTTAATATTTTCTGAAATAGGTTTTGTTGTAATTAAATTATCTCTTCCTTTAACCTTTCCAACTCAAGGAAAACCAGTTGGCCTTGACTCTATTGTGGAAAAATTTAAACTACTGGTTTAATTTCTTTATTGGTTGTTATATGACTATTTTATGTTATATAATAATTTTTATTGTTTGTTAAATGGCTTTATTGTTTGTCATATGATAATTTTATGTCATATAACAATTTTTATTGTTTGATATATGACTTTATTGTTATATGGCTAGACAACTATACTTTTTTTTTTTATTTTTGACTGAATCTCACTCTGTCACCCAGGCTGGAGTATAATGGCATGGTCTCGGCTCACTGCAATCTCTGCCTCCCCAATTCAAGCGATTCTCCTGCCTCAGCCTCCCGAGTAGCTGGGACTACAGGCACGTGCCACCACACCAGGCAAATTTTTATATTATTAGTCGAGACATGAGTTCACTATGTTGGCCAGGCTGGTCTTGAACTCCTGACCTCATAATCCACCTGCCTCGGCCTCCCAAAGTTCTGGGATTACAGGCGTGAGCCACCGTGCCTGGCCGATTTTCTAAAAAATGTATTCTTATTTCAGTTTTTGTAAGTTTTATTTAAAATGCATTTTCCATTTCATGTAAGCTTTCACATTTATAGTATAGTTGTTCCTGGTATTTTCTTATCTTTTTTAATCTGTTCGGCATCTGTAGATGTGCCTCTTTTTGATAATTGATATTATTTATTTGTACTTTTGCTATATTATTTTCTTATTGCTCCTGAGAGGGATATGTCGAATTTACTAGTGTATCCAAAGAATAAAATTTGACTTTGGCAATCTTTTCTCATCTATCTTTGCTTTATATTTTATTAATTCTGTTCTTGTTTTATAATTACCTCTTTTATCTTCTTTGTGTTTATGTTGCTGTTCTTTGTAAAATCCTCAATAGAATGCTTAATTTACTGATGTTGAGTCTCTTCATTTCTAATGTGAGTATGTAGAGCCATAAATTTTCCCTTTATCTTCCCTTTCCACTTCAACTACATCTCATAAATTTGGATTAGGAGTAGTTTAGTTATGATTAGCATCTAAATATTTTTTAATTTCTGTATTTTCTTCTTTGATCCTGGAACTATTTACAACTCTTTTTTAAAATTCTGAATGTAAACATTGTTCTTGTTGTTTGTTTGGTCTGATCTCTAAATTGAATATATTGAGATCAAATAATGTGGTTTGTAGGACACTAATCCTTTGACAATTGTTGAGGCTTCCTTTGGAGCCTAACATGTGCTCAATTTTTATAAATGTTCTGTGTTTCTTTGGGAAAAACATGTAATTTGATGGTTGTTTGGGGGTAATATTTTATATTTGTACATTAGTTTGAGTTTGTTTATTATTTGGCTGAAATCTCCATTATCCTTAACGTGCTCTCATTTTGTCTGCTTCCTTTATTAATTAGAAATAAATGTTAAATTATCTCACCTCACTATAGTGGTGTCTATGTTATATTATATATATAATTTATAATTTCATAAATTTATGTTATCTATAATTTGGGGACCTATTGTCATATGTAAACAAAATTAGAATTGTTGATGAAATGACAGACTTACACTTATGTAGTAGCCTTCCTTATCTCTTTGTAATGTTATTTGACTTTGCCCTAAAATTTTTTTTAAAGCTAATATTTGTTTGGTATTTCTTTTTCAGTTTTGTTACTTTTAAACTTGCCTAGGTTTATTTCACTCCTTGTCAACTGGTACACAGCTAATTTTATTTAATCTGACATACTATGCTTTTTAATTATTCTTTTTTCCATTTTCATTTTTTATAATTCTGATATACAATATTTAGGTCACTTTTACCTTCCTCTAGTATGAATTTTACTCTTCCTTTTTTCCCCTAAAGCTTTGGTGTCATAATTCAATCAATGTTTCTACAATATATAAACCTTAGAATACTTTCACTTTCGTTATATATTACCAATTTATATGCATAATTTTAATTCAATCTTGTTTCATAAACTTGAAAAATATGTTTGTTATTATGATAGTAATACATTATTATCATATACAGTCCTCATTTAATTTTTACCACACATTTGCAATATCTTTCCTTTCTGATTCTCTTGCATCATTTTAGAGATTCTTTTAGAGGCTTCATTTGTTGTATGGTATTGTTTTGTTTATTGAACAATATTGTTTACAAATGTTCTTTGTTTTAAGTGAACACCTGTCGACCCAAAACTGTTAAAATTTGGTGGAAAAATGTGTTTTTCATATTCATTCTCAAAGGAAGAATGATTTTGTAGGACACAAATTTGCAGTTTGACAGTAATTGTTGCTCGAAACCAGGGAGACAATATTCTACTGAATTATGGATTCCATTGCTACTGGGTTTTTTTTGTTTGTTTTTTTGTTTTTTTTGTTTTTCTTTTTGAGACGGAGTCTCTCTCTGTCGCCCAAGCTGGAATGAAGTGGTGTAATCTCAGCTAACTGCAACCTCTGCCTCCCAGGTTCAAGCGATTCTCCTGCCTCAGCTTCCCAAGTAGCTGGGACTAAAGGTGTGTGCCACCACACCTGGCTAATTTTTGCATTTTTGGAGAGGAGGTTTTGGTAGAGAGGAAGTTTTGCTCTGGAACTCCTGACCTCAAGTGATCTACCTGCCTCGGCCTCCAAAAAGTGTTGGCATTACAAGCATGAGCTACCGCACCTGGCCTTAACTTTTTTTTTTTTTTTTTTTTTTGAGACGAAGTTTCGCTCTTGTTGCCCAGGCTGGACTGCAGTGGCGCGATCTTGGCTCACTGCAACCTCCACCTCCCAGGTTCAAGTGATTCTCCTGCCTCAGCCACCCAAGTATCTGGGACTACAGGTGCACCATGTCCCGCTAATTTTGCAATTTTAGTAGAGACAGGGTTTCCCCAGGTTGGCCAGGCTGGTCTTGAACTCCCGACCTCAGGAGATTCACCTGCCTTGGCCTCCCAAAGTGCCAATGTTACAGGCATGAGCCACGGTGCCCAGCCTGGCTTTAATTTTTATTTAAATTTTAGTTCAATATCATGTGTATGATACATACCATAAATACAGTCTTTGCAGCTGTAATTTTACTCTGTTCTTTCTGTTGGCTCTTTTCCATAGTACTTTGGAGGTGTTTGGTGATTTTGTGGCTCTGAGTTCTTCTCCCTTAGAATTTGGGAATTCTTTAAAGCTAAGTTGAAGACTGATTCCTCCTGATCATTTCTCTTAGGCCCCAGGGAGCACTACAAACCTGGCACTGCTTTAAAATAAATATTTTAGCTTGAGGCATACTGTATAAATAGTGAATGGAAATTTGCAGGGTTATGAATTATCTGGAACCCTTTTTTCCTGCTTTACCTTAAGCCATTACTTTCCATGGAGCAAGTTTATTTTGAATTTATCCTTAACCCTGAAGGATTTTATTATTCTTATTCTTATTATTATTATTATTATTATTATTATTATTTTGTCACCCAGGCTGGAGTGCAGTGGCGGCAATCTCTGCTCACTGCAAACTTGCCTCGCAGGTTCAAGTGATTCTCCTGTCTCAGCCTCCTGAGTAGCTGGGATTACAGGCACATGCCACCACGCCCGGCTAATTTTGTATTTTTAGTAGAGATGGGGTTTCACCATGTTGGTCAGGCTGGTCTCAAGCTCCTGACCTTGTGATCCGCCCACCTTGGGCTCCCAGTCTCCCAAAGTGCTGGAATTACAGGCGTGAGCCACCGCGCCTGGCCAGGATATTGTTGTACTTAGACCAGCTTTATGCACAGTCTTCTGCTAGATTCCATTATGTGAACCAGTTTTAGACTAACTCCTGAATCCTCTTCATGGGGCCGTAGGCTTTGATAGATCCACCTAAGGCAAAGCCAACTTCCATGCTGCCTCTGAGGATTCTTGCTTTCATTGTATTTTTTTGCTTCTGAATATTCCTTACTATTTTTTCAAATTTAATTATAAACTTAAAAAGACATGTATTTGGTTCAGTGTTTTTCATTCTTTTCAGTGCATATGCTGTTCAGAGAATCTAGATATGGCCAGTTGTGGATTCCCCAATCATGTACTTTTTTTAAGTAAATTTAATATTTACTCTGTTCCTAGGTAATTATCTAAGCACTATTATAATGATTGAGATTACCAAACAAAGTTACTTTGTATTTGGGGATTAAAATTTTTCTCCAAAATCAAAAGCTAGTCCTTACAAGTTCTCTCAAGAAATTCATGAGGTTAATTTACTTCTAACCTTCTGTGAAGCAACTACATATTTAGGCTTTTATTTATACTAGCTTGGTATGTATGCCACTTACAAAAAATCAATTTCTAATTCTTCCTTCTATCAGTATACAGGTTATAGTACACAATATTCCTTTCGGAAGAGTATCTTTTTACCTCTTCTGAGCTTTTCTTTCTATAGTACTTACTTATTTTATGATTGTTGTTTTTTGTTTGGTTGATTTTTAGTTATTGGTGGGGGTTTTTAGCTTTGTTTCCTTGAATAGATCTTACCATTTTGAGGACAAAGTCTGTGATTTATTCATCTCATGAATTCCTCACAACTTCTAGCACAGTGCTGGGTATCTGATATTATCATCAAAATCCTGAAGGATTCATTCACCCTCTACTGACATAAAAGATAATATGCATTTGTTTATGTTTGATTATAGTAATCAAACTTTAACTGATTTACTTTTGATTATAATATTTTGTTTCTTTAGATTTTCAACACATCATTATTTGAACCACCTCCTGCAGGATATGAAAATGTTTCGGATATTGTACCACCTTTCAGTGCTTTCTCTCCTCAAGGAATGCCAGAGGTAAAAACACAGTGCAACAAAATAAAAATGACAAAAACAAGCCTTCCTTCACTTCATACATTCAGCCAATAATTAAAGGGTCATAAAGGGACTTTTGATGTAATCCAATTAATTTTTTCCACATTTAAGTAATGAGAATGTCTTAGTAAGAAGGAGGAATATTGATTATATTTTATTCATAGTATTTTTAAAGATACAATTTACTGCAATGAGATGCACAAATCCCAAATGCACATTTATTGATTTTTGACAAATGCCTACAAATGATCCACACCCCATCAATGTACAGAATATTACTTTTACATCAGAAAATTCCCTTATGCTTCTTCTTAATCAGCTCTACACACCCCAGAGGATGTCTTTCTTTGACATTTTTGCCACCATAAATTAGTTTTGCCCATCTAATTTTTCATTTTTTTGTTCAGTCTATCTGTTTTCCTTTGTTGAAACAAGATTCTTAATTTTGATATTGTAAAATTATTTTCCTTATGTTTTTGCACTTTGGGCTTTCTTTATTAATATTCTCCTTCTTTATTATTTACAGTGATATAACTGCATCACTTATGTATACCAAAAATTAACAATAATTTTTTATTTAAAAATAGTATTAATATTACCAGATTGAAGCTAAACAGAAATGACCAAATAGTATATGATAGCAGAAAGTATAATGAATCAATTTAATTTAAAATAGCTAAAAAATATAAATTATACTTTAAAAATCTTAAATGAATGTGATCTCTTGAAGAAGTTGAAGTGTGAAGTGTGAAATTGAAGAACACTAAAATGTATTGAGCAGTGAAAAGATTATGTATAAAAAAACAGGTTGACCGGGTGCGGAGGCAGGCGGATCACCTGAGGTCAGGAGTTTGAGATCAGCCTGGCCAACATGGTGAAACCCCATCTCTATGAAAGATACAAAAAAAAATTAGCCAGATGCGGTGGCACACACCTGTAGTCCCAGCTACTCCGGAGGATGAGACAGGAGAATGGCGTGAACCCGGTAGGCGGAGTTTGCAGTGAGCCGAGATGGCGCCACTGGATTCCAGCCTGGGCGACAGAGGGAGACTCCATCTCAGAAAAACAAAACAAAACAAAAAACAGTTAAACCGTTTATGTTTCTGGATGAGAAAACATCATGTTATAGGGAGAAGATTACACCTAAATTAGTGGGTAGGTTTACTACATACCCAATTAAAATCTTCCAAATAATTTTTGGACTTTGACATTACTATTAATCATAAGAAAGAGTTATAAAGATCATTGTCTCTTATTTCCTTCAAATAGACTTAAAATCTTCCAGATCAATGGCTAAATAGAAAGAGCACACATGTTGTATGGGTTTGCTGTTTATGTTCAAATATCAGATGAGTTTGCTGATCGGTGTTCCTCACTGGATCATCTGTAACCCAGTGGAGTGTTAATTCTTTCAAAACTATGTGTGTCCATATGTGTGTTTAAAACATTTCACGGGCCGGGCGGCGGTGGCTCACACCTGCAATCCCAGCGCTCTGGGAGGCTGAGGCGGGTGGATCACGAGGTCAGTAGATGGAGACCATTCTGGCTAACACGGTGAAACCCTGTCTCTACTAAAAATACAAAAAAGTTAGCCAGGCGTGGTGGCGGGCGCCTGTAGTCCCAGCTACTCGGGAGGCTGAGGCAGGAGAATGGCGTGAACTCGGGAGGTGGAGCTTGCAGTGGGCCGAGATCGCAACTCCTGACCTCAGGTGATCCGCCTGCCTCCACATCAGGCCCACCTGTTTTTTTATACATAATCTTTTCACTGCTCAATACATTTCAGTGTTCTTCAGTTTCACACTTCACACTTCAAGTTTTTCAATAGATAACAGTCATTTAAGATTTTTAAAGTACATTTCATATTTTTTAGCTATTTTAAATTATTATTTAAATTTATGCACTTCAGCCTGGGCAACAGAGCTAGACTCCGTTTCAAAAAAAAAAAAAAAATCACGATTTCACGATCAGTAATCTTTGAATTTACGTCTGAATCCTGTGGAATAGGAAATATGGGACTCTGCTTTATGATGTTTAAAATTAGTAATTTGCAGTGTTGATAAAATATAGCCTATTCTAGTGGTTCTCAAGCTTTAGTGTCTGTCACAATAATCTGGATGGCTTGTAAAACACAGATTTTGGTTTCCACTTCCTAAGTTTAATGGGGTGGAGCCTTAGAGTTTGTGCTTGTAACAAGTGTGATATTGTTTCTGAGGGTTCAGGGACAATCTTTGAGAATCACTGGTTTTGCCTCCCAATTCTATCTCTATAAATAAGAGTTAGGGAGATGGAAGCTTAAGGAAACAAAGAAAATTCCAGGCTAAGAGTGCAAGATTCTATTTATTCACAGTCATAGAACAATGGATGGTACAGTGTAAATTGTACAAGAAGGTCTTTGTCTAAAAACAAAGCTCTTTTCTAACTCACAGTGACAACTTGCATTTGAGAAGTGCTGAGAGGGAATATCTGTCACACTTGTTTTCATTTTCAAAGTTTACTCTCATTTTTAAGCTAATATCTTTTTCAGCTTTCTCTCCCTCACAATTTGTTTTGTGAGAATTGCTGATATATCAAAGGACAGCCATATTTAGAGACATTTAAAGGTATAGTCTCCTCAAAGTTATATTAAGGATAAATTTCATGTAGGATACTTACACTAAAAAAATTATTTTGCTGAAATCAAATTGGTTAATGACTTTGTAGCCACAGTTAAAATAGAATAAGAGTGTGCTCCAGAGAGGGCTAACAATGATAAATCAGAAATATAGTGTTGTGATTAATAGTGCATTATGTTACATTGGTCTTAGGAAGAAATACAAGAGCTAAATGTAATCCTTTCACATTTAGGCAAAGATTCAAATGTCAGTTTCCCAATTAGATTCACATTTTATTTAATATTACACCCACTTAAGCTCCAGTTCACCATTTGTATACTCTATTTAAATGCTTTTTATTTTTTTCTATACTACTTATCACCTTTTAATATAATGTATGCTTTGCTTAGTTATTAAATTTAATGCTCATTATTGTATTGTCCCATCCACGTTACAGGAAATCCCCAACTTAAGATGGCTACTTAAAATTTTTTGACTTTATGATGGTGCAATAGCCATACTCATTCAATCCACTTCTCAACTTACCATGAGGTTATGTCTGGATAAACCCATTATAAATTGAAGATATCCTAAGTCAAAAACACACTTTAGACATATAATTATTTTCAACTTAGGTGAGTTTAATAAAACTTAATCCCATTGTGACTGAAGGACGACCTGCAGTGTAAGTTCCTTCAAGGGCAGAGATTTGTTGCATTACATAGGGCACTGCCTAACACATGATAGATCTTCACCAATTTGTGAAATGAATCCTAGAATCAGCTTGGAGACAATTCTATTTTAATATCTCATATATATTTGTTGTGTACATGCTATGAAAAAGGTAGTCAAAAAGGGAAACAATAGCCAAAATAAAATGATAGGATTTTGGAAATCATCTGGGACAGGGCTTTCAAACTGGGCTGTGTAAAGACTTTCCAAAGGCAAGCATGACAAGGTTTTAAAGAGATCAGTTTCCAGATCATCAATTACCCTGTGTACTTTTTCATGGTATTGAAAGCTAGCCTGTCATGTGGTCCTGCTCCCTATTTACAAGCATTTTCATCTTATTTTACAAATGAAAAACATCTCCCACCCATTCTAAGTCAATATGAAGCATTTCTCTGTGTTGTAAAAATCTCTGGGACTCCAAAAAAAGAGACAATTAGAAATATTGTTTTCAATGTTAAGATAACAAATGATTCTAACAGCTGGGTAACAAAGTCCTAGCAATTCAAAGTTTACAATTGAGCAAAATTAAAGGTAAACTCAATTGAGTTTCCAGCTAATATCATTAAAATATACTTGTATGAAAGATCAATTCGTGATTTTCAGATTATAACTTGAAAGAAGTTTAAATAAGTTAGTGACAATTCCATAACAAATCTTTCATTCCTATCCAAGTTTTCTCAGAACTTACTGTAAAAACAATAAATGTAAATTGAACTGTTGTTGCTGATCCATCTCATTCTAGCAATAATTTGTTCACTTACTGAACAAATGTGTTAAGATAATGCTTCACTGTCCCACTCATTGCATTAAGATATATTTCTAATCAAGTATTATGGTTATGCATTATTTATAAGAATTGCAATGATGTTGTTAGATTTAATTTGATACTACTAGTAATTACAATTATAACTTTATTTTTTATTTATTTATTTATTTTTTTTTTGAGACCAAGTCTTTCTCTGTCACCCAGGCTGGAGTGCATTAGTATGATCTCAGCTAACTGCAACCTCCACCTCCCGTGTTCAAGCAATTCTCGTGACTCAGCCCCCAAGTAGCTGGGATTACAGGCGCTTGCCACCACGCCCAGCTGCTTTTTGTTTTTAGTAGAGATGGGTTTTCACTATGTTCGCCAGGCTGGTCTTGAACTCCCAACCTCAAGTGATCCACCCGCCCCAGCCTCCTAAAGTGCTGGGATTACAGGCATGAGCCACCATACCTGGCCTATAATTATAACTTACTCCTGAAGCTGTTTCTTAACACAATCTGTCACATAAATAAATACTTCTTTTAAAAAATTGACTTATATAGATATACTGATTCAAGGAAATTTGACAGTGATTAATAAAAGACTTTCAAGCATACCCATATTTAAGGTAATAGATTCTGGAATGAAATTTAGAATGCTAGTTGATAATTATGGAGTGTTCTCTTGGGATCAACATTCTGGATTAGGCAGAGGGAGAAGTCACCCTGCAATGCCAGCTCAAGGATAGCCTTGGCTAAGCCTATAAGGAGGTCTGGAATAGTTTCTCAGAATTGTCCTATGTTAGACTGAGATGTCCAGGTCTCTATACCCTCACATCAATCAGTCACTGAATGTGTGGCATTCTAGGAAAGGACATGACCTTGAGCAAGGGGGCTGTCTATACCTGAGGCAATCCTTGAAGGGGCTGACAGATGAAGGTTGTCTGCAGAGAGCCTTCCCTGCAGCTGGAGCAAAAAGTCCCTCATTGACCATGAACCTGGACAGCTCATCCTAGTGCCCAGTACAAATATATTTTACTTTACAGTAAAATTCTGTGGAGGGAGGTGGACAATATACAAGTTCAAGAGAAAAAAAGAGATGACAAAATTTTGAGTGTAAAGAAGAGCATGTTCATGTATTTTTTAAAATTGATGATGTTGAATAGTAAATAAATATAGTTTTTAAATTCCTTTGGATTGATATAAAAGTTATATACAATTTCATCTAAAAATGTTAATATTTATAGTAAGCCAGATATTGCATGCTTTGCAGCTACTTAAAGGTATGATAAAACATTTAAAATTTCAGATGAAGGAGTACATTGCCAACATTAATTTGGGGAACAGGTGAGCAAAAAAAGCTTGGAAGGTCACTGATTTAATCTAGCAGGTCATTTAGCAAATGAGAATATTGAGACTCAAATATGATATAAGATTTGCACATCATCACATTAATGATTGAAATTAGACCTATAAACCAGTGATGTTACCTATTTTTCTTTACTTGGTAGTTGTTAAGAACCATTAAACTGCTCCCTGTGAACACACTCTGAAGAAAGGAAAGATCTCATTAAGGGCTTCTGAGCCTAGGGTATCTGGACCCCTTCATGTTGCGTGCCACAATGTGTATATGTATAATACTTTTCTGTGGGAGAGTGCTTCTGTAGCTTCAGCTTCATAGCCACTAAATGTGGGACAAATACAAACAAATATTACTTAATTCATATACTTCTAGCCCATCTAATTCCATTCTCAATTTAAATTCACTTTTCCCTTGAATCTCTTCTTCGGAGCTCATACATTTCTGACCCTCTTGTGTGCTCTAACCTCCTCCTTCTTTCAAAAATGTCCAACAGTCCCCATGCAGAAAAACCTCCTTGTTTTACATCTGACTTACATGAAGTCATTCCTGATCTCAACAGGGCGATCTAGTGTATGTTAACTATGCACGAACTGAAGACTTCTTTAAATTGGAACGGGACATGAAAATCAATTGCTCTGGGAAAATTGTAATTGCCAGATATGGGAAAGTTTTCAGAGGAAATAAGGTAAAAAATCATCTTTTTTTCCTCTCCCTCATAGTGGGTTTTACATGTGTAGAGTCATTTTCTTAAAACTTTATGAATACGATGATTTTCTTATATTCTGTGATGTGCCCATGTTACAGAAAGGTCGGCATAAAGCTTACATTTACTAGGTTATATCCCAGGGTTAAATTTGATCATTGGAATTTGGCCAGTGCAGATGGTTAGGGTGAACAGAACAAATTTTTCTGTGCTTACAGGTTATGCCTGTGGCCTACAAAGAAACACGCACTGGGTTTATTATTAAGTTTCAGTATTTTTGTTTTAAATATTTTCTACAAAAATATTTACTAAATTAAATTGTAGTATGAATTGTTATAAATAATGAGGGCAAACAGTTTATACATAGCAAATTTAAATATTACTCTCATTTTATTAGTTAATAAATATATTTTTCTTTTTAGTGGGAAATTAACTTTTAAAAAATTCCCTTTTGACTATAGAACAAATAGGAATTTGGCCTGTGGGATCTACTTGCTTATTATACTTCTAAGCTAGAGGAAGGAAAAAGCAAATACTCACTACCACTAATAAGAACATTACCAAATCTGACGCTCTGAGGATTTCTGGAGCTTATAGTAGCAAAAAGAAAAGGGAAATTCTCTCTGAGATATCCTTTGTTGTAGGCCTAATGACAAAAGTTTGAAGATAAAGTTCTACTAGTTATTTAAGTGTAATATTGAAAACTGATGTTACCGAATCTGGAACAACCAGTTTAAAATAAGGAAAGAAAGACACTGTGTTTTCTAGGTTAAAAATGCCCAGCTGGCAGGGGCCAAAGGAGTCATTCTCTACTCAGACCCTGCTGACTACTTTGCTCCTGGGGTAAAGTCTTATCCAGATGGTTGGAATCTTCCTGGAGGTGGTGTCCAGCGTGGAAATATCCTAAATCTGAATGGTGCAGGAGACCCTCTCACACCAGGTTACCCAGCAAATGGTGAGTGATCAATCCTTGAATATAACAGGAAACTTAACATTTGAAAGAGACTTTATTATAGAATTTCCTTTGGCACAATGGACTAAGCATGTCTTTTTTTATTCTCTTTGCATTTAAGAATGAAAGAATTTTGAGCTCTAAAATGATTGGTTCAGGTCCCTTACCCCGTTATTTGGAAACCTGGGCCTGGTGGGTTTTCGAATTCAGACTTTTTCAGATATTTAAAAAACATTATGGTGTTACACATATACCATAACTTGCATAACAGTGATGTAGGGGCCTGGGACAGAATATGAGGAAAAAGCATATAAATATTTTTGCTGCAGAGTGTATGAATACTTACACTAAGTAGTAAGTGGGGGGCGGGGAATAAGGAATATAAACAGGCTTATGTCTGCTCAAGTTGAATTTTGCTTTCAAATGAGTTCAGCTCAGATCAGGTTTTGCTGTTAAATAAATTCCCCCCAGATTTACAAATTTCACAGTGTTTTTGGATTTCACAGTTGTGGGTAAGGGACAGGAGAGCAGAAGTTCCATAAACTTGTTAAATGGCCAATTTAGGATATAGAGCCCAGGAAATGCATATTGCTTCATTGCTATAAGATAACAGAGATAACTTTAAAAGAGTATTTCCTAAATGGCAGCATTTTACTTGCATTAACAACCCTAAAGCTAGGGGATGTTATTATCTCTTATTTGACAGGGGAGGAAAGTGAGACTAGAAGTCAGCCCAAGATCACCCCTCCTCTAAATGAGCAGTTGGATTCAAATTCAGACAGTCTAGCTCACAGAGTCCACATACTAGTCCTATGCTGAAAGGCTCCCCTGTAAAACATTAACAAAGGGAGCTGATTTATTTTGAATGTGCTCAACTATTTGATGATGTTTACAAAAATCTGTGATCATTAAGTTTGTGTGGTTTAAAGCTAACTAAATTTTTAAAACTTGTGTGAAATACTTTGCCAAGTTATCTGTGACGTTTACGTCTTCATCTGGTTTTACTCTTAAATCATAGACTCCTATAAAGATTATATACTTTTTTTTTTTTTTTTGGTTTTGTAAATCTTAGAATGTAATATATTGTCAGAATTTTTTTTAAAAAAAAATGATACATATTACCTTATAGCAAAATTACATAAATATACCTGAACTTTATTTACTCCACCTTTTTATTTCCAAGTTTTAAAAAATGCAGCTTAGCCTAAGCTTTATTAGTTATGCAAAGTCAAAATAATGAAAATAAAATGAGATTAACTGGAATGTTTCTGTTGATTTTCTTCAGATTTGAATGATGGTATTTTAGGGGGAAAATTATGTTATTTCTATGAGACTAATGTTTATTGAATTATTTTTTGGTGCCCTATACATTTTTATTTTCCTTCTAATTTTACTTTTTATTATGGCATAATTCTAACATATATGAAAGTAGAGACAGTTATCAACATGTTGTCAATCTTGTTTTATTTATCATTCCAATTTTTTGCTATTATTCTAGAGAATTTGAAAACAAATCCCACACAACATATTATTATGTCATTTTATGCACAGAAAGAATACAGATTTGCAGTTACCTAAGTTTCTTATTAGATTGTTTTAAAAACACAGAAAAAAAAAAGGAAAAACAGCTCTAATTTTTCTTAAATCTGAAGAAATGATAGAATGTGTGTGCTTATTTTGAGGTAGAGTTTACATGCAATGAAATACACAGATCTTAAGAGTTCAGTTCAATAAATTTTGCAAATTGCATGTGTTTATGTCACTAAAAATAGGATATAAGGCATTTCCATCACTCTGGAAAGTTCTTTTGTACCCCTTTCTGGTCAATTTTCTCTGTGTCCCCTAGAACCAATCACTTTCTAATATCTAGCATCGTGTATTAGTTTGCCTGGGTTTGAACTTCAAGTAAATGGAATCAAACAGTAGATTTTTTTTTAAAGCTTTGTTTATTTCAGTGTAGTAATTTGAGATTTTCCATCACATTGTATGTATTAGTTTTTTTCTTTCGATGATTGAGTAGCATTCCATTGTGGGATTATACTATGGATTGTTTATTCATTCTTCTGTTAGAAACCTGGACTTTGTCTAATATTTGGCTAATATAAATGTGACTGTTATGAACAATTTTGTACACGTCTTCTTGTGGGCATGTGCTCATCTTTCTAGAGTAAATACTCAGGAGTGGAATTGCTGTGCCGTAGTGTACATTTCTGCTTGACATTGCTTTTCAAAAGAGTTATCTTAAGTGATTGTATAATTTTAGACTAGACTCATACAAGTAATGTATGGGGATTTCAGTTGCTCCACATTCTCGCTAATATTTGAACTTTTAATCTGTTTTACTTTAACAATTCTAGCAAATGTGACATTAGAATGTATTTAATGTGATTTACAGAGAACCATTTGAATGAAACTGAGTTTTTACTGGAAATATGGCAATTTTTTTTTTCTCAGAATATGCTTATAGGCGTGGAATTGCAGAGGCTGTTGGTCTTCCAAGTATTCCCGTTCATCCAATTGGATACTATGATGCACAGAAGCTCCTAGAGTAAGTTCGTAAGAAACAATGGATGGCTGTTTGGGTAATTTTCATTATTGATAGTTATCAAATGTTAGCCTTTTATCTCCATTTTTTAGTACTTAAATTTTCCAACATAGGTGCTCCTTGTAATTTTATCACTATAAAATAGAGTAGTGGCTCTGTTCTGGAATTTAGTATGTACGTGAGTATCTAGTGTATGACAGCTATGAAAATGAGCCTTTCAGATATGTAACTGCAGGGAGCCTAATTGATCAATTGCTCCAGATGCTGTGCTTTAAAACCCCACTCTATTTGTGTCAAGACCATGCTTCCTGTAGTTCTTCTCAGGCAATGACTGAGTGTGGCAAGGATACTACTACAGGCCTGCTTCTGGAAGGCATGGGACTCCTCTGATGCAAAAGTTTAACCCAGGGACTCCCTGATAGCCTGGCTCAAATAGATGCTGCACCCAACACTCCTCTTTCTTTTCCTCCTCCCTTTTTCCTTTATTCAATATTAGACCTACCTTGCAGTCTAAGGATTTTCTCAGGGTTTCCTAGCTCTCTCCTCATTTTCCACACATGCTTTTCCCTAGTAAATCTCTTACTCATGTGTTCCTCTGACTAAGTCTGAGAGGACCCAGAATTACACACTATGAGAGCCACTTCCATTTTGTTTATATCTCTATTCTTCTTCTCCTTCTGCTTTCATTATCGAAATTTTCTGCTTTCATTATCAAAACTTTCCCAGATTTGTTCCACTTAACCTGGCATTGGAACTGTTTGCTCTTTCCTGTGCTTCTTTCTCCCATTGCCATGTCCTTTTTTTTTTTTTTTTTTTTTTGAGACAGAGTCTCACTCTGTTGCCCAGGCTGGAGTGCAGTGGTACGATATTGGCTCACTGCAACCCCCACCTCCCGGGTTCAAGCAATTCTCTTGCCTCAGCCCCTGAGTAGCTGGGATTACAGGTGCCCACCACTATGCCCGACTGATTTTTGTATTTTTAGTAGAGATGGGGTTTCACCATGCTAGTCAGGCTGGTCTTGAACTCCTGATCTCAGGTGATCTGCCCGCCTCAGCCTCCCAAAGTGCTGGGATTACAGGCGTGAGTCACCGTGCCCAGCCAGCATTATTCTTTAGAGGTGAGAGAACACTGGCTTTCCTAAAAGTGAAATTGATAGATACCAAAGCATCTGGCCAGTTAGTCCCTTTTCTTCTTTGAGTTCAAGCATTTCTTAATCATTTTATTCCAATATTTATGAGGAAGCACTTTTTGACCTAGGACAAGGCACTCAGTTTCAGAGGTGAGGAGCCAGACATCTGGGGAGTAGGATGCATCTGTTCAATTTAAGGGCAGATTGAGAAAGTACCCTGGTCTTTCTTCCTTGGGGCTATAAACTTTACTACATTGTTTAAGATTCAGGACATAGGCACAACTTTTGATAGCACTATAGACTATGCATTTGCCTAAAAATATGTATAAATAAAGACTAAGTATTCATGGTATTTAAAAGATAAAACTCATTTTAGCATTACTTGTAATAGTGGAAAACTGTAGACAACACAGATCTTCAACAATTGATATGTACTCAAATATTAATGACTATGATAGTAAATGAAGTGATTAAAAGATATTATATGTTGTACCAGAATAATTAATAATATAGAAAAATGCTTATGATATACTATTGAGTGAAGAAAAGCAAATTTCAAAACTATATATATATATATATATAGAGAGAGAGAGAGAGAGTATTATCTCAGTTATATAAAAATTTAAAACATGGGTCTGGGCGCTGTGGCTCATGCTTGTAATCCCAGCACTTTGGGAGGCTGAGGCGAGTGGATCATGAGGTGAAGAGATGGAGACCATCCTGGCCAACATGGTGAAACCCCGTCTGTACTAAAAATACAAAATTTAGCTGGGCATGGTGGTGATTGCCTGTAGCCCGAGCTACTCGGGAGTCTGAGGCAGGAGAATCGCTTGAACCTCGGAGGCAGAGGTTGCAGTGAGCCGAGATCACACCACTGCACTCCAGCCTGGGCAACAGAGTGAGACTCAGTCTCAAAAAAAACAAAAAAGTAAAACATGAACCTGTATTATCTTTGTAATTAGGAAAAAAGCATGCATAATATCATGGAATTAGATGTGAGATTTATTTAAATGTTTTCAATTTGGTCTGGTTTACTAGGTCAATATCAGCTGTGCTCTGATTGTGTAATGGAATTACCTGATTGAAAAATTACAAATGTAATTCATCTGACATCACTGTGTCAGCCTCTGTAAGCCATTTTACAAATACAATCACCGTTAATAACATAACTTTCATGGAAAAGTGCATTTTACATTCAAAATTTCATAATTAAAAATAGGCATTTCTATTTATCCACTTTCTAAGCCATAATGAAATAGTCCATATAAGTGTAATTTAGTTTTTAAAAATTGTTTAAAAGAACATATGGTTTGCTTATGAATTTCACTGTGAAAATTTACTCTCTTTGCACATGTGCCTTGGGAGTGTGCCAAGCTACTCAATTCTCAGGTTCTCTCAAGTGGGTAGCAGTTTAGCATTGTGCATTAAATAGAAAAGACAGTGTTTTACAAATGGAATATATCATGAAATAAAAGTTTATTAATACACATGTGAGAAAACGAGGAGAGATATAAAGTTATATAACGGTCCAAGAATGCTGAGAACTTAAATAAAAAATTGATGAAATGTGAGTGATGGTAAAAACTTTATGTTGACTTGAATGGGAGAGAAAGGAGACACCATGTATGTTTTTTCCTATTTTTCTTTACATATATACTGAACACAGTGTGATTATGCAGTTTTAATTTGTCTTCTAGAGTAACTTCTAGGATGATAATTATAGTGCCAACAGTAACAGTAATAGCAGGTATCCTGCATGGAATGCTAATTATGCTTTAGCACTTACTGTTGTACTAAATGCTTTACATACATCTCCTTAATTAACCTATAAAACAACCATATGAGTTAGTATTGTGACACTCATTTTAACCAATGTTCAGAGAGTAAGTGAGAGAGCCGGGACCCAAATTCATGTCTGATGCAAAAGATACTTTGGTAAACACTATTTACTCCCTACTCAACTAAACAAGCATTTAGTAGCCACCTCTATTGATTATAGTGTTGTCTCATTCTTATGTCTCTGCTCAGGAGACCTTTAATGTCTTCTCACAGCCCACTCACTCAAGGAACATTTATAGAATGACTTTTATATTTCAGCCACTGCAGTAAAGGTAAGAATTAGGTAAAGATAGTAGTAATATACTCTCCTGTATTCTTGATTTTAGTAATTACAGTCTTCCCTTTTTAACTTGGTCAGTCTAACTAATGGTTTGCTAATTTTGTTGATCTGTTTTTAATTTTTTATTATTATACTTTAAGTTCTAGGGTACATGTGCACAATGTGCAGGTTTGTTACATATGTATACATGTGCCATGTTGGTGTACTGCACCCATTAACTCATCATTTACATTAGGTATATCTCCCAATGCTA
Organism: Papio anubis; assembly: GCF_008728515.1. NCBI lineage: Eukaryota > Metazoa > Chordata > Mammalia > Primates > Cercopithecidae > Papio > Papio anubis. Next base: position 44,567,237 of record NC_044987.1, on the reverse strand, counting down.
TCCCTCCCCCCATCCCCCTCCTCACAATAGGCTCCGGTGTGTGATGTTCCCCTTCCTGTGTCCAAGTGATCTCATTGTTCAATTCCCACCTATGAGTGAGAACATACGGTATTTGGTTTTCTGTTCTTGCGATAGTTTGCTGAGAATGATGGTTTCCAGCTGCATCCATGTCCCTACAAAGGACACAAACTCATCCTTTTTTATGGCTGCATAGTATTCCATGGTGTATATGTGTCACATTTTCTTAATCCAGTCTGTCACTGATGGACATTTGGGTTGATTCCAAGTATTTGCTATTGTAAATAGTGCCACAATAAACATACGTGTGCATGTGTCTTTATAGCAGCATGACTTATAATCCTTTGGGTATATCCTCAGTTATGGTATGGCTGGGTCAAATGGTATTTCTAGTTCTAGATCCTTGAGGAATCGCCACACTGTTTTGCACAATGGTTGAACTAGTTTACAGTCCCACCAACAGTGTAAAAGTGTTCCTATTTCTCCACATCCTCTCCAGCACCTGTTGTTTCCTGATTTTTTAATGATTGCCATTCTAACTGGTGTGAGATGGTATCTCATTGTGGTTTTGATTTGCATTTCTCTGATGGCCAGTGATGATGAGCATTTTTTCATGTGTCTGTTGGCTGCATAAATGTCTTCTTTTGAGAAGTGTCTGTTCATATCCTTTGCCCACTTTTTGATGGGGTTGTTTTTTTCTTGTAAATTTGTTTGAGTTTTTTGTAGGTTCTGGATATTAGCCCTTTGTCAGATGAGTAGATTGCAAAAATTTTCTCCCATTCAGTAGGTTGCCTGTTCACTTTGATGGTAGTTTCTTTTGCTATGCAGAAGCTCTTTAGTTTAATTAGATCCCATTTGTCAATTTTGGCTTTTGTTGCCGTTGCTTTTGGTGTTTTAGACATGAAGTCCTTGCCCATGCCTATGTCCTGAATACCTAGGTTTTGTTCTAGGGTTTTTATGGTTTTAGGTCTAACATTTAAGTCTCTAATCCATCTTTTTAAAGAATCACCCTTTGTTTCATTGATTTTCTCTATTCTCTATTTTATTATTTCTCTTTCAATCTTTGTAATTTTCTTTCTTATGCTTTCTGAGTTTAGTTTAGTTTTCTTTGTCCAGTTTATTAAGGTGAAAGCTTAGCTTACTGATTTGAGATCGTTCTATATAGGTGTTTACAGCTATGCATTTTCCTTTAAGCACTGCTTTTGCTGCATCTCATAAGTATTGGTACATTGTGTCTTCATTTTCATTCATCTCAAAGCATTTTTAAATTGTATTTCAGAGAATTTTTCTTTGACCCATTGGTTATTTAGGAGTTAGTTGTTTAATTTCCATGTATTTGTGAATTTCCTAAATTTACTTTTGTTATTGATTGCTAAATTCCTTTTATTGTGGTTGGATTAGTAAAAGAAATATATGAGTAATAAAATGATTGTATAATTTCAACCTTTTAAATTTATCCAGACTCATTTTACAGCCATGATTTATTATGAAAAGTGCTCCATGTGCACTTGAGTTACACTGTTTTTCAATTTCTTTCTCAAGGAAAGTTAGCCATTTTATATCCCAGCCAGAATAGTCATCACGCCTTACACTTGCTCTTTGCTTGCCCGCCTCTGTGCCTGGAATGCTCTTCACCCTCATTTTTCCATGCCCAGCCCTTATTCATCCTTTAAAATCTAGATCAAGTGAAACCTTCTTTAGAAAGTAATTCCTGATCTCACAAGCTGAATCAAGCTTTCTTTTGTCCACATTTTTTAGAACTTTACCTTTGATCTGTCATGTTCTGTTTTATATTATGATTGGTTTTATATGTATTTCCTCTGAGTGATTTATAAACTCTTTGGTGGAAAGACTGAGTCTTGTATATATTTATATATATATATATATATATATTTTTTTTTTTTTTTTTTTGAGACGGAGTCTCTGCCTTGTCGCCCAGGGCGAGTGCAGTGGCTGGATCTCGCTCACTGCAAGCTCTGGCTTCCGTTTCACGCTTCTCATTCTCCTGCCTCTAGCCTCCTGAGTAGCTGGGACTACAGGCTCGGCCACTCCTCGGCCTCGGGTTGTTTTTAGGCTTTTTAGTAGGAGGACTGGCTCTCCCACCGTGGTGTTAGCTTAGGATGGTCTCGACCCTCCTGACCTTTTCGGATCTCGGCCCGTCTCGGCCTCCCAAAGTGCTGGGATTACAGGCTTGAGCCACCGCGCCCGGCCATATATTTATATTTTTTAATGAATAAAACACAGTGCCTTAAACATAGTAGACAACAAATCTTCTCCAAATGGTCAAAATTGATATACTACAAGATACAGAATTATAAACTCAATACTGTCTATACATTAATTACTGGGCATCTACAGTCCACCAAATATGTTCAGAGACATTTTCCAACATTTATTTGTACTTTCTAATATTTTTGTGGTTTGAAATTTTAATATTCAACTTTTAAATATTTGTGGAATTTATTTTTTATTTATAAAGTGAGAAAAGGACCTAAAGAGATTTATACCTCAGTAACATTTTTCAACTGAAACTTCTATTCTCCACGTATGTGTATTATTTTTTTCATTGGTATATTAGATTCTTATATATAACTATTATTATGTTCTCTTCTAGTCATTTGTTTACCCCTCCTTGTGGGGACACTACAATCATGGCTTTATATTATATTGTTTTATGGGAATATGGACTATTAATTTTTATTTTGAAAAGGAAATACATTTACAAAGTTCACAATTCAAAGGGATTTATAGTAAAGTTTTCCTCTCATCCATTTACACCCCCAAAGCAACTGATGTTATTAGTTTATAGTATATTAGCATAGCTCTCTGCTGCAGAGAGAGGTCCTGGAAAAAAGTGTGTTGCTGGTCCACTGCAAAATGCAGAGGGTTTTATAGATGAGATGGTGAAGAGGTGATGTCTGATTTATATAAGTCATGGAAAAACTGGTTAGACCAGGTGTGCCATTTGCATAGGGTGTGAATTTCTGGTAGCCCCACCCTAATCTTTTATTATTCAGGTAAGCTTTCTGCCTGAGCTGCGCCATGTTGCTCATTTCTCTGTTACTGTGCATGTGGTAACAAAAACAGGGAAGATGGACCCTCCATGTGTACATGCCTGGCCCCCAGGTAATAGCCTTTGTTTTTTTTTTTTTTTTTAGATAGAATTTTGCTCTTGTTGCCCAGGCTGGAGTGCAATGACATTATCTCGCCTCACCGCAGTCTCTGCCTCCCGGGTTCAAGTGATTCTCCTGCCTCAGCCTCCTGGGATTACAGGCATGTGCCGCCACCACACCCAGCTAATTTTTTTTTTTTTTTTTTTTTTTTTTTTTAGTAGAGACGGGGTTTCTCCATGTTGGTCAGGCTGATCTCGAACTCCCGACCTCAGGTGATCCGCCCTCCTCGGCCTCCCAAAGTGCTGGGATTACAAGCGTGAGCCACCGCGCCTGACCGCAGGTAGCCCTTTTCTATTGGCACAGCTGCTGGCATTCCCCTGCACTTTTCAGCTTGCTAATCTATGTTTGCAGCTACATTTTTCAGGCTGCTTTTTGTTAGAAAAAATAGTAATAATTTCTTGGGCTACTTTTTGTTAGAAGGGAAGCTCTGCCAAGGACTCTGTTGCCCCCATTGTCTGGAATATTCATTTAACGGGAACAAAATGCCCGTGGTAGGCCCAAAGAAGTCTGTTTTTGCCTTACAGCTGAATTTTTATAAAAATGTAGTTACAATTAAGGTAGAGATTATTCAGTTTGAATAGTCTTTTAGGTTTGTCTGGAAACACATTCGTCTCTCAGTAGCTATTTAGTAAAAGTATATTGTTTTACATGCCCCAATCAAGAATAAGTTAATCCATCATCTCAATACAGTAAAGGCAGATATGCTGAAGTGAAACTACAAGAACCCCACCATTTCATAAACATTACCATGTTTTCTTTCTCAGTCACCTGCTGAAAGATAACCAGGGACCGTGGCATGTACTGAGTGGTCTGCCTGAATCTTTATTTCTGAATTTTAAAAAATAGCGTTGAAGTTTTTAGGGGCTTCTGAAATGAAATCCTTTCAAAAGAAAGGATCCTCCTGTCTTCTTAGTAGATGTGTATGAAAGTACTTTGTAAAAAATAACTATATACCAGTAAGACAAATAACAATGGAAAATTTCAGAGAGTTAGACATCAAGCTCTTTCTTCAGCACATGCTCTGGAAAGCACTTTTAGATTTACTACTAGATACTGGTAACACAGATCAAATTCTTATCAATAATTTGAATCTTAATTAAACCATTTACTAGTTGCATGACTTTGGGCATGTTATCTAATCTCTAAGCCTCCTGTGCCCCATCTGTGAAGTGGAGGAAGCAATTCCTCAGAATTGTGGTAAGGTTTAAATGACATATTATATTCAAAGCACTTTGTACTCATTAAAGATATTATGAGCATATTGTCAATAAAGTGAATCCATTAACATTTTAATGTGTTACTTCAGGTGTTTTTTTTTGTAGCTAATCATGTTTTTTGTGTGTCCAACAGAAAAATGGGTGGCTCAGCATCACCAGATAGCAGCTGGAGAGGAAGTCTCAAAGTGCCCTACAATGTTGGACCTGGCTTTACTGGAAACTTTTCTACACAGTTAAGAGACTATTTTAATTTTAACTCTTTTAAGGGGGAGCCTTAAAGAAAAAAATACTAGGCTGGGCGTGGTGGCTCACGCCTGTAATATGAGCACTTTGGGAGGCCGAGGTGGGAGGATCACGAGGTCAGGAGATTGAGACCATCCTGGCTAACACGGTGAAACCCTTTCTCTACTAAAAATAGAAAAAACTAGCCGGGCGTGGTGGCGGGCGCCTGTAGTCCCAGCTACTCGGGAGGCTAAGGCAGGAGAATGGCGTTAACCCGGGAGGTGGAGCGTGCAGTGAGCTGAGATCGCGCCACTGCACTCCAGCCCGGGTGACAGAGCCAGACTCCATCTCAAGAAAAAAAAGAAAAGAAAAAATACTATAGAGGATGACAGAAAAAGTAAAATTTATGTAATACCAGCAGGAAACAAAACTGCAATTTAGAACCAGTGTAATTTTTGCCTGTGAACAATTAGACATCTTTAAACAAGATTGAAGATTCAAAAATTATGGGCGTTGTTGGAACTCAGAAAATAGATAACCCAAAGTATGGTGTTCTGGCATGCTGAGCACTTTGAACTAAAGGATAAAAGTCCTCAGATGCAGCTTCAGAATCAATAGTTCTGACCTCCTACTTCACCCTACAAGAGCAGAGTGGAAGTTTCTCTCTGAAGTTCCCTTATCTGAAGCTGCTGTAGAAGGAAGACAATGACTTTCTTTCCCCTCCCTGAAATTTTATTGACCAGGGAAGATTGAACTCATATAATAGGAAGGAAGACTGAGGCATATCACTTTACACAGGCCTTGTCACAGCTGTTGACTGTTCTCTAGTTCCATTCAAGTTCCAAAGAGAATTATTTACAAACTATTGCCTGCTCTTCGGGTCCATTTAACTCTCTTGAAAACCGTTTACCATCCCTCAAAACCACCTGCAGTCCCCCACTTCCCCCTCCCCTGTGAAGAGGGTACCAGTTAAACTTCAGCCATTTGGCCTTTGTTTGAGTCTCACATTTTGTTTGGCTCCTGTATACACTGGTGTGTTAATCAGTTTGTATCTTTTTCTCCTGTTAATCGATTTTCAGTTTATTTTACCAGATTTGAACCTTCAAAGGCAGAGGGGAAAATTCCCTTAACCCTTATAGTGTTAATCTGTTAACCAGTTTTGTTTTTTTTTTTATAAGAATGTCTTTTATCTTTGCATTAGAAAAGTCAAGATGCACATCCACTCTACCAGTGAAGTGACAAGAATTTACAATGTGATAGGTACTCTCAGAGGAGCAGTGGAACCAGGTAAAGGAATCATTTGCTTAGCAAATATTGATCAAGTAACTGTTATGTGCTGGATACTGCCAACCACTGGGAGTGCAAAGTGAATCAAAACAAACAAACAAACGAAGAAAACCAGTGGAACTCACCTAAAAACAAAATAAATAAATATGAAATAATTTTGTATTGTGGTACAGGTGGTGAAGAAAAGTGAATGTTTGGTGCTAGGCTGGGCAGATGACCAAGGTGAATGATAAATTGTGCAGGCCTCAATTAAAGGATCAAGGGAAGCAGGGTAGGGAAAGATGCGTTTTTTTCTGAGTTTTCTGAATTTTTTTTTTAACTATATATTTTGCATAGGGAAATATCTTCATGATAACTATAAACATCTATATAAAATATCACACTTTTAGAAAATTAAGATAATCTTGTATTAATGAATCCTTTGCATAGTTTTATTTTCCACAACTAAAGCCACTGATAAAATATATGGACATATGATTTCCACAGAAGTTTGGATGATCTACTAATTAATACATTTTATACATAGTCTTAGTTCATGAAGCCTCAGTTTCTTATGAACTATTTGGTTCCATATTTCTTACCAAAACAGATACTATTAAATGTATATTAAACATATTAATTGCATGTTTCTTATGAGCAGTGATTTATTTTAGATCAAGAATATTGATATCCTTGTTGTTTGCATATTCTAATGAGTACTAAGCAATATATAAGTGGCTATTATAGAATAATACTGAGTACCTATTTTGTGCCAGCTCTGTGGTAAGCATTGGAGATGGGGAGACAAAAGAAGACACAGACCCGAGACAAAGAGCTCACAGTTTGTGAAGGGAGCCATATACTTAAGGGTGATCAGTGCTTTATTACTCCTGAGAGCTGGGTAGGCAGAGAAATTCCCTCTTCTATAGAAAATAAAAAAGGTTCATAGAGGGAGAACATATTTGAGCTGTACCTTAAAAACGGAATAGAAAGAATAGGAATTGGAGAACTTCCTATGTGGCCACTATGTTCTCTTATTTTGAATATATTAGAAAGTGGTAAGTTAGGTAAGAGAGGAGTAATAGAGAATTACAAAAAATGTGAATAAGGATAACATTAAGCTTTCTTAATTACATATATGTAGTATTTATAATTATAGTAATACATTGAAATATATATTTGCTTTATCACATTTATGCTTTCTCAGATAGCAGAAACACATATTAAAATCAGAAATAACATATTTTCACAAATCTTAGGGAACCTAGCCTTTTTTTTGAGTAATGAGTGCTTTGTATTTAGATGGTATTGAGTTGTTTGCAATTTTCTCTTTTATTGACCCAAAATGACAAATAGTCTTGTATCGATGCTTTCTAGACAGATACGTCATTCTGGGAGGTCACCGGGACTCATGGGTGTTTGGTGGTATTGACCCTCAGAGTGGAGCAGCTGTTGTTCATGAAATTGTGAGGAGCTTTGGAACGCTGAAAAAGGAAGGTAATACAAACCAACAGCAAAAAAGCCAACCTATCTGACTCTCAGTTTAGTCTTCGGTAAAGGGAGTATAAAAATACTACTTCAACCATTACATGTGTTTGGTAAAAATACCGATACAATTTTTAATATTGGTTGGTTAATTATATTATTTATTTTATTTTATTTTGTATTTTATTTTTTATTTTTTTTTTTGCGATGGAGTCTCGCTCTGTCGCCCAGGCTGGAGTGCAGTGGCTGGATCTCAGCTCACTGCAAGTTCCGCCTCCCGGGTTTACGCCATTCTCCTGCCTCAGCCTCCCGAGTAGCTGGGACTACACGCGCCCACCACCTCACCCAGCTAGTGGTTTTTGTATTTTTCAGTAGAGACGGGTCTCACCGTGTTAGCCAGGATGGTCTCGATCTCCTGACCTTGTGATCCGCCCGTCTCAGCCTCCCAAAGTGCTGGCATTACAGGCTTGAGCCACCGCGCCCGGCCAATTATATTATTTATTTTTGCATTTATTTATATAACATTTATATTACTGATATTTATGTATTAAGTGATAATCTGAAATAAAGGAATTATACTGTTAATGGTTGTTCTTTGCAACGAAGAAGATGCAGATGGGTTACATCACTAGAGAAAACACACTGAAATTAGATTATAAGCCAAAGCTTCCTAGTTAGAGACTGTAAGCAGACGTTCCTCAGTCTCTTCTAACCCCAGACCTCAGGTTAAATGTATGGAGTAATTAAGGAGATAGATGTTCTGTTCAGAGAAATACTGGTCTTAGGTCTAATGGGATTCTGTCAAAAGTTTGGAATCTGTATTCTCATACCCTGAGCACTGGTGTGCTCTCACAAAAATTAGGTTTATACTCGTAACATCATCACTTTAGCCATTTTAGAATCTTCATATGATAGAGTAAAATTTAGTTCAAATGTTTGCTCTTTAACATAATAATTGCACATTGAGAGCAAGAAGTTCATTCCCTTTATTGACCCTGCAAACAAGGTGTCTGGGGGCTGTAAAATATAACCTATATATTTGTAGCAACAATGAAAACAATAATATATGTTGTTTGCATAGTATTTACTTTTTTTTGAGAAACTGTTTTTATATGTCCTATGTACTTTGAAGTCATAGCAACTAGGGAGAAGACATATTTATTTATCTTCTCATGTAACAGATAAGTTAACCAAGGTTTAGAGAATTCGATAGTTTCCCCAGGATTATGTAGCTAGCATGTGGCAGAATAAGAGAATCAGGGTTTAAACTCAAATTTCTGACTACCAGTCCACAAAACCATGATGTCTCTATTTAAAATAAAATGTAAAGGTGCTCGGTTCTTTTTTCTACACAGCTATCTTATATTTGAAAAAAACAAAACAATGGAGACCTAAATTTACATAATTCACGAAGTAGGTAGTGTTTAATTTTGTTACAAAAATGTTTCATGATTTTGCTAGGAAATCCCTGTGGTAACTATACAAAACATCACTGTGACAATTATAAAATATGCCAAAGAAATGGAATGCTGATGAATAATAATAGGAAATTTGAATAATACTATTGACAAAAACAAAAGACTGGAGTCAACAGCTATAGTATATACATTCTTAAGCACACATGAATATTTACTAAGATGATGAGTACTCATAATTTTTGGGGCACCTACTGAGTGCTTTCTAAACATTATTCCATTTAATCCTCCCACAATCAAGTGGTGTCTTCATCTTTACTCTCTTGTTCCTGGTATACAGATGAAGAAGTGGAAGTTTAATAGGTTTGAATAACTTTCCCTTAGTCGTGCTGCTAGTGAGAGAACCAGGGTTTGAAACAAGATCTTGCCTTAACTCCAAGGTCAGTGTTTATAACCTCCAAGACACATCACCCCTCTATTGAATTATGTGGTTTTCAGCAACAGCAAACATTGCTGTTGCTAACTGAGCCCTTATTGATTAATTCTGGCAGAGAATGGAGTGAAATCATACGACCAGCTGATATTGAACAATTGTTTATTTGATGTCAGAACAATAGGAAAGAGTTTCAAAGGATTTTCTTTTAGTTATATCTGCTTTCAGAAGACCGAACACATCTAGAAATTTCTTTCTTTGTTCTAGGCAGTTGCAGACCACCAATGACTTCCTATGCATAGCCAATTTTTATAAACCTATTAGATTGTTTTATGATCTTGCAAGATCTTTACTGTCACATTTCCCCCCTTTTCTATGTAATTGTACTATTTTGTATTGACAACATTTTAAAATCTTACAAAAGAAAACTACGTAAGTAAAGATTTTTACCACAATTTGCCCTTCCCAAATAATCAATGACTGCTTTTTTGTTTTGTTTTGTTTTGTTTTGTTTTTTTCCATCTGGGCTTGGTAGTATCCTGGGTACATTATGAATTTTTTTCTAGCATTTATATATACACATATATTTTAGGGTGGAGACCTAGAAGAACAATTTTGTTTGCAAGCTGGGATGCAGAAGAATTTGGTCTTCTTGGTTCTACTGAATGGGCAGAGGTTAGTTGATAATTTGCTATAATATAAATTTTTATAAAATAAATTAGCCAGGACTTATTTGCCAAGCACGTAAAACTATGAAATGAATATAATAAGAAAATATTCAAAGATTTTTTTTCCCCAAAACCTGAAGCAACATATTCTTGTTCAAAAATCTGCAATAAAAATCTCTGTTGCTAAAGAACTAAGTTTTGTTTGAACTTTTAAGAGCCACTTAATGTCAATTGTCAAAATTATCTTTATTTCCTGGGAGTATGAGAGTAAATAAGCAGATATGCTAGAAACCAAACATCAAAACGAGTCAGTTTCTTAACAATACTGCAGTTTATTCTTCAAAATATTGTCTTAGCAAACATGAACGACCTAACAGACTTTTCCGTGAATATCTTCCCATAAACATGACATTTAAATGGAGATTCTTCTCTGATTTGAAGGGAATGAAGCTATTTCAAATTTATGAAAAATATGAGGTTAAATTGTCTCCATTTCCTGACCATGAAGTCAAATTCTCCTGTATCATGTTTGATTTCTGTCATGATTCTATTACGCTTTCCAAAATATCTCCTAAAGCTAAATACATTTTTTTCTTTTTTTGAGATGGAGTCTCACTCTTGCCCAGGCTGGAGTACAGTGACGTGATTTCTGTTCACTGCAACCTCAGCATCCCTGGTTCAAGCGATTCTCCTGCCCCAGCCTCCCGAGTAGCTGGGATTACAGACCACCACACCTGGCTAAATTTTGTATGTTTAGTAAGACAGGGTTTTGCCATGTTGGCCAGGCTGGCCTTGAACTCCTGAGCTTAAGTGATCTGCCTGCCTCGGCCTCCGAAAGTGCTAGAATTACAGGCGTGTGCCACCACGCCTGGCTGTAAGGTATCCTTTTCATTTATCTTTCTTAATTCATAATGACCCTCTTTATATTAAATTATGTTAAAAGTAAGGCAGAAATTTCCACCACCGAATATTTACTAAGCCCTTTGAAAAGTAATTTTAACTGCATGTATTGTTGGCTTTATATAACCGAAACATTAGCTATAAGGTAAATATATGCAAAGTCAATATTTATTCCATTAATTTCCAGTCATGCTGTAAATACTTATTGGCTCCTCTCATGCTCCAGATACTATGTGAAGCCCAGTAAACTTTAATTTTCTTTGAAAAAGTAAATGATGCTCTTGTAGACCTAGTCAAAGTTTTATAAGAAAGAATTACGCCAATATCTGGAAGAACCTAAATATTTTGATAGTGTGATTTGTGTCTTTCAAATTGTTTTTTTCACTTACAGTGCATTTTTTTTCATTTTTTATCTTGTAGTTAGAATGCTTAGGAAATTACATATTTTAGAGACTCAGAATCCACATTGATATCTCAAAAAAACTTTACTATGTGTTATTCTAAAAATGTGCAATTATCAATATTGACCAGGAGATGGTGCCATCCTACAGGAGAACCTGACTTCATGGTCAGGCGATGACTTAAGTTCACTAATTTTTCATAATATGAAATTTAATTTGAAATTTCATAAACTTGGCCGGGCGCGGTGGCTCAAGCCTGTAATCCCAGCACTTTGGGAGGCCGAGACGGGCGGATCACGAGGTCGAGAGATCGAGACCATCCTGATTAACATGGTGAAACCCCGTCTCTACTAAAAAATACAAAAAACTAGCCGGGCGAGGTGGCGGGCGCCTGTAGTCCCAGCTACTTGGGAGGCTGAGGCAGGAGAATGGCATGAACCCGGGAGGCGGAACTTGCAGTGAGCCGAGATCGTGCCACTGCACTCCAGCCTGGGCGACAGAGCGAGACTCCATCTCAAAAAAAAAAAAAAAGAAATTTCATAAACTTAAAATACCTTCATTCCATATGAACCAGACAAGATTTTCTGCTTAAATAATGAGATGTTTATAGGAAGATCTTCACTGAAAAGTCTCAGGTCATTCATGTTTGCTAAGAAAATTTTTTAAAGGATAAACTACAGTATGGTTAAGAAATTAACTCCTTTTCTACTTACCGTAAGTATATGGACAGTTTCATCTTAAATATTAGCTTTTAACAAGTTTTGCTTGTTGTTTCCTACCAGTAATCTTTATTCAAATTCTTTCAAAGCAGCTCTTTTATGAGAATTTCTTATGTCAAATTTGTCATTAATATGGATCAGCTCAATTAGAGGTCTACATACATTAAATCGTTAAATGTAGATGTGCATTTTGTGGGGGAGGGGGAGTGGGTTATAACTTTATATTTATGGTTTTCCTTTTTATTATAGGAGAATTCAAGACTCCTTCAAGAGCGTGGCGTGGCTTATATTAATGCTGATTCGTCTATAGAAGGTGAATATTGTTGGTCTCATAAGAAAAGATGTGATTAAACTAGGAGCAGCAGTCTAGTTAATAAATTATGCACTAACAAGGAAGGCTATGTATTAACGTGTGGTTGGGGAGTCTACTGCAACCTCTGACAGAAAGCAGTGTGTGAACCCTAGTTGAGAGTTGGGTGAGGCCTAGGTGAGCAAGTTTTTCTTTTCTTCTTTCCTTTCCTTGTCTTTTTGTTTTCTTTTCTTACTTTTTTTTTTTTTTTTTTGGCTTTGAAGTATAGAGTACTAATTCAGAAAAGCAGCATTCTTTGATTAGCTTCATCTGGCAGATTTCTTTTTATATATGGCAGGAATTTAGTAAGTATCTGTTGAATGATTAAGTCAGGGACCTAAAGGTTCTATAATTTAGAATGATGTAGGAAAAAAGTATCATTTGTGGGGTGCGGTGGCTCACACCTGTAATCGCAGTACTTTGGGAGGCTGAAGTGGGTGGATCACTTCAGGTCAGGATATCAAAACCAGCCTGGCCAACATGGTAAAACCCTATAGCTATTACAAATGCAAAAATTAGCTGGGCGTGGTGGCACACTCAGTATAGATAATATACAAAATCAATCTTGAATTATAATTATATGCAGGTACTTTAGAAAGGGTAGGATCAAACCACTCTGGGAGTTCAGAGGAGAGAATAATGGAAACTTCAGGAAAGGCTTGAAAAAATGGGATAGGCATTTGAGGCTGACTTTGAAGAATGGAAATACTTTTAATAAGCGAAGGACCAAACTAAAGGAAATCTCAGATTGATTTCCATGAAAATGAAAGAGTCCATTGTCACTACAATCCAGCTCCACTAATATGTCTGTATCTTGACCATATGCAACATCCCAGCCATTGCACTCCTATTCTCTACACTCAGATTGCTCTTCAACACCTCTTTATCTGTTTAATCCTTATCCTTAGACCTTCCTTTGAAATGTTACTTTTTCAGGGAAGACATTTCTTTGTGGCACTCATCACTGTCATTATTAATTATTTGTTTTACAAGTAATAGACTGTATTCTTTAACAAGGAATAGACAGTATCTTGCTTATTCACTCCTGGATTCCTAACGTCTTATTAAATAAATATTTGTGGCACGGTTGCAAAAAATAAAGGACTAAATGAATGAAGGGGGGATTTTTTAGAATATTTTCTTTAGTGTATTAGTAAATTTGCCATGTCAACAGTTAGAACATGAGACCTTGATAGAGTTACATTGGCATTTACATTTTCTTTCTCTTTTTTTGTTTTTTTCTTTGTTTGCTGGCTTGTTTTGAGTCAGGGTCTCACTCTGCAGTCCAGGCTGGAGTGCCTGGAGCAATCATGGCTCACTAGTCTTGACCTCCCAGACTCAAGTGATCCTTCAACCTCAGTCTCCTTAGTAGCTGGGACTACAGGCAAGTGCCAAATGTCCAGCTAATCTTTGTATTTTTTTTAAATTTTTATTATTATACTTTAAGTTCTAGGGTACATGTGCACAACGTGCAGATTTGTTACATATGTATATTTGTGCCATGTTGGTGTGCTGCACCCATCAACTCGTCAGCACCCATCAACTCATCATTTACATCAGGTATAACTCCCAATGCAATCCCTCCCTCCTGCCCCCTCCCCCCCCATAATAGGCCCCGGTGTATGATGTTCCCCTTCCCGAGTCCAAGTGATTTCATTGTTCAGTTCCCACCTATGAGTGAGAACATGTGGTGTTTGGTTTTCTGTTCTTGTGATAGTTTGCTGAGAATGATGGTTTCCAGCTGCATCCATGTCCCTACAAAGGACGCAAACTCATCCTTTTTTATGGCTGCATAGTATTCCATGGTGTATATGTGCCACATTCTTAATCCAGTCTGTCACTGATGGACATTTGGGTTGATTCCAGGTCTTTGCTATTGTGAATAGTGCCACAATGAACATACGTGTGCATGTGTCTTTATAGCAGCGTGATTTATAATCCTTTGGGTATATACCCAGTAATGGGTTGGCTGGGTCATATGGTACTTCTAGTTCTAGATCCTTCAGGAATCTCCATACTGTTTTCCATAATGGTTGAACTAGTTTGCAATCCCACCAACAGTTTAAAGTGTTCCTATTTCTCCACATCCTCTCCAGCACCTAACACCATTAAAAACCCTAGAAGAAAACCTAGGTAATACCATTCAGGACATAGGCATGGGCAAGGACTTCACGTCTAAAACACCAAAAGCAATGGCAACAAAAGCCAAAATTGACAAATGGGATCTAATTAAACTAAAGAGCTTCTGCACAGCAAAAGAAACTACCATCAGAGTGAACAGGCAACCTACAGAATGGGAGAAAATGTTTGCAATCTACTCATCTGACAAAGGGCTAATATCCAGAATCTATAAAGAACTCAATCAAATTTACAAGAAAAAAACAAGCAACCGCATCAGAAAGTGGGCAAAGGATATGAACAGACATTTCTCAAAAGAAGACATGCATACAGCCAACAGACACATGAAAAAATGCTCATCATCACTGGCCATCAGAGAAATGGAAATCAAAACCACAGTGAGATACCATCTCACACCTGTTAGAATGGCAATCATTAAAAAGTCAGGAAACAACAGGTAATCTTTGTATTTTTATTGGAGATGAGGTTTCACCATATTACCCAGGTTGGCCTCAAACTCCTGGGCTCAAGCTATCTAACCATGTTGGTCTCCCAAAATGCTAGGATTACGGGTCTGAGACACAGCTCCCAACCTTCATTTTCTTCTTTGTCAATGCCTCTGAGCTACATTGTTCTGAAAGTTAGCTTACACGGTGCATATAGTTATTCTTTTCTCCTTCTCTTAGGGTAGTGGCTAAGAGCCTGACCTTTGGCGTCAGATGCCTGGATTCATTCCTGGCCATGCAACTTCCTATTTGTGTGAACCAAGCTACTTACTTTTTGTGCCTCAGTTTTCTCACTTCTAAATATAACTTCTAAGAGCCCCAATCTCAAAGGCTCCTGTAAGGGCAAAAAAAAAAAAAAATTCATTTGCAAATCTCCCAGACCTGTGTCTTGCACAGAGTAAACATCAAAAAATGTTAACTTTGATTAATATCATTATACCTACTTAAAACACATAATAAGGTCAAATATACATATATATTTGCCCACCAAGAATTAATACTCCAAATATATTTTCTTGAAATGTAGAATAACATTCTCTTTATTGATAGTTTTTTCTGTTTTTTTTTTTTTTTCTTTTTTGTTCTTGTTTTGAAGTGAGATCTTGTAGTATTGCCCAGAGTGGTTTCAAACTCCTGAACTCAATTGATCCTCCCGCCTCCCAAGTAGCTGGGACAACAGGTGTGTGGCACCATACTTGGCCATAGCTTTTTAAGATTTGATATTTTAATGTATTTTAAAAACTCATTAAGCTTTGCTACTTATGTCATCCCTGGCTTGAAATTACTTCATTGTGTCTCTATAATTTTCAAAATCGAGAACAAAGGACAGCAGGTACTATATGATTGGGACACCATTCATCTCACTTTGTTTTATATTTTTACATTGTATTAATGTTTCTTTCTCAAATAATACCAATAATCATATATTCTGAAATTTCTAATGTTAAAATGTAAAATTTACAAATAAAGCAAAACTCCCCAATGCAAACTACTCTCAAACTTAGTCCTCTCTCCAAAGGTACTACTGTACTCAGTTTTGGGTATTTCCATCATGTTGGCATTAATATATAGAATTTAGCTCCACAAAGCACCAAGAGTGTAGTGGGTGCTATCTCAGGTGCTTTACATGTAAAAAAATTATTCAGTACTCACCATAACCCTCTGAGATAAGTAGGTAAATGCTTTTATTATCTCTTTTGTATAAAAGAAGAAACTGACAGTCAGAGAGGTTAAGTAACTTTCCCAAAGTCACACAGCTAGTGAAGGGTTGAGCTTAGACTCAAATCAGACTGGTCTGTTCCAACTTTACCCTTCTAACCACTACACTCTTTTGTCTCTCACCACCTTATACAGATATTTGGTATCATATTACAGCTAAATGGTTCTACAACTTGCCTTTTTCATTCAGCAACACATTATGAAAAGCTTTCCATATCAGCACATATCTCTGCTTCGCTTAAAAAACAAACACTACCACCAGACAAGAAAAATCTACATTGTATTCAATAGGACAAATTCTGTATCAATTCTCTAGCTGCTGGACAGATTGTTTCAGTTTGTTGTGGTTAATATTCTTTTATTTGCATGTTTTTTCTGTATGATGTGAGGAGAGGGTAGAGAGCTACAAGTATATTTATTTGGTTCTAGGATATGTGCATTTAAATTGTTATAAATGTTGCCAAACTATTCTCCTCCCCATTTCCACTCTTATAAGCACTTCTGTTTTAAAAATTACATTGGCTGTTTGTAGATATTTATTCTTCCAGATGAATTTTAGAATTCTAATATCAAATTTTTAAGTTCCATAAACAAGTCTGCTGAGGTGTCACTATTTTAAAAGCCTCAACTTTTACTGTTCTCAAGCATGGATCTTAGGCTTTGGGATAAAAGCGAGTTGCCATCCTCTGAGTGTTTCATGTGCTTTTACATTTCTGGGCATTTGCACAGGCTATGCCCTTAGCTGCAAATACCATTCCCCCCGCCCCCACCCCCAACTGTGTCCCGGTTCTAGAAAACCTAGTTCAAGAGTCCCCTCTCCAAGTTTGTGAAGTTGTCTTGACTTCCCTCCCCCAAAACTCCTCCTGAGTCGCACCCCCTCCCTGTGCTATCTTGGCTTCCCAAGAACACCTCTCCTGGGTGCTTCACTTGATTGTCACAACCACCAGCCCTTGACCTCCTGAGGAATGGGGACTGAAACTCTCAGAAGAGCACCTGGTTCACAAATTCATTGTCCCAACAAATATTGATTGGACAAATGCTAAATTCTAGGATTGTTCTAAGCACTGGAGTATGGCAGCAAACAAAAGAGTGCACCTTCTCCCAGGGGACTTATCGTCTAGTTGGAGGGCCAATAAAAGAAAGACAAGTACTTAATATGTTTTATGTTAAATAGATGAGTAATATGGAGAAACATGAGCCAAGGTTAAAAGAGAGAGTGGCTAAAATTAGGGGGTAAGAGAGTGCTATTTTAGGTAGGGTGATAGGGGAAATCTCTCAGAAAAACATGACATTAGACCAGAGGAGGAGTAAGTCATGCAGATATAATGCAGAGTACTGGTCCAGGCTGAAAGGACAGTGTGTGCAAAGATGCTGAGGGAGTATTCTTGGGCAGAATGTAAAATGCAGATTTCGAGAGGTGACCTGGGGTTTCATGTATGGCACTGTGGGCTTTGGTGAGGATGATGGAATTTACAGAGTTAGATGGGAAGCCATTGGAGAGTCATAGTTGAAATCGGGTTTTAAAACAACATTCTTGCTAGGAAGTTAGCAGTGGTCTTTGAAGAAAATAATAACAGAAAGAAATTAAATTTTAAAATCTGTTCTTTTCTTATTTTTCAGGAAACTACACTCTGAGAGTTGATTGTACACCACTGATGTACAGCTTGGTATACAACCTAACAAAAGAGGTATATAAGTTCTACGAGTGATGTTTTCTTGAGGTATTATTCTGTTAAACATTGGTGTTGTTTTATAACTTCTTGTCTTCTTTTCATATAACAAATATGACATCCCATCTCCACAGACCATCACATCTAGTAAACTGTTTATACAGATTGCTTCATTTCTCACCACACCACTGTGAGGTAGCCCATGAGTAGCATCATGTCTACCATCTCCATTCTTAAAACAGTGAAACTGAGCTCAAAGAACACTGGCCACCAAAGTCACACATAACTTGTACAGTAGCCGAACCAAGACTTGGTCCTATGGCTCAACTCCTTAATTTAAAAACTTGTTCATACTCTTCAGTATAGTGATACCAATTAATTCAGGACACAGGAATCATTAAATGTTCTAATTGATTGAGAAAGAATATTCATAAGAATACCAGGTGCTGGCTTCCAGGAACAGAGGCTAGATGAGACCACAATTACATTTTTTCAGATAGAGATTATAAATAAAATTTAAATGCCATTAAGCTTTGGTTTCAAAAGAATGGAATGGAGGAGTGACCAAGATGACTGACTAGAAGCAGCTATGGTGTGTGGCTCTCACAAAGAGAAAGGGAAGGGGCAAGTAAATACAGCACCTTCTACTGAAACGAACAGGTACTCTCATTGGGACTAATCAAGGAAACAACCCAACCAAAGGAGAATGGAGAAAAGCAAGGCAGGACAACAGCCCACCTGGAAATGACACAGAGTCAAGGGAACCTCCCCCATCCAGGAAAATGATGAGTGAATGTGCAACCCCAAGAAACCATGCTTTTTCCATGGATCTTTGCAGCCCTTAGGTCAGCAGATACCCTTGTGAACCCACCCGACCAGGGCCTTCAGTCTGACACACAGCTGCATGGAGTCTTAGCAGAACAGCCACTCAGGCATGCATGGAGACACAGGAGCTTTAGATACTCCAGCTTTCCAGGCTTCATGGCAAAAGTAGCTGCAACTCCAGCAAAGCAGGAGGTTAGACACTCATACATACCCATAAAAAAGAGGCTGAATTCAGGGGCCTGAGCCACAGTGGTCTGCAGGCCCCACTTCTACAGCATCTCACAACATAAGACCCATGGGCTTGGATTGCCAGCCAGCCACTGGTAGCAGTGTTGCGTCTACCTGGGAAAGAGCTCTTGGGTGGTAGGGGGAGCGGGGAGTAGGGATAGAGGGGTGGGCTGCCATCTTTGCTGTTTGGGTGGCTTAACCATTCCAACCATTAGGGTTTGGAGAGCCCAAGATGACTAGGGGTGGAAGCAGTACCCCAGCACAGCACAGAGGCCCCACAAAAATGTGGCCAGATTGCTTTATAAAGCAGGTCCCCAACTGCGTTCCTCATCAATGGGTGGAGCCTCCCAACCAGGGTTTCTGGCTACCCCTGCTGGTGTTCTCTGGCTGAGAGAGGTTTTAGGACAGCCTGGGATGGAGCTCCCAGGAGGAGCAGACTACCATCTTTGCTATTTGGGTGACTTAGCCATTCCAGGGTTCAGACTTCAGAGTGTCCAAGACAACCAAGGGCTGAAGTGGACCCCCACCACAGCATAGTTGCTCTACAAAAACGTGGCTAGACTACTTTTTTAACTGGGTCCCTGATCCTTTTCCTCCTGTCTGGGTAAGACCTCCCAATGGGGTCTCCAGCAACCTCCTACAGGTCTGTTCAGGCCAGCAACATGTCTATGACTCCCTGGGATGGAGGTCCCAGAGTAAGAAGCAGGCTGCATTCTTTGCTGTTTCACAGCCTTCACTGATGATTCTTCAGGTACTGTAAAATCTAAGGCAACTAGGGATTGGAGTCAAACCCCCAGCACAACACAGCAGCCCTGCAGAAAAGTGGCTAGACTGTTTAAAAAAGAAAAGAAGAGAAAAAGCTCCATCCAAAGGTCACCAACCTCAAAGACTGAAGGCAGATGAGCCCACAGAGATGAGAAAGGATCAGTCCAAGAACACTGAAAACTCAAAAGACCAGAGTGCCCTCTTTCCTACAAATGACTGCATCACTTCTCCAGCAAGGGTTCAGAACCAGGTTGAGGTGCCTGAAATGATGGAAATAGAATTCAGAATATGGATAGGAACAAAGTTTACTGAGCTAAAGGAGTGTGTTATAACCCAATTCGAGGAAGTTAAAATTCATGTTAAAATATTGCAGGAACTGACAGTAAAAAAAAGCCAGTATAGAAAAGAATAGAGCTGAAAAACACACTACAGCAACTTCACAATGCCATCACAAGTATTAATAGCAGTGTAGACCAAGTGAAGGAAAGAATCTTAGAGCTTGAAGACTGTTTTTCTGAAATAATACAGGCAGGCAAGAATAGAGAAAAAGCAATGAACAAAACTTCCAAGGAATGTATGATTATGTAAAGAGACCGAATCTGTGACTGATTGGTGTAAATGAAAGAGATGGGAAGAATGGAACCAGCTTGGAAAACATATTTCAGGACATAATCCATGAGAACTTTCCCAACATAGCTAGACAGGCCAACACTCAAATTCAGGAAATGCAGAGAACGTCAGTAAGATACTCCTTGAGAAGATCATCCCCAAGACACACAATCATCAGATTCTCCAAGGACAAAATGAAAGAAAAAATGTTAAAGGCAGCCGGAGGGAAAGGTCAGGTCACCTACAAAGGGAAGCCCATCAGACTAACAGTGGACCTCTCAGCTGAAACCCTACAAGCCAGAAGAGATTGGGGGCCAATGTTCAACATTCTTAGAAAAAAGAAATTCCAATCCAAAAATTCATATCCGACCACATTAAGCTTTATAAGTAGAGGAGAAATAAGATTCTTTTAAGAAAAGCAAATGCTGAGGGGATTTGTTACCACCAGACCTGTCTTACAGGAGTTCTTGACAGAAGCACTAAATATGGAAAGGAAAGACTATTGCCAGTCACAACAAAAACACACCGAAGTACACAGACCAGTGAGACTATAAAGCAATCACATAGGTCTGCAAAATAACCAGCTAACAGCATGATGACAGGTTCGAATCCAAACATATCAATGCTAATCTTATATGTAAATGGGCTAAATACACCAGTTAAAAGGCACAGAGTGGCAAGCTGGATAAAGAACCAGGACCTATTGGTATCCTGTCTTCAAGAGACCCATCTCACATGCAATGACACACATAGATCAAAATAAATAGATGAAGGAAAATCTACCAAGCAAATAGAAAACAGAAAAATGCAGGGGTTGCAATTCTAGTTTCTGACAAAACAGACTTTAAACCAACAAAGATGAAAAAGGACAAAGAAGGGCATTACATAATGGTAAAGGCTTCAATTCAACAAGAAGAGCTAACTGTCCTAAATATATATGCACATAACACAGGAGCACCTAGATTCATAAGGCAAGTTCTTAGAGACCTTCAAAGAAACTTAGACTCCCACACGATAATAGTGGTAGACATTAATGGCCTACTGAAAATAGTAATTAATTTTCAAGACATAAAATTAACAAAGATATTCAGGACCAGAACTGAGTACTTGATCAAATGGACCTGATAGATATCTACAAAGTTCTCCACCCAGAAACAACAGAATATACATTCTTCTCATCAGCCCATGGCACTTACTCTAAAATTGATCACATAATTGGAAGTAAATCACTCCTCAGCAAAAGCAAAAGAATGAAAATTAAAAACATCTCTTGTACTACCATGCAATCAAATTCAAAATCAAGAGTAAGAAATTCATTCAAAACTATGCAATTCCATGGAAATTGGATAACCTGCTCCTGAATGACTTGTGGGTATATAATGAGATAAAAGCAGGAATCAAGAAGTTCTTTGAAACTAATGAGAACAAAGATATGACATAGCAGAATTTCTGGGACACAACTAAGGCAGAATTAAAAGGGAAATGTATAGCACTAGATGACCACATTAAAAGTTAGAAGTATCTGGTCAGGCGCGGTGGCTCATGCCTGTAATCCCAGCACTTTGGGAGACCGAGGAGGGCGGATCACAAGGTCAGGAGATCGAGACCATCCTGACTAACATGGTGAAACCTCCTCTCTACTAAAAATACAAAAAACTAGCCAAATGTGGTGTGGTGGCACGTGCCTGTAGTCCCAGCTACTCGGGAGGCTAAGGCAGGAGAATCATTTGAACCTGGGAGGTGGAGGTTGCAGTGAGCTAAGATCATGCCACTGCACTCCAGCCTGGGCAACAGAGCAAGACTCCGTCTCAAAAAAAAAAAAAGTTAGAAAGATCTCAAGTTAACAACCTAATATCAAAACTAAGTGTACTAGAGAACAAAAGCAAACAAACCCCAAAGCTAGCAGAAGACAAGAAATAACCAAGACCACAGCTGAACTGAAGGTGGTAAAGACATGAAAAACCCTTCAAAATATTAATGAATCCAGGAGCTGATTTTTTGAGAAAATATTAATAAAATAGAGTGATAGCTAGACTAATAAAGAAGAAAAGAGATAAGATTCAAATAAACACACTCAGAAATGATAAGGGGGAATATTCCCACTGACCCCACAGAAATACAAACATCAGAGAATGTTATAACCATCTCTATGCACATAAACTAAAAAATCTAGAAGAAATAGAAATTAGCTGAGTGTGGTGGTAGGTACCTGTAATCCTAGCTAGTAGGGAGGCTGAGGCAGGAGACTTGGGTGAACCCAGGAGGCAGAGGTTGCAATGAGCCAAGATGGCGCCATTGCACTATAGCCCAGGCGACAGTGCAAGACTCCGTCTCAAAAACAAAAAAAAGAAAAAGAAAAAGAAAAAAAGAGATAAATTTCTGGACACATACACCCTCCCAAGGCTGAACCAGAAAGAAATTGAATCCCTGAACAAACCAATCGTGAGTTCTGAAACTGAGGCAGTAATAAATAGCCTTCCAACCAAAAAAAGCCGAGGACCAAATGGATTCACAGCTGAATTCTACCAGAGGTACAAAGAACGGCTGGTACTATTTCTATTGAAACTATTTCAAAATAATTAGGAGGAGAGACTCCTCCCTAACTAATTCTATGAGACCAGCATCATCCCAAAACCAAAACTTGGCACATACAAAAACAACAAAAAAAATTGAGGCCAATATCTTTGATGAACACTGATGCAAAAATCCTCAACAAAATACTGGCAAACTGAATCCAGCAGCACATTAAAAAGCTTATCCACCACAATCAAGTAGGTTTCATCCCAGGGATGCAAGGTTGATTCAACATATGCAAATCAATAAGTGTGATTAATCACATAGGCAGAACTAGAAACAGAAACCACATGATTATCTCAATAAACTCAATCAAACTATACTATGAGGCTACAGGAACCAAAACACTATGGTACTGGTACAAGAACAGACATTGCAGTTTATTATATATTGTTGAATAACTTTGGCAACTCTACTGGCAGGAAACAATATTAAATTGAATACTTTCCCTTAACCAGCTTGCTTCTTTTTATTTTCTTTGTTGTGAGAGGATAAATTGTTTTGATTGTAGTATCTTTTGATTCAAAGAAATAGACAAAAAGATCATACACTATGCCATTCGTCTAAAGACAGTGGCTTGGTATGAATTTGGTGTAGCATGTTTATGTTATACACTTCATACATTTATTTTTATAATATAGTTCACCTATCTATAATAACATGAGTATTTTCCCATTTCTCAGAAACTTACAATTCTTGATGACTGCTAATGTATGGATAGCATCCCTTGTTTTTGCTGAATTGTGGCTTATTCACTTCTGGTTAATGGACATCTAGTTTTTAAAATATCTGATTTATAAGTATTCCCTTTGTTTCTTTTAATTTGTGTAGCTGGAAAGCCCTGATGAAGGCTTTGAAGGCAAATCTCTTTATGAAAGTTGGACTAAAAAAAGTCCTTCCCCCGAGTTCAGTGGCATGCCCAGGTAAACAAATGAATGAAATTTCCACTGAATTCAGTGTGGGATTGTTTTGAAAATAAAAGCGTATTTTCTTTCAATTATTAAGTGAAAAAATTAACTTTAAAAATGGTCTAAAATCTGATAAAGGAAAAGCATTCCTTTGGTTCACGAATAAAATATTACTGTGTGTTTTGTAGTTAAATGTGCAGGACATCAAAACGTGATTTCTCTTTAGAATATGTAATATATACATATGGAACATTTCAACAGATTATATAGTTTGGTCATTTTTTATATGAAATGTATGGGATGAGAAGTATTTTGGACTTTGGATTTTTTTAAAGATTTTGGAATATTTGCATTATACCTACTGGTTGAACATCCCTAATCTGAAAATTCGTAATCTGAAATGCTTCAGTTAGCATTTCCTTTCAGTGTCATGTAGGTGCTTAAAAACTTTTGGATTTTGCAGCATTTTAAAAAATTTTCTTATCTTTAATTTTTGTGAGTATGTAGTAGGTGTATTTATTTTTGGGGTGCATGAGGTATTTTGATACAGATTTTGGATTTTTGGATAAGGGATGCTCAACCCCTGATAGAGATAATGGTGAAAAGTAATTCTCATTTTTTTCTGTCACCTCATCACCTTGTAATTATTCTTTTTCTGAATGTCGTATAGTTAACAAATATTTTTCTTACTGTAATAAAAATGCAAGCATCACTTCAACATTGGTTGTATCTTCATAAGCAAGGGAAGAAGAATAAATATCTCAGTACTCTGAGTTTATCGATGTCAACAGCACAAATCATTTATGTTATAAAGGACAAAATTTATGTCCAAATTATCTGAAAAATATTTGCTTTTCACTCTATTATGTACAACAGATAAAGATGATAAATGGAATGAAATAATCTTAAGGAAAACATTTTCCAGCTTCAGAAACCTTTAACAAAATGTGACATAAAATAGTCATTCCTACACAAAATAGTCTCATAGAAGGAGATATTTTGTGATGAAAATTAACATTCTTTTCATGTTTTTGCTGCATGTCTAAATCTGTATGTTTAAAATTACATTTATAATAGAATGGAGTGTAGTTTAATGAACATGTAATCTGTACTTAATGAACGAATTACTTTGAAATAATTCTGGTGTTTTATCTCTAAAAGGATAAGCAAATTGGGATCTGGAAATGATTTTGAGGTGTTCTTCCAACGACTTGGAATTGCCTCAGGCAGAGCACGGTATACTAAAAATTGGGTAAGTGAATCTAAATTATTCAAGATTATTTATGAATATATTTTAACTAAACAAATAATTCTGACTCCAAAAAGTGACTCAAACGTTAGTTGAAAGCAGAGAGAAGTCTCAATGGTTGACAGTATCGCTACTACATAGGATAACTCCTGTATCTGGTATTCCTACCCTAAATTCAAGTGTCAGTTGGTATCAATACTCATGTCTGCAAATGTGAACTTCCATTTACTCCCTTAAACATATTTTCTGTTTCATTTGGTGGCACTGCATTCACTCAGTCATTTAAGTTGAAAATGTAGGAATTGTCTTTGATTTCACCCTCCTCCTTATTCAAAATTAATCAGTATCTCCCCATTATCATTCAAAATTAATCACTGTATTTGAATTTCCATCTCTTACTATATCTCTAATTATTAAACAAATAACATCATTAAACAAATGAAAAATTTGTTTAATAAAGAACAGACTATATATATTAGTCTGTTCTCCTGCTCCTAATAAAGACATACCCAAGACTGGGTCATTTACAAGGGAAATATGTTTAATTGACTCACAGTTTCATATGGCTGGGGAGGCCTCACAATCCTGGCTGAAGGCGAATGAGGAGCAAAGTTACATGTTACATGGCAGCACACAAGAGAGCAGGTGCAGGGGAACTTCCCTTTATAAAACCATTAGATCGCATGAGACTTATTCACTGTCAGGAGAGCAGGGCAGGAAAACGTGTCCCGCATGATTCAGTTACCTCCCACCAGGTCTCTCCCATGACACGTGGGGATTATCATAATTCAAGGTGAGATTTGGGTAGGGACACAGAGCCAAACCATATCAGTATAATACACTTTGAACGTGTAAAAGTCATGATTCCTTTTCTTCTGTTGTAGATTTTATATATATATATACATATATATATATACACACACACACACACACATATATGGTTTTCATTTTCTTCAAAGTAAAATGGGTACATAGTTTATAAAATGTCAAGTAGTTTTATAAGAACACTGGTTTATAATTAAAAACAGTTGTTTCTTATTTCCATTTCATATTCATACCATCCCTGATTTCTGTTCATCAGATGAAACCTTTGTCAGCTTTTATGATACATCCATGTTTATAAGTAATATTTTAATCCTGATACGTCTTCATTTTTAAATTTTATGTTATAAAGAAAAATCATTCTCACACTTATAAAAATGGTAAGGAAGAGTTCGTTCAAAACTGTTCCAATAAGAATATTGCAATAGTAAGAGATTTAGCTCAATTCCAAATACAGAAAAGACATTTGGCGATTTAGAGTTGACATTAAGTTTCTGTAAGTGTTTCCTCACAGGCTATTCTTCCCAGATGGAAAATCTTCAGTCTCCTGTCTGTGAGGTAGGAAGTTAGGCAGAGTTATATGGGAACTGATAGTGAGGATAAATATTAATATTGTCTACATTTTACTATGAAAAAAATTACAACAAATAAAATCAAATGACCACCTAAAGTTTTTGGTAGTAAGTCCTGAAGCCTAGATTCAAACCCTGGCAGGGAAATTCCAGAATCCCAGTCTCTTCAACACATCAGTACATAAAATGTCCTTTTATATTAATAATAAAAAATAAGCATCTTAATGGTTGAAAGTGATAAACTAGCAATTCACAGTTTGAAAAGTCCTTCCTTCTATCTATACTTTTGGTTTTCCTGACACCTGTCTGGGCCTCCCTTCTCTCTCCTTAGTGAGACTTTAGATCCACTACTGCACCCCTCACCACTCAGACTCTCCAGCCTTCAGCACACTATTTGTCAGACAATCATTTATCCAAGGAATTTTAGTGATTAAACAATTTAGTGTCTTCTCCTATATAATATTGTGTAATACTTATTTACTTGCCTTTAACAATTCTGTCTTCTTATTTTTACCCAAATGCAAGATTGTCTTGTCTTGTTTTTTCAGATTCTTAAAACATGAATCTAAGAATGCAGTCTTCTGCATTCTTAGAGGCAAACCTGTTTGGTCCCTTTGAAATATTTTTTAAATAATATTTGTTATATCATATACACATATTTTAATTGGTACAAACTTGGAGTGTGTTTACGTATCATAATATTAGCTGTTTAGGAAGTAACTTATTGAGATGCTTAAGTACTTTCCTTGCTCCATCACTGACCAATCTTACTAATACTAATAGTAAATATTGGTGCTAATCATTTTATTGTAAGCTATCCTATAAGTGATATGTTTTGTTATTTTTTCCGTAGGAAACAAACAAATTCAGCAGCTATCCACTGTATCACAGTGTCTATGAAACATATGAGTTGGTGGAAAAGTTTTATGATCCAATGTTTAAATATCACCTCACTGTGGCCCAGGTTCGAGGAGGGATGGTGTTTGAACTAGCCAATTCCGTAGTGATCCCTTTTGATTGTCGAGATTATGCTGTAGTTTTAAGAAAGTATGCTGACAAAATCTACAATATTTCTATGAAACATCCACAGGAAATGAAGACATACAGTGTATCATTTGGTATGTTACCCTTCCTTTTTCAAATTCCTCATCTGTATGGTTCTATTAATCTCCAAAATATAATGGGCTATCTTAGGTCATTTATTATTGATTGCTGTTTCAAGCGATCCAGTATTCTGTTTATGTCTATAAACATATTTTTCATTTTATGGATGCTCATATCTTATAATATAAAAATATAAATACCTTGTAAAACACAAAAGATGATGGCTTCTATATTGTTCCTTTTCTTGAACTTTGGACCAATGCCATTAGAAATTACGTTCTTTAAGCGTTTGATGATCCCAATTTCTATTTCAGATTCACTTTTTTCTGCAGTAAAGAATTTTACAGAAATTGCTTCCAAGTTCAGTGAGAGACTCCAGGACTTTGACAAAAGCAAGTACGTTCTATATCTATATCTATCTATATCTGTGTCTATATCTACACACACATATATATATTTAAAAGGAAAGTAACATCGCTGTTGCTGAACTAGCTTTGGGAATTTCTTGCTGTTTTCTTCTTTTTAAATTTGTTTTACTTTAAGTTCTGGGATACATGTGCAGAACGTGCAGCTTGTTACATAGGTAGACAAGTGCCATTTCCTGCTGCTTTCTGTCTTTCCACTCTAGCACATCCTATGTAGGGCTGCCCTATCTCAAAAGACTTGCTTTCGACATTTGGAGTGGCAATTGTGCTGCTGCGAAATGTCGGTCCCTCCCTCCTGCCATTTGATCAGTTACAATATACTCTGCTTAACAATGAAGGGCCTTCACTGTGTGACCCCAGCTGTTTCCAGTTTTATTTCTTGTTTTTTCAGTATCTGTACATCATAACTCAGCCAGACTATTTAATTTTCAAAGCGTGATTTCTTTCTGCCTCTTTTTTTTATTTCATTACCTCCACATAGAGCTCCTTATTTCCACTTCCATCCGGCAAAATTCTATTTATCCAGAATAGCAAATATTGTGAAGTCATTAATTTTGGAAATGTTAAACATTTAGGATTAATTCTGTGTAAGATTACACAAGTACAACACAATTTGAACAAAATTTTAAGATGGAAGGAAAAATACTTGGTGAGAATACTAAGGTAATTTTTTTAAAATAGAATTTTGAGGGCACAGATATGTGTATTAAATATAGTATCATGATGTAAGTATCAAATCCCTAGGAGCTGATGTAAGGACACATAAAAAGATCAGAGTAGATGATGTAGAAATAGGCTCAGTGATATATAAGGAAGTATTAGTAATAAACGATACAGCAAAAATCAATTGGGAAAGATTAGTCAATCATAACATTGTATAAACTATGTTAATACCTGCTATAAAATTAAATTCAGAATCACACTTCACATTGTATGCTCACATAAACAACAGCTGTAAAGAATTTATTAGTAAAAATGAAAATTTCTTGAAAGACAGATGCCAAGTTTAGAAGCAGTGGGGAAATGATGCAATCATATTTGAGACCATTAAAATGGTTCAGAATATGAAAATTAATATTCAAAAGAAAAGTTAAGAAAGTTGAAAACTTATTTTCTAGCACAAATGGAGAGTAATATATACATTATAAAAATATTTTTTGAAAATTAATTTAAATAGTCCAAAAGAACAAACTGAAAATATCAGTAAGAAACAAGACAAATAATTATAAAAATGTTGTCAAGATACACCTGTAAAGAAACATAGCAAAATATTGAGTTCACTAATGCATAATTCAGAAATACAAATGAAAGTAATGTGACATTATTTTTATAACACAGTAATAACAATTTAAACCTTGGTTGTGCCCACTGCTGGTATACTGAAGCATATGGTCTCCATGCTTTTCTGATAGCATTATGAATTATTTTAGCTTTTTTGAAAAAGATAGATACATATTGGTAATGCGTTCAAGAACTGTCACAGAGTCCTGTGCTTTGACATAGGTATTCCATTTCTTGAATTATTTCTTAGGAAAAAGTCTCTGTTTTGGAAAAGAAAGATGCCCGGAGAAAGATTTGAAGTATAAAATTATAATAGCAAGTAATTCAAAATAACCCAATGCCTAAGAGAAGAGAAATTACTAAAAAATTGATATTCACCAATGTGAACATTTTATAATCCTTAAAATGGATTATTAGAAATACAATATAATAGAAGATACTTAGAATAAAATATGAAGTAAGCAAAAAGTTTATAAAATTGTAAATAGAGTTTGATTAATTTTTATTTAACAAATATAGGAAAAACTTAAAGGGAATTAATGAATTATTTTAATAATTGTGTTATCCTCAAGGAATATTGGAAGAATTGCTTTCCTATTATTTTCAATTCTTTATAATTTTTATATGTGGGTAAAAAAGTCAACAATGAGAAATACATTTTAAGGAGATCCCAAACACCATGTATTCTATAAAATTGGTTTTCTTTTTGTATTTAAAAGAAAAAATATTTTCTCCCTCTGGCAAAATGCCTTATGGTTTGAATTCTGGTTTGTTTAGGACACTTATTGTTTAGCACACTCAGCTTCCCCTTCCTTTAGTATTTCTACAGTTGTTTTATTTTCTCTAAATGATAGTAAAGATCCATTCTGTTCCCTATATATTTACAAACTCTGAAACACCTGCACAGTGCATTGCACATAATAATAGTAAATTCTAACTAAGTAAATTAAACTGAATGTTGAATTTCTCAACCAAAACTTTGAAATCTAAGGAAGAGACATGTCTTCATCCTGCTTTTCTTGTATTACTTCTTGCCCCATCAAAGAATATAAGATGTTGACACAGGATACAGAGAAAGAGAAGTGTGTGTGTGTGTGTGCGCGCACGCACATGTGTGCATTTACATGTGTGTAGCCACATGAGTTTTTGTACTTGTAGTAATGCTTTGTGAATTTGATTCCGAAACCCATAGCATCTTATTGAAATTATCCTTCATTCGATTGTCTCAACTGTTTATGGGAGCTGCTAACAGGTACTCTGTGTTTAATCTACCTTTATACTGTCACAGAATCTGAATTCATGATGCTAAATACATAAATATTAAAAATAGCTCAAATCCAAATTATGGGGATTTAAGTTGTTCCTGTTTTCCTTTTGTCAGCAAGGTGCAGTTGAAAGAACAATACCGACCTCCTATTTCACTCTAAAACTTTCTAGTGTGAATTTAGGCAAGTTATTTAACTCATGATCCTTTGTTATCTCATCTACAAAATGGGGCTATTACCCTGCCCACCTTGCAGAATCGCTCTGAAAATTAAAAATCACATTTTGTATAGACATTCAGAACAGTAATTGGCACATAGGAAATGATCACTAAATGCTAACTGTTAGTAAAACAAAATTATAAAAAGCAAAAGATAAATTAATGAATAAGATGATTTATGCTTTCTTATTGTAATGATTTTTTTCTCATTAGTTAATTAAATTGTGAAAGAATTGGTATATTAAATTCAGTAACTCATTGTTGATGTATTCAGGGCTTGCTGATAAGCTTTCAATTATATTGAATCATTCTTGCTACAATAACAACCTCAATACTCATTTTGGAATGTAAGTTCTGTAAAAGCAGGGAGTGTTTGATACATAGGAGGTATCCAAATATTGTTAAAAGACTGAAGTAATCATCATCTCTTGTGTTCATAATAGGTTTAGCTTTAAAAATGAAAGGAATATTGTTAATTATCACTTGGTAAATAATTCTAATTTGCCAGGCATCTTACTAAACATTAGCAGGTCATCTTATTTTAATATTGATATTACTTCAGTGAGTAGATTACTAGGATACCTAAGGTGAAGAAAATCTTGCCTTGTTATACCAATGTAAATAAAAATCACTATTATTTTTTCCATTGGCACATACAGCTGTTTCTGTGCTTTTATAAGCCTGAGCAGTATAGTATTTTATAGGATTTTAAAAATGTGATAGCTATGTATTTTATTTTTCTTAATTTGCATATTACAGAATGTTAAAATTTGCAATTTACATTTGAACAACAGTGATTTGAACTGCACAGGTCCACTTATACATGAATTCTTTTTTCCATTAATACAGTGAGCCCTCTCTATCCATAGATTTCATATTAGCAAGCAAACGCAGATGGAAAATTCAGTATTATTCACTGTAATCCCAGGTACTCAGGAAGCTGAGGCAGGGGGATTGCTTGAGCCCAGGAGTTTGAGACTATAGTGAGCTATGATCAAGCCACTGCACTCCAGCCTGGGCAACAGAACAAGACTCCATCTCTTAAGGAAACAAAATAAAATACAGTATTGATGGATTAAAACCCACATATATGGAGGGCTGACTATTCTTGTTATTTTTAAATATGGAAAACTTTGTATTTTGCCAAATTAAATCTTTTATTTTCAAACTTACATTTGAAAATATTAGCATTGCATACAGAAAATGATTTTGTTAAATATCTAAAAGTAGGATGGACATGAATCTAGAACAAAAGTATTTTAAGTAAGTAAATTCATTTATATGGAAAAAAATCTCAACAATCATCTTTCTTCTAGCTTTGATATATTAGAACTTTTATCACCAAATGATGCTTACTCTGCAAGCTTGAATCTGAGAACCTCAGATGTAGCTAATGAGAAACTAAGGAAAAACATAAAGTAAGATAATTATAGAAACTTAAAAAACAACTGTTACATTCCGTTTGGACTACTAGCCATGTGCTCCATAAACATTTTCTATTTTATATAATTGCCTATCTCATTGTCTTAACAATATGAAGACTAAGATGTCAAAGAGGGATTAAGCATGTGGTAAGAGTTCTACTGGGGGCAACTAACCCAAGAGAGATCAGATGTGGCTTCAGATTCCACATACACAGCTACATTTCCTCATTGAGGCAGAACAAGTTAATCCAGAAAGTCATATCAGACTCCAAGAATGCTGTACTTAAACCATTCTGAAAATCACTTGAAATGATACAATTTTAAGTAACTTTTAGACTTAAATCTGGATCATTCTACCAAGAGATCAATTTAATTTGTCTGATAGTTTGTTCATTCTCACCCTGTTAATTCCACAGAGGAGGAGGGCCCACTTTTCATATACATGTGTCTTCCTTGCAGGACTTGAGTATGCACAAATTTTGGTGTAGGGGGTGGTCCTAGAAGCAATTCCTGGAGATAACTAAATTCAGTTTTGTTCTGAAATTTTTATTTTCTGCATAGAAATATATTTTCATGAAGTTATAATTATATTCATTTTCTTTCTCAGCCCAATATTATTAAGAATGATGAATGATCAACTCATGTTTCTGGAAAGAGCATTTATTGATCCATTAGGGTTACCAGACAGACCTTTTTATAGGTAAGAAAAGAAAATATGACTCCTTTCTATAATATCACTGTTTCTAGTAATTATTTTTAATTTTTTCATTGTGGAAAAATATTGTAGTTGATTTCTTGCAAGCAAATGGAAAATTTCAAAATATATGTAGGAAGTTATAGTGGTATTGTTTCTTCATATAATGTAATATGATTTTTGCATATCTTTATTTTGAGTATCTTTGTTCTGATTATAACAGAATATATGTTTATTTTAGGAAATATAGAAGATTCAGAAAGCCATGGCAGAAAATAAAAATCTCCGCAATTTTATCAGAAAAATATAAAATCATGGTTATATTCTTGTGTGTATAATTTTAGTTCCTTTCCTATTTTAAATACATTTTTGCTTATGTATACACACAACCCAAACATCTCTCTATATATAATATATACAATAAGTTTATATTTATTTATTCTTTTCCCTAATGTTGATATTTAGAAATTTTATTTCCTCCTAAATCCTGACAGTTGAATTTTTTCCTGCCAAACATTGACTGTCCCCAGGTTGATTTTCTAAATATTGCAGAATGAGATAGATCACTGGACAGCCAGAAATGGCCCTAACTTTCTTTCTAGGGATTATAAAAGGTTCTGGTTTGGTAGTAAGAGCATCTTCAAACAGGTTGACTGGATCACCAATGGCAGTATATTTTTATCCATCCCCCGCCCCCTTTTTTTTCCCTAAGAGACAGGGTCTCACTCTGTCTCCCAGGCTAGAGTTCAGTTGTGCAGTTGTAGCTCACCGCAGCCTCAGACTTTTGGGCTCAAGCAATCTTCCCACAGCAGCTTCCCCGGAAGCTAGGACAACAGACACATGCCACCATGTCCAGCTAATATGTGTACTTTGGTTTGTAGAGACAAGGTGTCCCTATGTTGCACAGGCTTGTCTAGAACTCCTGGCCTCAAGCAATCCTCCCACCTCGGCCTCCCTAATATATGGGATTACAGGCATGAGCTACTGCTTCTGGCCTCATCTACCTCTTTACTTTGGAGTTTGTCCTTCTCTTCTATGGGCTATTACATGAACGGTCTTAGCCCATTCTATAAAACATTTTCTGCCTTGGTCATGTGGAACATTACAAAATTGTTTTTGATGATTCTTCAAACTCTATGTTAAGTATTCTAACATGATAGTGTGGATTTTTAAAAAATGACAAACACAATATAGGGTTGGCTGATCACAAACAAGACTGTAATGATCACAATTGTGCTATAATGTAGGAGGTAGCATGATATATTAAAAAATCAGCACTTGTCATGTGTTTTAAGACAAATCATTTAGTTACTTGATCTCTCAGACCTCAGTTTCCTCCTCTGTGAAATACTAATATCAACTGTGTAGAGTTTATTTCTAAACATTAGAAAAATTGTAAGTAAACATTAAATACCAATACCAAGCATGATTGCTGTGGTTTCTATCATCATTGTTACTTTTGTAGCACTGAACCACTTTTATTTGTTTGAAATAAAAATATAATTAATTACTATAGATTTCACATAATAGTCTTCAGAGATGATTGAACTTGGAAGTTCAGTTGACAAGTGGCTTGTTCAAATTGTTATAGGAATATGCAATCCAGGAATTGCAGAGTGCTCTTGTGTTTCTCTTGTATGTCATTTGGGCACCTGATAAACAGCAAACGATTTTATCAACAGGCATGTCATCTATGCTCCAAGCAGCCACAACAAGTATGCAGGGGAGTCATTCCCAGGAATTTATGATGCTCTGTTTGATATTGAAAGCAAAGTGGACCCTTCCCAGGCCTGGGGAGAAGTGAAGAGACAAATTTCTATTGCAACCTTCACAGTGCAAGCAGCTGCAGAGACTTTGAGAGAAGTGGCCTAAGAGGATTCTTTAGAGAATCCATATTGAATTTGTGTGGTATGTCATTCAGAAAGAATCAGAATGGGTATATTGATAAATTTTAAAATTGGTATATTTGAAATAAAGTTGAATATTATATATAGTTATGTGGGTGTTTATATATGTATGTGTTTATATTGTTTCTTTTATCTTGTCCCTATGGATTAAAAATTAAAAATTGAATTTCATAATTATAAGAGGTTATGGTGAAGTGGAAAAATTTAACTCAGTATTAAATCTAAGGAGAATGGCATAATACAGTAAAACTCTCATCTGGCATTATCAGGGAATCAAGTCTAATCTATTCATGTCACTTCACACATAAGAAAACATCAGTATGTCATAGAGCACACTGGGGAATATGCACAAGACTATTCCAAGCCAGAGGCCTCACGGCCTGCCTGGTCACCCAAGGCTGAGAGGATCACTATCTCAGCACACTAGTTGGGAAATGGATCAAATTACACTTTTAGTAAATGTAATCACTCTATAGTATAAGAAATAATTATTTTTTAAAATTTATATAAAAGGCTATAGTATAACACATATGTATAGTAATTAAATGAACATTTGTGAACCTAACAGCCATACGAAGAAAATAACATTTCCAATATCTTAGGATGCCCCATGTACTAATGACAGTTACGCTTTTCCATTTTCTTGAATTTTATGTTTATCTTTCCTCTGTTATTATTTATAATTGTATCACACACGGCTGTATTCCTTACATGTTTTGGCATTATGTATTTTTGAACTTTTTATAAAGACAGTCATACCATGTGTATTTCTCAGGTACTTGATTTTTTTCATTGGCTTTTAAGGGTTCAAATATATTATCACTGTGGCTGTAGTTTGCCGTATTTTGCTGATATAGAACATTCATTCACATGAGAGTAAGATTCAGGGTCCATCAAGATGAGAAAACATACAGTAATGTGAATAGGGAAAGTTAATGTAAAGAATTATTAATTGTTACAGCATTGGAGCAATGAAATATTGTCTAGTAATATGTAAAGAGAGGTCTCAAGAATATGTGATGAGCAGATATAAGGAAATGCTGTTATCTCCATGGTGAATTTGGAGCAGCCAATGAAGAGTCCCCTCACACTGTGGCGTCACTCAATGTTAAGAAGTTGCTGTGGTGTTGCCCTTGAACCTGCTTCAAATTGATACTTCAGAACTCCCCAGAAGTGTCTTCTGGGCCACTGTGTAAAGCTGTTTATGAAGAAATGTCAAGCCAGAGGGGCTTTACTACAAATTTGGCAAAGGACAGTTTCAGGAGAAGCTCTTGGCCGCTGGGTTCTCCTGGCCACCATGAACTTCAGGAAGTGGGCGCCAGAGCAGCAGCCACAGAATCTGGGCACTGGTGTCGCCCTGTATGCCCTCCATGTCAGACGCTGGAGATGTCATTTACGTTGCCAGAGTTTGCCAGGGGTGCACACAGAAAGCAGATTGGAAACCACCTTCTTGGAACGTCTCTCCAATGCCTTCTACTCACGGAACAACTATTTAATGGGCCCAGATCTATTTATGAAGACAATCAAGAGTGAGTTTGGAGTGGGTAACCCAAATTTGGATAACTGGTGAATAATAAAATGTATTTATTCATTTTCTGCTGGTATATATTTGGAATGTTTTATGTGTTTTGCTTCTGTGAGCATGTATCCTAATGCAGATATTCAAGAGATTCTCTTTCCTGACAGTATCTACCTATAGGTTGAATGTCTGTGTTGTAAAGTTTGTGCATCTTCAATTTTACAATGCCAAGCTGTTTCAAAGTGATTTTGTTTATTTATATTCCCACTGGCAAAGTAATCATGTTATTCAAGATAAAAAACAAGTACGGAAGATTGTGGCATGTTAAAGAAATACAACTACTCAGTGTTACTAGAATCCAAGGGATTTGTGGGAAGAACAATCCATACATTGGGCACCAAATACAACACATAAGGCTTAGAAGACATTCAGAGGAGTGTAACTACTTTCCTGTAGTTTATCAAAAACCCATAATAAGGTTAAGCAGGATAGGGATACGGGCATATTTGCATTTCAGAAAGCATTCTGCCCTAGATGGATTAGAAGGGCATCAACCCAGCAAAAGATAAGAACTTTGTTTTTTGGTTTTTTGTTGTTGTTGTTGTTTGTTTGTTTTTAATACAGGGTCTCACTCTGTCACCCAGGCTGGAGTCAATGGCACAATCCCAGCTCGGTGTAACCTCTTCTTCCTCAGCTCAGGCGATCCTTCAGCCTCAGACTCCCAAATAGCTGAGATTACAGGTGTACACCACCATGCCTGGCTAATTTTTGTATTTTTTGTAGAGATGGGGTTTTGCCAAGTATCCCAGGCTGGTCAAGAACTCCCTGGCTCAAAGTATCAACCTTCCTTGGCCTCCCAAAGTGGTGGGATTACAGGCAGGAGTCACCATGCCAGGTCCCAAAATATTTTCTTATGACAACAGTTGCCGTGTAGACTTTATCCCCAGAAAAGATAAGACTACCCTCGTCCTTCAGGTCTCAGCTTACATGTCATCTCTTCTAGGAATACTTCCAGAATGACTGCCCCTTCCCTTATATTCCTTACTAGACCATAAGCTCCTCAGAGACTGAGTCTCGTTTTTTATTTTGGCTTCAA
Source organism: Papio anubis (assembly GCF_008728515.1). NCBI lineage: Eukaryota > Metazoa > Chordata > Mammalia > Primates > Cercopithecidae > Papio > Papio anubis. Next base: position 44,529,974 of record NC_044987.1, on the reverse strand, counting down.
TCTCTATCAGTATGGAGAGTCCATAGATGGCACTCATTCTGTGAGTAATCAGAGTAGCGTGCATATGAGACTTTCTGAGACATTCTGTGCTTTGAAAATAAAAGCTACACTGCAGACTAAGATTTCCACAATGCCTTAGTTACAGGGTTTGGCTGAGCATGCTAACAGGCTTTTTGTCATGTCATTGTTAGAGAGTTGGACAATATTGTAGATGTAGGATAAGGTGAATAAAACTATTCTAAAAAATGGACCGAAACCTACATAATACTTGAAAGCTTTGTCAACTTTCAATCGATTCTGCAAGCATGCAATAAGCATCCCCCCAAATTATTATATGTAATTCGGTGGCTTAGGAACATACTTTGGCAACATATTTAATGTCACTGTCATTCATAAGAGGTATTGCAATGATAGGAACACAATTGTTTTTGTTTTTGTTTTTGTTTTGAGACAGGGTCTCTCTGTCACCCAGGCTGGAGTGCATTGGCGCGATCTAGGCTCACTGCAACCTCTGCCTCCTGGGTTCAAGTGATTCTTCTCCCTCAGCCTCCTGAGTAACTGGAATTATAGGCACCCACAGCCATGCCCAGATAATTTTTTTGTATTTTTAATAGAGACAGGTTTTCACTAGATTGGCCAGGCTGATCTCGAACTCCTGATCTCAGGTGATCCAACTGCGTCCACCTCCCAAAGTGCTGGGATTACAGGTGGGAGTCACCTCGCCTGACCAGGAATAGAGTTTTTAGAGACAGACTGCCTGGGGTCCAACCCTAGTTCTCCCACTTACTTACGGTATGGCTATGGGCAAATTATTAAAGCTTTCTGTTATTAAGAAAGTCAATGGTAGCTTGATGGAGATAGCATTGAATCTATACATTACTTTGGGCAGTATGACCTTTTTCACAATATTGAGTCTTCCTATCGATGAACATGGGATGTTTTTCCATTTGTTTGTGTCCTCTCTTATTTCCTTGAGCAGTGGTTTGTAGTTTTCCTCGAAGAGCTCCTTCACATCCCTTGTAAGTTGCATTCCCAGGTATTTTTTTCTCTTTGTAGCAATTGTGAATGGGAGTTTACTCATGATTTGGCTCTCTGTTTGTCTATTATTGGTGTATAGGAATGTTAGTGATTTTTGCACATTGATTTTGTATCCTGAGACTTTGCTGAAGTTGCTTATCAGCTTAAGGACATTTTGGGCTGAGACGATGGGGTTTTCTAACTGTATAATCACTTCATCTGCAAACAGGGACAATTTTACTTCCTGTCTTCCTATTTGAATGTCCTTTATTTCTTTCTTTTGTCTGATTGCCCTGGCCAGAATTTCTAATACTATGATGAATTAGAGGAATGAGAGAGGGCATCCTTGTGCCAGTTTTCAAAGGGAATGCTTCAAGTTTTGCCCATTCAGTAAGATATTGTCTGCGGGTTTGTCATAAATAGCTCTTATTATTTTGAGATATCTTCCATCAATACCTAGTTTATTGGGTGTTTTTAGCATGAAGAAGTGTTGAATTTTATCAAAAGCCTTTTCTGCATCTATTGAGATAATCATGTAATTTTTGTCATTGGTTCTGTATATGTGATGTATTATGTTTATTGATTTGTGTGTATTGAACCAGACTTGGATCCCAGGGATGAAACCAACTTGATCATGGTGGATAAGCCTTTTAATGTGCTGCTGGATTTGGTTTGCCAGTATTTTATTGAGGATTTTCACACTGATGTTCACGTTCATGTTTGGCCTGAAATTTTCTTTTTGTGTATGTGTGTGTGTGTCTGCCAGGTTTTGGTATCAGGATGATGTTGACCTCATAAAATGAGTTAGGGAAGAGTCCCCCTTTTTCTATTGTTTGGAATAGTTTTAGAAGGAATGGTAACAACTCCTCTTTGTACCTCTGGTAGAATTCAGACGTGAATCTATCTGGTCCTGGGCTTTTTTTTTTTTTTTGGTTGGTAGGCTATTAACTACTGCCTCAATTTCAGAACTTTTTATGGGTCTATTCAGGGATTCCACTTCTTCCTGATTTAGTCTTGGGAGGGTGTATGTGTCCAGGAATTTATAAATTTCTTCTAGATTTTCTAGTTTATTTGCGTAGAGGTGTTTACAGTATTCTCTGATGGTAGTTTGTATTTCTGTGGGATCAGTGGTGATATCCCCTTTATCATTTTTTATTGTGTTTATTTGATTCTTCTCTCTTTTCCTCTTTATTAGTCTGGCTAGCAGTCTATCTACTTTGTTAATCTTTTCAAAAAACAGCTCTTGGATTCATTGATTTTTCTGAAGCGTTTTTCATGTCTCGATCTCCTTTAGTTCTGCTCTGATCTTAGTTATTTTTTGTCTTCTGCTAGCTTTTGAATTTGTTTGCTCTTGCTTCTCTAGGTCTTTGAATTGTGAGGTTAGGGTATTGATCAATTTTGGATCTTTTCCACTTTCTCATATGGCCAATTAGTGCTATAAATTTCCCTCTAAACACTGCTTTAGCTGTGTCCCAGAGATTCTGGTACTTTGTGCCTTTTTTCTCCCTGGTTTCAAAGAACTTATTTATTTCTGTCTTAATTTTGTTATTTACCCAGTAGTCATTCAGGAGCAAGTCTTTCAGTTTCCATGTAGTTGTGCAGTTTTGAGTGAGTTTCTTAATCCTGAGTTCTAATTTGATTGCACTGTGGTCTGAGACACAGTTTGTCATGATTTCCATTCTTCTGCATTTGCTGAGGAGTGTTTTACTTCCAAATATGTGGTCAATTTGGAATAAGTGTGATGTAGTACTGAGAAGAATGTATATTCTGTTGATTTGGGGTGGAGAGTTCTGTAGATGTCTTTTAGGTCCACTTGGTCCAGAACGGAGTTCAAGTCCTGAATATCCTTGTTAATTTTCTGTCTCATTAATCTGTCTAATATTGACAGTGGGGTGTTACAGTCTTCGATTATTTTTGTGGAGGAGTCTAAGTCTCTTTTTAGGTCTCTAAGAACTTGCTTTATGAATCTGGGTTCTCCTATATGGGGTGTATATATATTTAGGGTAGTTAGCTTTTCGTGTTGCATCGATCCCTTTACCATTATATAATGCCCTTCTTTGTCTTTTTTGATCTTGTTAGCTTAAACTCTGTTTCATCAGAGACTAAGATTGCAACCCTTGCTATTTTTTGCTTTCCATTTGCTTGGTAAATCTTTCTCCATCCCTTTATTTGGAGCCTATATGTGTCTTTGCACCTGAGATGGGTTTCCTGAATATAGCACACCAATGGGTCTTGACTCTTTATCCAGTTTGCCAGTCTGTGTCTTTTAATGGAGGTATTTAGGCCATTTACATTTAAAGTTAATATTGTTACATGTAAATTTGATCCTGTCATTATGATGCTAGCTAGTTATTTTGCCCATTAGTTGATGCAGTTTCTTCATATTGTTGATGGTCTTTACAAGTTGGCATGTTTTGTAGTGGCTGACACTGGTTTTTCCTTTCCATATTTAGTGCTTCCTTCAGGAACTCTTTGAAAGGCAGACCTGGTGGTCAAAAAATCCCTCAGCATTTGCTTGTCTGTATGGGATTTTATTTCTCCTTCACTTATGAAGCTTAGTTTGGCTGGATATGAAATTCTGGGTTGAAAATTCTTTTCTTTAAGAATGTTGAATATTGGCCCCCACTCTCTTCTGGCTTGCAGGGTTTCTGCAGAGAGATCCACTGTTAGTCTGATGGGCTTCCTTTGTGGGTAACCCGATCTTTCTCTCTGCTGCCCTTAACATTTTTTCCTTCATTTCAACCTTGGTGTATCTGATGATTATGTATCTTGGGTCTTCTCTTCTTGAGGAATATCTTTGTGGTATTCTCTGTATTTCCTGAATTTGAATGTTGGCCTGTCTTGCTAGGTGGGGGAAGTTCTCCTGAATAATATCCTGAAGTGTGTTTTCCAAATTGGTTATATTCTCCCCATTACTTTCAGGTACACCAATCAAACATAGGTTTGGTCTTTTCACATAGTCTCATATTTATTGGAGGCTTTGTTCATTTCCTTTTATTCTTTTTTCTCTAATCTTATCTTCACACTTTATTTCATTATGTTGATCTTCAGTCTCTGATATGCTTGACTGATTCAGCTATTGATACTTCCGTATACTTCACAAAGTTCTCATGCTGTGTATTCAGCTCCATCAGGTCATTTATGTCCTTCTCTAAACTGGTTATTCTAGTTAGCAGTTCCTCTAACCTTTTATCAAGGTTCTTAGCTTCCTTGCATTAGGTTAGAACATGCTCCTTTAGCAAGATAATTTCCTGAAATGGAAAGTAAAACTACAAGAGAAATCCAGATGGTTCCTAGGTTTTTTGACATTTAGAAAAAGGTAAGCAGGTTTTGTCAGGGAAGTTGGGAGTTCTGATTTTTGAAATGCCCATTACCTATCCCAGTGCATATAAGAATCTGGAGCCCAAATAATAGTTTACTACTCCATAATATGTATTACATTTGTTTGGTTCTGTTAAAAAACCAAAATGATAACCATTAACTTAAAGATACTAATTGGCTTTATCTGTGATTCCAGAAGTTGGCAACACTTTATTTCATAAAATAGAGTAAGTGTTCTTGTGAGCTGAGAAGAGCTTGGTTTTATATACAGAGCTGAAGAAAGCAGAAACAATGAACAGAAAACAGGCTGGTCACTTCAAAGTTATGTTGCTTGTAAGGCAGGGACAGGGAGAAAGAGTATAGAAAAATAACTGATTGGTTAATATCGGAATACTTCAGGTTACCTTTTTAGTAAACATTAAAACAGAGAGAACCTCAATACCATGCTGACTGAAACTACCCTGTTTGGGAATTTACTTCTCATCATCTCTATCTTCTGATTTATATTAATAGGACAGTCAGAAATCAACCCAACAACCAAAATTTAGTTTTGGTTTGATGATGTAGAACTTCACTATGGGAAACTTCATTCTGGTTTTTAGGCTGCTCTGTTGGGGCCTAGCACAGGAGTTTAGTCCAAAACAAGGACCCCTATAATTTTTATTGAACAGTTTAGAATCTAGAACAATGCCTTGCACTCACATTTAGTGAGTAAATATTGAATAGATGAATACATCAGTGAAGTATAACTTTGGGTAATGTTATCAGGTATTAATTAAAGCACCAGACTATATGACACTAATTTTGAGCATAATCAAGGAGGGAAAGGTAGCAAAACTGAGCACTTGGACAGTCTAATAGTTGGATATGAAACAGAGAAGAAGGAGGCTTCCAAAAAGTCTGCTAAAGGCTGTTCTCTGAGGTAGGAGGGAAGTCAGATGAATGTAAATTTTGTCTGAGAATCTAATAAAAATGAGTGTTTTCAGAATATGAAGTTATAAGAATAAAATGAAATCAAGAAGAAATAAGTAACCAACAGTATTATTGAAAAGAGAGTGATTAAAAGGAGGTTAGAGATAGGGTATTGTACGTAACAATGTTGAAGTGGATGGTGACTTAAACAATCAAATGGAGTAGACATGATGTAAGGCTGTAGAGTTGGTTGTAGAAGGAAAGGTAAGAAAATTTAAGGGTTAATTTAGAAATATTTTATCAAAGGGGCTATTTCATGAACTGTTTTTAGTAAAAGTAGATTTTTAAGGGCTGCTCATTTTAAATAATATAATCCACAGACATTTATAAGAGTTTATTTAAAATTCCAGGCACTGATTCAGACATACATAAATTGATCACTATCTGTGTGGTGGAATCATTCGTACCCCAAATCTCAGCATCATGCAATATACCCACGTAAAGAACCTGCACATTTACTCCTTGAATCTTAAATAAAAGTTGGAATTATAAAAAATAAAAATTAAAAAAAGAACAAATCATATATACAGAAAATCATGATGAATCTCTAAAATATATTAAATGACACCAAGGATTATATATTGAATGATTACATGCATAATATTTATTAAAAGTCGAAACCCTATAGACAGGTCAGGTGGGGTGCCTCACACCTGTAATCCCAGCAGTTTGGCAGGCCAAGGCAGGAGGATCACTTAAGCCCAAGAGTGTGAGACCAGCTTGGGATACAGAGTGAGTCCCTGTCTCTACAAAAAATTAAAAACTAGCTGGGTGTGGTAGTGTTTGCTTGAAGTACAAGCTATGCAGAAAGATGAGGAGGGAAGATTGCTTGAACCCAGGAGGTTGAGGCTACAGTGAGCTGTGATAGTGCCACTGCACACCAGCATGGGCAACATAGCGAGACTCTTCTTTAGAAAGCAATGACAAAAATAACAACAACAAAAACAAAAATCTTACAGACAAGAAGCAGAGCAGTGGTGCCTTGAAGACAGGGATGTGAGTAGAGATTGACTATAAAAGGGGAGAAGAGATGTTTTTGGAAGATCAAAAGTGTTCTAAAAGTGGATATGGTGATCGTGCATAAAATGAATTTAATAGCAATTTATTAACGTCATTAAACTGTATACATTAACTAAATTTTATGGTACAGAAATTATACCTCAGTTAAGCTGATAAAATAATTGAGAGTCTCCACAAGGTTTTGTTGATGTGAGTTTTTTAATGTCAAGATATGCCATATTAGAAATTAAAGCTGTAAACAATAAATATCTATTTATTAATAATTTAAAGTAACAATTATAAAACCATAATTGGTAACATAATATTTCTGTAAAAAAAAAGTATACTTTCCAAAACCATAAACATCAAATAAAAGAGAAGAGTGGCTTTGATTACATGTTTACAAATCCCTTTAATGTCTGGCTTAATAGAAGTCATCTGGATTCTCACATCTGCTTCTCCATTCAATCTTTTGTGATATTACATGTCATGTAGCCCCTGGGAAAATCTCCTGTATACTCACGTGATAATAAAATTTCAAAGGGCAATTCTTCATGCACCCTAAAAGTATTCACAGTCACACATTGTGAACCCCTGTAGTAAGGGCACATTTCCTGATCATGTACTAGTTGTAAGGTTGGGGTAAGGAAGGGAACTGTAGAAAACTAGGGCTGCCTGGGACCCTGGACATTGGGTCTATATCTTGTTCCTTGAGCTCCTAGACCCTGAGAAGCAAGAGTCCTGCGCTGTAGCCTTCCCACAGTGCTGTGGTTGTATGGGCAAAAGCGGATGCATTTCCTACCATTCTTTTCACCCACCACAAACCACAAGAAGCTACAGTGGCAAGTTTACATCCTGGACTTCTATTTTTGTGCTTTCCAAATAGATTTTTAAAAATTGTCCATCCTTGTACGACCTAAACATATCATCTTTTATAAATATTGGGCTAAATCAGAGATTCTCGAAGTATGGTTCAGGGACCAGCAGCAACCTCTCACAAGTTGCCTAATACTCGAACTCTCTGGCCCCAGCCCAGACCTACTAAATGAAGAACACCCATGTGTAAGCCCCAGCAATCTGTGGCCTCAGAAGCTTTTCAGGTGATACTGATGCACCAACTAGGCTAACTCATCAGCCTGGCTGTTAATCTAAGAAGGATCCCTTCTCAGAGAGGAAACAAAGCACAGCTGGTAATGAAGACTTTAGCCCTCTTCCATCTCCTCCTCTTCCTGGATCTGGACAGTGCGGGCAGCTACAAAGCATCAGTTCTGAGTGGTGGGGCAGGCAGGATAAGACAACGGAGGTTCCTTGAGGAGAAGCAACAACTGGAAGGTGAGAAAAGTGAGCTGCATGAACTAGGCTACCTGGCTTCTGGTTACTATTTGCTTTTCTTTCTCCGTAGTTTTCAAGGAGGCTTTAATAAAGCCTTTAACCAAAGGTCCAGTCGCATCTCTTCCCTATGTTTCAGAATAAATTGAAGCTGAATTCAACAAGGATATTAATGTTGAAAAGCCTCATTTGTGGTCACCTTGATGGTGGCAGTGGTTATCCAGAAAGCTTTTAAAGGAATAGAACTGGAATGAGAACCATTCTCTGCACCTGGAACCACCCCTCCTGAGTGCCTTAACACGTTCTGGACTTTTTATGTTAAAAAGTTTTGTTATTGCTAATTCAAGGGCCTCTAGATATTGTACCGATACCTGTTTACTTTTATTCTCCCAGTTCAACTGTGCACATATACTTTTGCTACTTGTAAAAAACTTTCAAAATGAAAAATAGCATAAAAAATTACATTAAATTATTTTAATCCATGATACATAACTAGTCTTTGTCACTATTATGTTAATATTCATTAACATAATTGGTATAAATTATTTTAAATGTTGTGTTTCAGTGGGAGAAACATTAAGAAAATTAAACAAAATATCATCAAATTCACTGCAAGGGGGGCTTTTATGTGTATTGAGAGAGGCAGAGACTGAAAGAAAGAGATCTGGTATGAAATCACTTTCACTTTTAATATAGTGCTTGGGGAAAATGCATGGTGAGCAAAGCTTCTAGGAATTAAAAGATGTTTTAAAATGTAGTTTTTCTTATTCAACGTTTAAGTTCAGGAGTACATATGCAGGATGTGCAGGTTTGTTACATAGGTATACATGTGCCATGGTGGTTTGCTGCACAGATTACCATCACCTAGTCATTAAGCCCAGCATTTATTAGCTATTCTTCCTGATGCTCTTCCTCCTTCCACCCCCTACCCTTGACAGACCTCAGTGTGTGTGGTCCCCCACCATGTGTTCATGTGCTTTCATCACTCAGCTTCCACTTACAAGTGAGAACATGTGGTGTTTGGTTTTCTGTATCCCGCAGTTTGCTGAGGATAATGACTTTCAACTTCACCCATGTCCCTGTGAAGGACATTGTCTCGTTCCTTTTCATGGCTGCATAGTATTCCACGGTGTATACGTACCATGTTTTCTTGATCCAGTCTATCATTGATGGATATTTAGGTTGATTTCATGTGTTTGCTGCCATTTTTCTCTCCCAGTCAGTACCACAAGAAGGGAAAATTTCTCTTGATTCTTCCTGGTTTTCCCTGTGAGAGCCTCTTGGCATTTCTGTTGGAAAGGCCTGCCCCTTGGGTGAGGATTCTTCTATGTCTGTGACCCTAAGGGTCTTTGCACACTCACTCTAGCCCAGCTTTGGGTTTTAGCAGTAAATTTAAACCATTTGGTTTATCTTCTGTTTTCATGGCCTTTTGGTAGAATCTGCCCCAGATAAACATATGCATGGGTCCTGTTTTTCTCAGTGCTGTACCTGTCTCTATCCAGAACTGATTAAGTCGTCTTGTTACCTCTGTTCTCTAATGGTTTACAAAACAAACAAACTAACTAAACCTCATTAATCTTTAGTTTCCCTTGCACTTTTTTTCTTGCAGGGAGGCGGCAATAGTATTTTCATCCTTCTCCATTTCTGAGCTGCAACCATAAGACCCTATTAGGTTTTATGATATCCCTGGATATCCTCATAATGTCCTAATTGGCTGTTACTTTTTTCAAACCAGGTACAAATCGATGATATTATAATTGCATCATAGTTAATTTTTATATTTCTTTTAGTTATCTTTGCTATATAGCTGTTTCCAAACATTTTCTCCTTAGAAATTAAAATTATTTTAATAGGCCAGCCATATTTTCTGCATAGTGTTTTTCAAATGCATTTATCTAATTTCCTCCCACAGTTACATGCTGGTAAAATGTTTTTGGCAAAAATACTACAGATGTGTTTTGTGTCCTTAGTCATCTACCTCTGTTTGTATACATTAAATTATACACTTTCACTTATCTATTATGCCTCAGTAACACTGTGGATAGAGCTGGCATGTGGGGTAGAACTTTGATGATAATGTAAATAGGCTCTTTCACAAAATCTGTGATTTAGTTATTTTATTATCCACTAATGATTCTTGCCTGATTCTGTTATTTTTATGGCATCTGTAAAAGGATGATTATCCACCATTCCTTCTATTGCATTAGCTGGTCTCTCCAGAATTATGTAATTAGTGTTCTATTGTATTATTAAAGATGCAGGTTCTTTCCGCCTTTCTGTTTTCCTTAGAGTATTGACTTTTGTCTTAGATTAGTTTACTATGAGTCCACAAAATGGTTACACAAGCAAATATTGCATCCAAGTAATGTCCAGAGACAGTAAAAGCAATTGTTTCTTCCATGTGTCTCTTCTGTAGCAAGAATACCTTTTACAGAATTCTCCTACGAAGTCTACTTTCTTGTTCTCTTGGCCAGAATTGGAGTACATGTCTTATGATGACCAACCAGAGAGAGAGGATAAAAAGGGGGGAATCTTGATAGCGTTGGACAAAATAATGACCCACTGCCTGTGGCTACAGATGAGCCCAGGATCTGTGATTTTTATGTTTTTGTAGAAGAGATAACAGACAGGAGAAATATTGGATTTCTATTAGGGAACTGGAAAATAGTGCTATAGGCCAAGGTTGTCAAGAAAGAGGGCATGTGATCAATCTGTTGCACTGTTTGTGCCTCTCCATCCTATTTTAGTCATTCAGAAAACATGGCCTGTCCTGCTACACTGCATACACAAATTAGTAAGAAAAGGTCTTAAGCTCATTTCGTATGCCTTGGGGGAAAGAATGACACTTTCCTTTTATTTCCTCAGAAACATGGCTTCTGCTATCACGCAGTGTTCTACCAGTGAGCTCACCTGCTCGATCTGCACAGACTATTTGACAGACCCTGTCACCATTTGCTGTGGGCACAGATTTTGTAATCCCTGTCTCTGCCTCTTGTGGGAAGATGCACTGACTCCTAATTGCTGCCCTGTGTGCAGGGAAATATCACAGCAAATGTACTTCAAACGCATTATTTTTGCTGAGAAACAAGCTATTCCTACAAGAGAATCAGTCTCCCGCCAGTTATCAAGCTCTGCCATGCTGATCTGTGGGAGACACCAGGAAATCAAGAACCTCATCTGTGAAATTGACAGGAGCCTGCTGTGTTTTCTCTGCTCTCAATCCCCAAGGCATGCCACTCACAAACACTATATGATAAAGGAGGCTGATGAATACTATAGGGTAAGTAAATGCTACTGATTGCACTTTGAAATGTGAAGAACCCTGAATCCTACAGGTAATAAGGAAAGATACGCTTATCATTATTATTAATAATAATAATTTTATGCAATAAACAGAATTGCTGATGAGCATAAATTAGACACTGTTCTAGACACTAAGATAAAGCAGTGAAGAAACCAAACATCCCTGCTCGCCTGAAATTTAAATTTTCTTGAGCTGAGGGAGAATGATGATAAAGTTGATGAGCATTAGGGTTCTGGTATTTCAGTGTAAGGAGCTCTATATTAATCACTAGTTTCGATGATAGTCATTGGCTAACACAGTCATGATTGCAATGAATCTATTATAGAAAATTCTAATAAATATTGGTCAGTATGCTCCAACAGTACTGTAGAGAAGTTGAGGGCTAGCATTTTAAAATTAAATATAAAATAATAATTACTTCTGAAAATTGACGAGGTTGTATCAGTTTCAGTGCCAGACTTCTAAGATAATGGGTATTGTTTTCCAAATTTGGGAATTCTACCTTTGATTTCATTGGCCTCTCAGACTTGACAATCAGTGCCCTCAAGAAAAGCCCCTGCATGTCTGCATTCTGCACTCTTTATTTGTCCCATGTCTATACCTCTTTTGAAAGTATCTGAGATATGCTATATTTTCTTTTCTAGTGCTCAGATTTATAGTTTTGTTTTTCAGAAGAAACTCCTGATTCAAATGAAGTCCATCTGGAAAAAAAAGCAGAAAAATCAAAGAAATCTAAACAGAGAGACCAACATAATCAGAACGTGGAAAGTAAGCAGTAAGCTCATTTCTCTCAGAACCAGTTTGGAATAGAAAATGTGACTTGTGGGTGAGTTAACCATATATCCCCTGAATAGGATGATCAAAAAAAGGACCTACATGTCTTTCTCTACCATACAACTTAACCTTTAGAGTGAGATTTCATGTTGAATCCAATATATAACTAAAAATATCCTGATTTTTCTGAATAAAGCAGTATCTACCAATAATACATCAGCAGCGATAAGAAATGTGCTAAAAACGGCATGTAAGATCACTAGCATGAAGGTAAAAATGTGGTTCTACAGCAGTTTAGCAGACATGAAATGCTAAAAAAAAAAAAAAAAAAAAAAAAAAAAAGCTTCTAGGTGAAAATCAATCTGATGCTAATGTTTCAGTAAAATTCAGAAATTTACCGATGATAATGTTGGAAGGATTTTAGGAATAAGAAAGCTGAAAGTTAGAAAAGTGGTAAAATTATTTGGACATTTGAGTAACTCCTCTTGATTAGTTCATGAAAAAGAGTCAGGCAGTGATGAGAGATATGGCTATAAATGTAATTATGGCCAGGTCTAGAATGTGAATGCTTAGCTAAGAATTGAGGATTATATAATCCATTCACAAATATTAATTAAGTACCTAAAACTGAATAAGTAAATTAAACATTTTTATTATCAAAGATCTCAAGCACTTCCGAAGGGGTCATATAAGCAGGGACCAGTAGAGAATAATAATAATTGATACATGATACTGTGAGAATGCCAAAGGGGAACAACAAAATCATGTTGATCATTTCATATGGATTTTCTGAGGAGTCCTGCATTCTCATGAGGGCCTATCATGTGTTGCTCACTGCTCTAGCCCAACAAAATGATACAGATGTGGACAAAAGAAGAAATAGATTACTAACCCTAGGAGACTATAATCTAGTGGGGGAATTCAATCTACAAATTAAAATGTAAACTTTATAATAAATAATGTTCATGAAGTGCTTCAGGGAAAAATAAAACAGAGAACGGGTACAAAGCATCCAGGTTTGTAGAATCTATGTTGGCCAAGAAGAACCCATTTTCAGGGATAAGAAGGTACAGAAGAAACAAATCAGTGGCTTTGTAAGAATGTATTTTTCTGTGGCAGGAAAAACAAGGTTTGGTTAAAAAGAATAAGTAGAAAATAGTGTCAAATGCAGAATGAAGGTGAAGAATTCTAGGACTAAAGCATCATACTTGAATTTAGAAAAAAGAAGTTCTTGGTAAGTTGTAATGTTTGGTTCAGGAAAGAGTAGGGAATAGAGGTAAAGGGGTCATTAATCACACACACGAGCACAGCAAGTTTGATCACATTGATCAATAAATTTAGCTTTGATAGGGATAGAAATGTTTTAGCAAGAGAAGCTAGATGAGGTAATTGGGACAAGAATATTTTAATTTTTTTTCCAAAGTAATTTGCAAAATTTGCATGTTTAAACACATTTAAAGGTGGTGTGGAATTGTGAAAAATTAATTGAGGTCAGGCGCGGTGGCTCATGCCTGTAATCCCAGGACTTTGGGAGGCCGAGGTGGGCAGATCACGAGGTCAAGAGATTGAGACCATCCTGGCCAACATGGTGAAACCCTGTCTCTACTAAAAATACAAAACTTAGCTGGGCGTGGTGGTGCGCACCTGTAGTCCCAGCTACTCGGGAGGCTGAGGCAGGAGAATCACTTGAATCCAGGAGGCAGAGGATGCAGTGAGTTGAGATCATGCCACTGCACTCCAGCCTGGGTGACAGAGCAAGACTCTGTCTGCAAATAAATAAATAAATAAATAAACAAACAAACAAATAAATAAATAAAATGAAAATTAAAAAACAAAAAGTAATTGAGTAGCCTGGCATGGCGGCATGTGTCTGAAGTCGCAGCTACTCAAGAGGCTGAAGTGGGAGGATCTCCTGAGCCCAGGAATTCAAGGCTGCAGTGAGCCATGACTGCACCACCATACTCCAGCCTGGGTGACAGACTGAGACCTTGTCTCAATAATAATAATAATAGTATAATTGAGTGAAAGAGAGAGGGGGGGAATAAAGACACAGTGACAGAAAGACAGAGACAGAGAAAATCAAAGACAGGCCAGAGAAAGAATGAGACAGAGAAATGGAGCCAGAAAGAGAGAATAGGCAAACAACCGGGACAGAGACAGGAAGACAGAGGCAAGCAGAGGGAAAGAATGAACACTGTAACAGAGTAGTCTAGAGAAGGGGTGGCTAGAGGTGAGCAGTCTTAGGTAATAGGCAAGCATAGTCAACCACTGGTAAAAACACCGAGTGTTTTGGAAATGGAAGTAATTTAGAAAGATGCAGCAATGTCTTATGTTCTCTATTTTCCTAACGAAGTAAATTGTTATGAGTAGGAGTATTGAGAAAAATAGAACACAATTTAGATACAGTGATGAAGAGGTTAGAACATTATATAAGATAATATCAATGTGATCTTAATTTATCTTTATTTTTAAAATGAAAATATGAGGGTTTGAGGGAAAGTAGGTGGAGCAATGCAGGGAAATGGAAGGGAGGAAGGGAAGGAGGAAGAAAGGAAGATTTATGCTGTATTTGAAGAGGAAAGGCATTAAATTAGATTTAGTAGAATAGCACAAAACATGAAACAAAGCAGAATAGCTGATAAGGAAAGAATAAAACCACTTAGACCCATGATTTAATCAACCCAATGTCACTACAGGTTTTTATACATTTGCGGAGCATGATGATCAGCGCTGAATATCCTAAGGTGTGTCAATACCTCCGTGAAGAAGAGCAAAAGCACTTAGAGGGCCTGGCAAGAGAAGGCAGGATAGTTTTTGAGCAACTCAAGATAAGTCAAACTAGAATGGCTAAGATGAGTGTACTCCTGAGAGGAATGTTTGAGAAACTGAAGGAAATGAGCTGTAAAGCAGATGTGAACCTGCCTCAGGTAAAAACTGAAGGAGGTCAGGGTGCTGAACACCACCCTGCTTGGGAATCGTATCTGCTAGAGTCTATATGCTTTTTGATCTATATTACTTTTCTGGTTCTAAATATTCAGATTCTGCCTCTCCTGACCTTATGGTGGCAGGTTTCTCTCCTCTGTAGACCCAATCTCACTCTTTCTTGTCCCATAGAGGAGAAGGAAAACTATTTGGAAAGGTTCTAGTAACAAATTCAAGAAAATTCTCTTCTAAAATTATCTTACTACACCCACTGATTCTTAGTAGTTGCAACAGAGCAGCTCGTGAATACATGATTCAATTTTGTATAAGGATGTGTCAATAAGTGAAAGTGTGAGATTTATGACATTTATTTACTCTTTTAGTTTTGAAGTCCTAGATTTGGGCCCCACACATCCTTATAAGAACTTTGTGGAAACCTCTATTAATCTTGTTGCAGATGTTTGTATAGCAGCATGTCTTCCCTTCCCCTTCCCCTTTGTTCAGCCTCAGTCCATCTGATTATGTTTCATCAAGAGTATAATTTTATAGACTATAAAATGTAGATATCAGACTGAGTTTCATATTTATAAGAAAAAAGAAAATGAAAAATGCCTTTATCCAAAGAAGGAAAGTGGAAGACATTAAGTTTTCCAATTCAGTTCATATCCTCAGATTGCACTGGAGTAGAGAACCCTATTGTGCTGCAAACTAAGCCATCTTCTCTCTCTTTATAGGATTTGGGAGACATAATGAAAAGGTAAGTTTACCCCTTTATCCAAGTCCTGGTAATTGTGACAATAATCAGGCTGTTTCTGCTTGGATCAACCCATACTTTTAGTGAGGAATTTCTGTCTGTATTTATTCCTTTCTTTTCAAAGGTCATCCAGGCTTTATATATTGACTACTTCGGATGAAAGTGAAGGATGGGAGCAGTTTTAATAGCCAGACCTAATGTAGAAGTTTCAATAAGACAACTATTTTTCCAGCCTCTAATTTTCTACATCCTAATTATTTGAAGGTTATTCCAGGCTGTCAATGGGAAAGGTAAATAATCTCAGAGAGGTAGCAGATGGAAAAATGGTGAAAATAGGAGAAAGGGAACATCACCAAGAAGGAATGTAGTATACAGTTGAGGCTCCATATGTAGCAGGTGGCATGTTCCAAAAATTTGACACCTATCAGATTTCAGAAATTAAATGAGGATTTCTGCATGGCTCACCTCGGGAAGCTGCAAAGGTGAGAACTGATATAATTATGACTGAGATGACATATTCTACTGGCATAGAGATATTAAAAGCAGCAGAGCACATCATAAAATACAGTTACAATTGCAATATGTCTTAGTTCTTGAGTTCAAGTCACACTCTTCAACCTAATTGTGAGGATTCTGATCAAGCATCTTATTATGGATTGCTAATGATTCCTTTGGGACTGGTAGTAAAAAGTAGGTATTTTTCTTTGCAGGAATGAGTTTCTGAGGCTGGCCATGCCTCAGCCTGTGAACCCACAGCTTAGTGCATGGACCATCACTGGGATGTCAGAAAGGCTTAACTTCTTCAGAGGTAAGAGTGTGAACTGCACTAACGTTTCCAACAGAAGTATTTTTATATGGGTGACCTATATTCACTTCAGTCTATATTAACTTCTCTGTCTCTATTATTATTTTCAGTGAACAAGCAGGCAAATATGGAAACATTTTTAACCAATTTTAAAACTGTTAATAAACTTTCAGGAAAAGCTAACTGAAGTCTGGAATAAATAAACAAATAAGAAATACAGTGCATAACATGATTATTTTAAGTGAGTAAAAAAAATAAAAGGCCTGGAGGAATGCTATAAATAAGCATTAATTTTTCAGTGTAGCATATAAAACTGCATATTCTTTCAAAGCATTTCAACTCTGGTTATATTTACATGATCCGATTCTTAGAAACATCTTAATGTTGTTATTCAAATATTTACCTAAAGATTGAAGTTTTAAGGAATACATTTGAAAAACCACAGGATTATCAAAAGCATAAAAACAAGTTTGTAAACAATAGGTACAACCACAAAGCAGTCTGAAGGAAAATCCCTTCACTGTGTAGAGGGCTACACAAACAAATGGAAATGGAGGGGGAGTCTGGCAGATAGAAGAGAGGCAGCCATGGGATGAGATGAAGAGAATTCTGATTTAATGATGTCCAAACCAGAAATTCTGGGAGAGAAACTACCTTTTTAAAAAGGCACATATAGAATTTTAGTTTATTTCACTTTTGCTTGCTTAAGTTATGAAGCCCTCATTACTTCTTGGCCTTTTGGCTAAGATCAAATGTGAAGCCCTCCCATCTTAGGCAAAGTGGTCATGGTTTAGAACTAACGATAATAATATCATATCTTAAGTATAATTAATATGTTTATTATTTTTAGTATGTTTATTTTATTTTGTGAAAATTGGTTAATAAGGAGGCTTAAATAAAGGGCCATTTTGATGTTTTCTTGGCATCTTATGAATAAGCTGGCAAATTTTTAGTGGTCTAGTAAAAATTAAATCAGAGCTTGACATCTTACGTCTTTATGTTTTCTCTAAATTTTCTTTCATCTTAGTTGCTTGATTAAAGATTCATTTGCCCCGCAAATGGACAAGAAGCTGTTGCTGAACTGTCTCGATAATTCATCTGATATACTCTATATGCCACTTGTGATAGAGCGGTGTGCCAGAGCCAGTTAGTACTGACTCATGAGAGCTAATTGTTAAATGTTTTGAATTTTTTGATTGATTTTTAAATTGTTGGTAGCTTGAAACTGGCCTTAGTGAGATGGAAATATTCCTAATAAACAAAACAAACCAGTTGCTTTTGTTTGTTTGTTTTCAGGGATTGGTTGTTAAGTATTTGCCGGACTGCCTCTGCACCTGTACCTCCAAACTTTTAAACTGTTTTTTTGCATTCACTGTTTTATTTTGCTACAGTGTATATCACCATGGATCATAAGATATGCAGTAATCACAAGCTTCTCTTCGAAGACCTGAGGCATTTGCAATGCAGCCTTGATGATACAGACATGTCCTGCACTCCAACAAGTACACAGTATACTTCTTCATGGGGAGCTCAGATCCTCACCTCTGGCAAACATTACTGGGAGGTGGATGTGAAAGACTCTTGTAATTGGGTTATAGGACTTTGCAGAGAAGCCTGGACAAAGAGGAATGACATGCGACTTGACTCTGAGGGTATCTTTCTACTCCTGTGTCTTAAAGTGGATGACCATTTCAGCCTCTTATCTACTTCCCCACTGTTACCTCACTATATTCCAAGGCCCCAAGGCTGGCTAGGGGTATTCCTAGATTATGAATGTGGGATAGTGAGCTTTGTTAATGTTGCCCAAAGTTCCCTCATTTGTAGTTTCCTCTCTCGCATCTTCTATTTTCCTTTGAGACCTTTCATTTGCCATGGATCTAAATAATCAAGGACAGGTCACAAACCTGACCAAGGCCTTGGTAATTCTAATAGCAGAGGAAGCTCCTATTCTGGTTACTTTCTTAATGGGGAAAATCAGGCATATGTCATTACCTTTTACTTAATTTTACCTCAGGGATATATATTTATTGTATCATTTTTTAAAGTGTTAATAATGTACAGTATATACATTTGTCATTTCTATTTTATTTGAATAGATGTAATGTCTTTTATTATATTGTATAGGATGCATGCTCTTTTAACTTGTTATCAAAGCTTACTGGAGGTGAAAGAATACATGAGCATGAAAACCCAGCTAACTGAGTCAAATTAAAGCACAGACAAGTTGCCTTCCAGATAGCCCTTATTTAAAACTCAGTGTCAGCCTAAAATTCTCTGTTCCCTTCCTTCATCTGGATAAACCCTTTCCCTTCACCAGTTCCCAGCTTTCTGAACTAGATGAGGTCTCAGATATCAAGAACAGCTCATACATTTCCTTTGTAAAACTCCTAATAGAATTTGGGTCTTTTTTTCAAGTTTGTAAATTACAAGAAGGGAAAGTCAATGATAGTTCTTCTCATTCATTACAGGAAATAAGAAACAGTCTGATGATATGAGAGATATTCAAGAAATAGGTAAATAATTAAATGAATAAATGTGTAAAAAGTTATTAAAATCAAAAGCTATAGAACCAACAAAAATATACTACAATATAGCCACAATTAGCAAGACAGAACAGGTTGAGAAATATCATTACATAAAGGATACATAGATGTGGTACTATGGTGCTTAAGCCTTCTTGTTCAACTGAACCTTTATCATTTTGTAATGATCTTCTTAATTGTTTTTGGTTTAAAGTCTTTTTTATCTTATGTAAGAACAGATGCTCCCGCATTTTGTTGTTGTTGTTGTTGTTGTTGTTGTTTTTATTTGCATGGTAGATCTTTCTCCATCCTTTACTTTGAGCCTGTGGGTGTTATTTTATGTGAGACGGATCTCTCAAGACAAATACACTTGGGTCTTGTCTTTTTATTCAGCTTGCCACTCTGTGCCTTTTAATTGTGGAGTTTAGATCATTTACATTTAGGATTTGTTTTGATATGTGAGAGTTTGATCTTGTCATCTGGTTGTTTTGTAGAGTTGATTGTATAGTTGCTTTATAGTGTCTGTAAGCTATACGGTTTACTCAATATTTTGGTCTCTCTCAGTGGGAATGGAGCTTTCTGGTTGCATCTATTTGGCCATCTTCTGTTCTTTTTCAGCTGAGTGGCTTTTCATACCTTGAATACACCACATTTTATTTATCCAAACACCAGATGATGTGCATCTGAATTGCTCCCAGTTTTAGCAACTATCATTTATATTTCTATGCAAATCAGCCCACATATCTTTCATTTATTGTGGGTAGCTACTTGGAGTGAAAGTACTGAATTATTTAATGGATTTTTTAATCATTTAAGAACTTGTCAAAATACTTCTTTTAAAAGTGACTATACCATTTTCCATTTCCACCAGCATCTTCCTAAGAGTTCTAATTCCTCTACATTCTCACTGATGCTTAGTATTTTCAACCTTTATTATATAGGCCTTTTTATTTTTTTGTGTGTAGTAATAGCTCATTGTGGGTTAATTTGCATATATATTACTAGTGATTAATGATGTTGAGCATCTTTTTTTTTTTTTTTTTTTTTTTTGAGAGAGGATCTCCCTCTGTCAACCAGGCTGGAGTGCAGTGGCAACATCATAGCTCACCTCAAACTCCTGGGTTCAAGGTATCCTACCACCTCAGCCTTCCAAGTAGCTGGGACTACAGGCACACATCACTATGTCCAGCTAATTTTTAAAATTGTCTGCAGAGATGTGGTCTTTCCATGTTGCCCAGGCTGGTCTGGAACCCCTGGCCCTAAGTTATCCTCCTGTCTTGGCCCCCCAAAGTGCCATAATTATAGACATGAGCCACCACACCTGGTCTTGAGCATCTTTTACTATCATTAGTTTCCATCCAAGTATCTTCTTTAGTGAATCATCTGCTCAAGTCTTTTAGGTTGTACAACGATTTCATTGGATAGTTTGTCTACTTGCTGAGTTGTAAGAGTTCTTTTTGATACAAATCCTTTATCACATATATGTTTTGCAAATATAATTTCTGCCAGTCTATGGCTTATATCTTAATTTGATTGTCTCCTTGGAAGAACAACATTTTTAATTTTAATAAATCCAGTTTGTCATTTTTAATGTTTCTTTTTTTGATGCCACATGTAAGAAATATTTGTCTAATGCAAGGTTACTAAATTTTTTATAAGACTACTTCTAGAAGTTTCATAATTTCAGCTTACATTTAGGTCAGTGATCCATTTTGAGTTAATTTTTATGTACAGTGTAATGTGGGTTTGAAGTTCATATTTTTTGCACCTGAATTCCAAAAATTTAAATACTATTTGTGGAAAAGATTATCTTTGAATCTTTTGAATGATCTTAGCACCTTTGTCAAAAATCAATTGATCATATATGTGTTATCTACTCTAGACTCTAATTCTGTTTTATTGTTGTAGATATTTATTTATCTCACCATACACCAATATACCTTCTTGATCCCTACATACGTATAGCACATTTGGATACAGATAATGTAAATCTTCTCATTTTATTCTTTTTTGAAAAGTACTTTGGCAATTTTATAACTTTTATATTCCTCAGTACTTTCAACAACTTCATTGAGATATAATCTGTATACCATAAAATTCTCCCATGTAACATTCTCCCATGTGTAACATTCAATAAATTTTAGTATATTTATTGTGTTCTGCAACTGTCACCATAATTTAGTTTTTGAACATTATCTTTACTCCAAAAGGGTGCCTTGTGCTAGTTTACAATTAATTTCACCTTCTACCCTAGTTTGAAGAAATCAATTACCTCTTTCTAACGTTCTGCCTCTGAATGTTCCATATCTATGAATTGTACAGTATGTAGTTTTTAGTATGTTTTTAAATTTGGCATAATATTTCCAATATTTATCCATATTGTAGTATAAATCAGTATTTCATTATTTATTATTTTTCTGATTAGCTTTTCAACGTACAAATAGTTCACATTCTGATATTCATTGAAGAGTTGATCAAGATTTGGATTGTTTTACCTTTTTAGCTATCATAAATAATGCTATCATGTATATATGAGTTTAAGTCTTTGTATAAACATATTTTTATTTCTTTTAGGTAGATACTGGGGAAAGGGATTCCTGGATTTTCTGGTACATTTATGTTTATTTATTTATTTTTTAAGAAAGCAAACTATTTTTCAAAGTGGCTGTGTTATTTTACATGCTTACCTGGAATGCATTAAAATTCCCATTTTTTTCATAACCTTAACAACGAATATTATTGTCTGTGTTTTTTTATTATAGCTGTTGTATTGACCTTATAGTGGCATGTAATTGTGATTTTAATTAAAATATTCTCAGTGACTATGATGTTGAGTATCTTTTTTGTACTTATTAGTTATATTAGACATGTTCAATTCATGCACCATTTATAAAATAAATGTGAAAGGTCTTAACTTACCTATTAAAAGATAAAAAATACTTTTATAAGCTCAAATAAAATTCCCAGCTATGTCCTATATACAAAAAAAGACACCTAAAACAAAATAATTCAGAAAGACTGCAAGTAAAGAGAAGGAAAAAATTATGCTAGAAAGATGGAGACATTAAGAAAGAAGGATCTGAGAATCTAATAAGAAAGTAAGTAGAATTTAAACCAACAACTTTCAATATGACAATTTAATGCTATCAAAATTTGCAATAAAAAATTATAAATTATAAATAGCTATATACCAAATGTATAGGAACCAAAGTTGTAAAGTTAAAAGTTAAAACAGATGCTAGAAACCTTAGGTAAAAACACACTCAATATAGAAAACATTTATATAGGACTTTTAGTATCAAATAGATAAAGAAGCCATTAATATATATGGAATATTTATATGCATATATATACACACACACACACATAAACACACACATATATCTATTGTATAAAAGACCTTAAGATCATAATCAATATAGATCTTATGTGTATTTTAACACTGTGGAATTTACTAATATTTTCCTTTAATTTATGGTTATGGTTATTTGGTTTACAGAACGTTCTATATTATTTAAAAATTGTATTTTCTATGATCAGGTTAAATAACTACACAAATATACACACAAATACACGAAACAGTTCTGATTAAGTCTCTGTTACAGGCAGATACTGTATCTCTGCGACTTGTGAATGGGATTTCTCAGTGATCTTGCTCTGCCTTCGGTTCTAGGTCTTAATCTAACACATATTTATGCTATTTCCCATCTTTTAGTTCCTTGTTCCCATCTACGAGCTGGGACAAATTTTTACCAGTACCTTAAGGGAAGCTATGTTTCTCGATCTTCCTGCAGTGGTTTAGACTTCTGTTACAGTGCGGAGATAGGGAAGAAGAGACAGGGAAGTTCCAGGTCTTTGTGTATGACATAATGTTTAGATACATTGAAAAGAGGTAAAGAAAAAAGTGGGGAAAAAGAAGAAAAATCATTAGATAGAATAGAACTTGTCTGTTGTTAATATTCTTCAATATTAAATATTCTTTAAGAATAAGTTTTGTCCAGATTCGTTTCTTAAAGTGATGTTTGATATTCTTTAATTTTGTTGCAAGTAGTGAGAGTTCATTCTTTTTCTTTGCTTCATAAAATTTATTTGCATGAATATATCACAATTTATTTAGGCATTCTACTGGAGATAAACTTTTTAACTTAAATTTTAGTATACTATGAACAGCAATGGTATGAAGAATGTTGTACTGTTGTACACATATTTTAATTAAAATATGAATGTAGCCTGTAATTCCAGTACTTTGAGAGGTCAAGGCAGGCAGATTGCTTGAGCCCAGGGATTTGAGACCAGCTTGGGTAACATAGTGGGACCCCATTTGTACAAAAAAAGACAATGTATATATGTTGGATGTATATTTAGGAGTGGTCATAAGGAATACTTTATGTAGATTTCCCTAAATGTTTTCAGAGTGGTTGTATAACTTTACATTCCCCCTTGTATGACTGAAATTTCATTCGTTCAGCATCTTTGTCAACACATGGTAATAAATCTCTCGGTAAATTCTGGTCACACTTATGGATGATTAGTGGTTCATCTTGTGATTTTAATTTGCCTTAATCTAATGATTAATAAGCACTTTTTCACATAGAACAGCAATACGATATGCATCATGAGTGATGATTTTCATAAAATGAATAAGTACTATATACAAGCACATTTTGAAAAGTATAAATAGGCCAGGTACAGTGGCTCACACTTGTAATCCCAACACTTTGGGAGGCCTAGGTAGGCAGATCACTCGAGGACAGGAGTTTGAGACCAGCCTGGCCAACATGTTGAAATCCTGTCTCTACTAAAAGTACGAAAAGCAATTAGTCAGACATGGTGATGCTCACCTGTAATCCCAGCTACTGGGGAGGCTGAGGCCTGAAAATCACTTGAATACAGAAGGCAGAGGTTCCAGTAAGCCGAGATTGTGCAACTGCACTCCAGCCTCCAACAGAGCAAGACTCTGTTTCAATAAAATAAAATGAAAGTATAAGTATGTCCAAAAATGTCCAATAGTATTATAGTAAATGTGCTTTCATTAAACTGGAAGGAACTTAATCAGATATAAGCCATGCATCTTATGTGAGAAGATACACACACTAGGAGGGCTCTTTCAGGTACTTCTGTTACTCCGTAGATGGACAATTTCCTGATTTGTTTCTGATCAGAAATGACCGCAGTAAAAGACAGGCCTGACAAAGAGAAGGAGTGCTATATAAAAGGGAACTGAACAATATTAACAAAGTTCACAGTTCCATTTCCATTAACTAGAAATTCTTCTGACTGAAAGACTGTGGCACATATTGAAATAAAAGTGAAGAAGTGGTAAATAGATTGTAGTGAAAGTTCTCTTTAACAATCTAAGAAGAGAATATCTCCACATCATTTATTTCATTATTCCTATTCTTCCCTTTCTAGTCATAATTACAGACACCAAAAGCCCAATTTCAAGAGTCTCTCGTCTCCAAGTAATGTCTGCCAAAAGTGAGACACTGAGAACATCTGAATTCTCATTGAAGAAAACACTTAGATCTTGGAGTTGTACGTGGCAGATCTTGAGGATAACGTCCAACATTCACACTTCGCAAATCTCCAAGTAGGAGGATATGGCTATTAGCTTTGTCAGGATACAGAGTAACATTCATTGCAAAAAGAAAAAAGATACATGCATACATATACATACATGAATAATGGGATCTTATCTCCCCAGAAAAGTGTATAAAGTGTATTTCTTCTCAAGATATTATATAACTGAGCAATATGAGATCAAGAGACCAATGACAATTCTGTTTAAATTATTTAATAGAGGATTACTAATACATTTGCAGAACAAACAAATCTCTAACCACAGACATTAACCATTTTCTAAAAATTCAAATAATAAAAATCAAATATAAGACTAATATCTTTGAGTTCAATTTTCATAACCAAATGCCCTATAAATTATCTGCCATTAAGTCCCTTCACCTATCAGAGATGGCTGAAAACATTTGTTAGTTCTAAATAATAATTTCCAGAAAAACATTTCTTAGTTCCAAATAACAACATCATTTACCAAGGATGTGAGGATTTGCCATTTATTCAAGTTCTTCCCTAGAAAACAAAAGAAAGTCCACTTATGTTATTTTTTGAAGTGAATATATATATATATATGAACATTTTAGAAGTATTATTTACAAATAATTTCCTTAACCTTCTAGTCTGTCTGATTCTCTGAATTCACACCGGGCTACCCTGAATTTTCTGATTTAACATTTGCTCTTCATACTGTAAGTTAAAATGTTTTGCTTCCTTGCTTAGTTTTTATTTTAGTTTTTTAAAAACAATTTTAATATTTATTCAAATTTTATATCATACAAATAATATAGGCCATTGTAAAAAGTAATATAAAGAATAGCACACCAGTACAACAGACACCCCCAAAAATCTACCCTTAGCAGTTGAAAATTCAATACACTGAATAAATATACAATTTTATATGTAACATTGAATAATTTACCTGAACTCTAAATATTGCACCATTTATTCATTTTTCCCTTACTTTGTCATTCTGTTTGCCTATTATATAAGGCATCAATTGTGAGCCTGGATCTATTTAAGTTTCATACTGATTCATTCTCCATCTTGCCAATATGATTACAAGGATGTATGCAGTTATAAAGAGTTTGCATGGTCAAAATGATGTACTAATTTCTGAAAATAAATTCAATAATTAAAGTAAAAAGGTTGTCCATATTTCACAAAAAAATACTAGATTATGAGCATACTGCTAATGGCCTGCCCCTTACATAGAAAGCAGTTGAGCTTTTTAATAAGTCTAGAAATCAGCCCTGCTCTGAGCTCTGAGTTCACAGCCTAGGGCACTTGCAGCTATACTGCCTCACTTTTACAAGGAAAAATTTGCAGTTAACATTTATCCAGTTACAAAAAAATCACTGGTATTATGTATTTAAGATGCTTAAATCTTATTTCATTCCACAATTTGAAAACTACAATATCATCACTTTGTTTTTCCCAGATTAGTTCTTATTTCTGACTCCTACATTTTCAAATCAAATGAAAATTCTCAGTCAGAATTGAGTCTATTCTTTACTTATAATAACCAGTAATTTTTAAAGACCCTGACTCTCATATGTCTTGAGGATATTCAGCAATAAAATTTTAGTATACAGTTTTTACCAGACTCCACTGCAATGCTCCCCATGAGGAACAATGGGATTTTTTTCAAGGCTAGTTGTTTATGTTGTTTGTTTGCCAAAGTAGAGACTGTGAAATTGGTTTATAGAGCTGCCCTTGGGACCACATTGTCCTCACACTTATAGGGTCTCTTTCATCTAGACTCCTTCTCTACTTTTCTATTCCTGCACCCACTATTTCTACATTCACTAAAGTAATTGCCTCTGTTACACTTAAAAAACTTAGCACCTTCACATATGCATAGGATTTTTAGAACTAAAAATTTAACCTGGAATAGATTAGTAGAATTTTACTTTTGCTTTTTTTTTTTTTTTTTTTTTTTTTTTTGCAACTTTTCTTTTAAACCATGTCAAATAAAATTACTGAATACTGGAAACATTTCTACATCAGAGGAACGGAAAAAATAGATTCATAAAAAATTGAGTTAATATTTTAATAATGTATGAGCTCATTTCAGTAGCTCTTGTGAAAACTCTGAAAGCGCGTCTGCTGGAATCTGGGACAGACTCAACTGCGCACTATGTCTCCAAAAGCCAGTGAAGGCAAAAACAGGAGGCTTAGTGGTCTTCACAGGACACCTCTTTCACTAAGTCCTGTCTAAGAACTTGAGACAATTTTGAAAAATAGTCTTTCCTCAGTTTCCTCATACTTAAGAAGTCATTGTCTATTTTCTTTACAATAGAGACTCCCAATTGAGCAGATTGACAGAGGGGAAACCTCTGAAGAAGTCTCATTTCTAAGGATCTTCTCAGAGTGAGTGGAGTGGAAGGAGATCTGAGAAGTCAATGTGCTCTGTTATAAACATGAATGAGTTGTCCACCAATTTCCAAGTTCTCATTCTTAAATATATCTGACTCAAAGATGACTGGGATACAAATCTAGTGATAAAAGTTAAAGAGAAAATAGAGGAGGGAGGGAGGGAGGTAGTTAGAATCTCAAGCTTTCCTCATATTTCTATGACCAAAATATTAACCTAAATATTATTTTATGGATTTTCAAAAACCTAAATAAATTTTTATTCATTTAAATGGCCAGATTTCCTTTGGCCTTGTACCTTCATCAATTCGCAAAATTCATTTGTTCATGGATAAAGTATAAGTAAGCTGCACGATTTCTAGAGAATTTTTTGAGGGGAAACAATAAAGCAGCCACAGTTATAGAAGTATGTTTTTGGAAACAAATAATGAAAGTTGGAGGGAATGTGGATTTCATCTGAGAGAAATAATTTCCATGCACGTGAATGTTCAGCACCCTTACACCCTAAATCTCCTTTCTCACCTGGAGCAACTCCATGTCTGGCTTGTGTAGCATTTCCTTTTTAAGATACCCCCTCTTGGCCGGGTGCGGTGGCTCATGTCTGTAATCCCAGCACTTTGGGAGGCCGAGGCGGGCGGATCACGAGGTCAGGAGATCGAGACCATCCTATTTAACATAGTGAAACCCCATCTCTACTAAAAATACAAAAAATTAGCCGGGTGTGGTGGTGGGTGCCTGTAGTCCCAGCTACTGGGGAGGCTGAGGTAGGAGAATGGCAAGAACCCGGGAGGCGGAGCTTGCAGTGAGCCAAGATCACACCACTGCACTCCAGTCTGGGCGACAGAGCTAGATTCCACCTCAAAACAAAACAAAACAAAAAAAACCCTCTTATGAGCCATTCTGGTCTTATGTGTGCGTGTGTGTGTGTGTGTGTATACATAAACATATACATATACACATATGTATACACACATATATGTGTGTGTGTGTATGTGTGTGTATGAAGTTACTAAAAGTTATTCTTGTCGTCGATTTTCAGTCTTTCTAAATTATGTTGTCTGTCCTCATGGAGAAATAGAGGCATCTTCTAAAACTAAACACTGATTGTTTTTCTCCTTACATTCATATAATTCTGCTGTGGTATTGGCTTAGACAGA
This sequence comes from Papio anubis, assembly GCF_008728515.1. Classification (NCBI taxonomy): domain Eukaryota; kingdom Metazoa; phylum Chordata; class Mammalia; order Primates; family Cercopithecidae; genus Papio; species Papio anubis. The sequence continues at coordinate 44,502,151 of NC_044987.1, read as the reverse complement.
ACGTAAACCCATTCATCCATCTATTATTGAATCTTACTGATACTTCCCTGCTTTATCACAGAAAAATCCATTGTACTTCAGGCTTATTTGTCAATTGTCAGAATCCATAAAACCTTATGTCCTTTTTCCTCTGCACCAAGAAAAACTATTACCCATCCTACTTAATAAATTATTGATGAAGTGCACGTTAAATGAGCCACCAAGAAGAAGAAAAAAAGATTGCTTATTCCTATCTTGCAACCCTTTTTTTGTTTGTTTGTTTGTTTGTTTTTTTTTTTTTTTTTTGGACAGTTAGGACAGCTGGTCTTTAAAAGATGGGTTTTGAAGCTAAATTGGCCGGACTGGAGTTCATTACGGACTCCTATTTCCAAGATTAGACATCTCTAATTTTTGTAATTACTTTTGTGCTGATAGGTTATTTTTAAATTTTCCTATAATGTTATTGGGTTTTCTTTTTGTTTGTTTTTGTGTCTCCCCCCACCCTGCCCTCTTTCTCTTTTTCCCCACCCTTCCCTCCTTTCTCTTTTTCCTCCTTCTTAATATGACTGTAGAGCAGCAGTCCTTAACCTTTTTCGCACCAGGGACTGGTTTCCTGGGAAGCGGGAAGGGGAATGGGTTTCGGGATGATACTGTTTCACCTCAGATCATCACGAGTTAGATTCTCATAAAGAGAACGTCATATAGATCCGATGCATGCGCAGTTCTCAATAGGGTTCCAGCTCCTGTGAGAATCTAATGTCACCGCTGATCTGACAGGAGATGGAGTTGAGAGGATAATGCTTGCTCACCTGCTGCTCACCTACTGCTGTACGACCGGGTTCCTAACAGGCCAAGGGGTTTGAGGACCCCTGATGCAGTAGAGAATGCTGTTTATGGTTGGTCTTTCAGCTTTTCTCATACAGTCGTAGGCATTTCTGTCCACAGGTTTTTTATACTGGGCTGCACAGTTCGACCTTCAAGCCAGTAGGTGGTGCTTATGTGTTAGAGCTGGTTTTGACCAACATGGCTGGGTTTATACTTGACCCTTGTTTACCAAGAGAAGCCCCAGGCAATGGGCTGATTCGTGGAGTACACAATGTTCCCAGCTCCCTCCTCAGCTCTGGGGGCAGCTGGGGCAAGATGGGCAGGGCCATACTGGGCAGGTCGGCCTGTAAGTCTCCCATTGGCAGGCACAAGCTCCAGCACCAAGTGAGAATCCAGTGGGTGGCCACCTAGTGCCCATGGAAAGTGGTTTTTCAGAAACAATTTGTGAGGCTAAATCCAATGGCAGAAGGAAGTCTAAAAATTAGAAGAAATTTGCAAGAGGTAATAAAAGCTTGAATTAAGAAAGAAGAAATCAGATATGTGAAGAACAAAATATACCTGACAGACATTTAAGGTTTAATCACTTAATAACACTATGTAGGGCCTGATAGAATGTAGAGGATGAGGAAGAAAACAGTGTCTAAACTAAATCTTAGTTTTCCAGTATGGATAAGGAGGTAAATAGTCATACTGATTCCTGAAGCCAGGAAGACAAGATGAGAATAAGGGCGTTTCAAGAACAAAATCTGATGGGTTCTTTCGGACGTGAGGAACTTGAAGTGGCTGTAATATATATTAAAAGTCTGGGAAATATCTAGGTGGCTTTATGAATCTGCAACTCGGAAAAGAAAATAGAGCAAGAAATAAGAATTTGGAAGTCCTAAGAATAAATTGCCTCTTAAAATCTGGACATATAGAAGAAAAAAAAAAAAGGAATTCAAACAATATTTAGTAAAGTGAAAATAACCTGTTTTTATTTTAATTTGTTGACTATAACTTTCTATGTTATATTATTCTGTACTATTTGGAGTTGACTAAAGAAAATGACTTTTGAAATAAGTTCATAAAATGCAAAGCCAGCTGAAGTGGAAAACTCACAATAGTGTTGACCTGAGTTAATTGAAAAGTTTCTAATATGTCTTTCTTCTAATCTCCATGGTTTTCTCTTAGCTAACAAAATGTTTAGTATATATTAACTTTACGAGAGTTAAATCTCCCAAATATAAAGCATTAGCTAACCGTGTGTGTAAAGATTATATTAGTGAGATTAGCTCAGTCTGCCAAAGAATGATATGCAGAGTAATGAAGAAATTATATAAAGCTATCTTAATAGTGAAAATAAATCTATTAATCGTGTAACAGTCAGAGTTCAACTGGAGAACCAGAACCAGTAGGAGGGAGGGAGGGAGAATAAAGAAAATAATGACATATTACTATGGAGACTGACTACGCAAGTTGGAGATCAGTAAGGCAGTCATTCTGGGAAAAGCAGCAAACAAACAAAAAAACTGGAGCAAGCAGAAATGTAACTGGCACGGGACAAAGATATTGTTCACACGCAGTCAGGAGCAATGTAGAACTTTTTCTGTTTGCAGTTTTATTCAAGGAATGCCTAAAACTTCCTTTAACAGCCGGCCATTAAATTAGATCCAAGTAGATAATCTCCGTAGATTAGAATCGAGATTAGGAACTTTAATTGCATCTACAAAATCTCTTCACAGTAGCAACCTAGGTTAGTATTTGCTTAAATAACTGGGAGAAATGTGTCTAGGCTACAAAATGGCTGCTTCCCTCTCTTACATTCTTGTAATTTAGCCAGATTGACATATTACAAAAACACCATAAGGCCTTTTGATTTAAAAAGTATTTAAAAATATAAATATGGTTTTATTCTAGATTTACTATGCAGCATCCCATAAGGAAAGAATGCCCTGAAAATGTCATTCATAATTCAATCAATGTACATTTTAATTAATAGTTTTATTTTAATGCTAATAAATTAAAAATTTGATTGCTTAGATTATTCACTGTGTGCCTAATATCAGTACATTTTTATATGTAATTTTATATTCTTCAGTAGTATGAATTGTTCTATAGTGGTGGTTGTGGCCAGGTGCATGCATTGGATCTAAAATGTTAATAAATCATTTCATTAAAAACACACAAGATAAAATAGGCTACATCAATATTTGCTAATATCTTCACTTATATAATGGTGTTGAATAGTATATAGTATTTTTATTATTACTCATGTCATAAAATATTCAGTTTGTACCCTATTTATTTAGCTATTGAAAATAATGCTACAAAATACATTCTTTTGTATACACCCTTGTCTGTAAGAAATTATCTCTGAAAGATTAGTAGGTATGATATTGCTCAGTTAAAGGAATTCGGGATATCAGATTTTGACAGGTACCTCAGGACTATGCTAATCCAGAGTAAGAAGGTCCTTCTCTGTCTTAAGCGGTCTGTGATCTATGCACCAAATGAAGAATATAGTGAGTGGACATAGCTCAGATTTAAGTAAATTGAGTGGTTCCAAGTTACCTGCAGCCCCCAACAGGAAGAACCACAATGAAACCACCTGCTGGGGATCTGCCTCTTTACAGACTGAGAAAAATTTGAGAACAGTTTTTTTTGTTTGTTTGTTTGTTTTAATATGTTTTTATTTCCATAGGCTATTGGGGAACAGGTGGTGTTTGGTCACATGAGTTGTGAGATTTTGGTGCACCCATCACCCGAGCAGTATACATTGCATCCAATTTGCAGTTCTTTAATTCTTCACCCTCTTCCCATCCTTTCCCCCTGAGTCCCCAAAGTGCACTGTGTCATTCTCATGCCTTTGCATCCTCATAACTTAGCTTCCACTTATGAGTTAGAACATACAATGTTTGTTCTTATATTCCTCAGTTACTTTACTTAGAATAACAGTCTCCAATCTCATCCAGGTCACTACAAATGCCAAATTCATTCCTTTTTATGGCTGAGAACTCCTTCCTCTGTCTGTCTGTCTATCTATCTATCTATCTATCTATCTATCTATCTATCTATCTATATATCTATGTCACAATATCTTTATCCACTTGTTGACTGATGGACATTTGGGTTGGTTCCACATTTTTGCTGTTGCAAATTGTGTTGCTATAAACATGCATGTGCAAATATCTTTTTCCTATAATAACTTATTTTCCTCTGAGTAGATACCAAGTGGAGGGATTGCTTGATCAAATGGTAGTTCTATTTTAGTTATTTAAGGAATCTCCACACTGTTTTCTATAGTAGTTGTACTAGTTTACATTCCCACCAGCAGTGTAGAAGTGTCCCTCTTTACTGCATCCACGCCAACATCTTTTTTTTTAAATTTTTTGATTATGGCCATTTTTGCAGGAGTAAGGTGGTATCACATTGTGGTTTTGATTTTCATTTTCCTTATTAGTGATGTTGAGCATTTTTGCTTATGTTTGTTTGCCATTTGTTTATCTTCTTTTGAAAATTGTCTATTCATGTCTTTAGCCCACTTTTTGTTAAGATTGTTTTTTTTCTTTCTTGCTAATTTGTTTGAGTTCATTGTAGATTCTGGATATTAGTCCTTTTACAGATGTATAGATTGTGAAGATTTTCCCCCACTGTGTGGGTTGTCTGTTTACTCTGCTGACCATTCTTTTTGCCATGCAAAAGCTCTTTAGTTAAGTCCCAGCTATTTATCTTTGTTTTTATTGCATTTGCTTTTGGGTTCTTGGTCATGAAATCCTTGCCTAAGCCAACGTCTAGAAAGGTTTTTCCAATGTTATATTCTAGAATTTGTGTAGTTCCAAGTCTTAGATGTAAGTCTTTGATTCATCTTGAGTTGATTTTTGTATAAGTTGAGGATCCAGTTTCATTCTCCTACATGTGGCTTGCCAATTACCCCAGGACTATTTGTTGAATAGGGTGTCCTTTTCCCACTTTATAATTTTGTTTGCTTTGTCAAAGGTCAGTTGGCTGTAAATATTTGGGTTCATTTCTGGGTTCTCTATTCTGTTCCATTGGTCTGTATGCCTATTTTTATACCAGTACCATGTTATTTTGGTGGTGAATAGAGGCCTGGAGAATGGGGATGTAATGTCCAGGGGTCAGACAGGCAGATTCAGCACAGTCTCACTAGCAATTAGAAAGGGGATAGGAAAAGGGAAAGGTGGTGAAGACTAGAGGCAGGTTTATGAAAGGAACCAGAGCCCTTGGTTGGGTAGATATGGGAGTGGAGGGCGATTCCAGCTTGTCTTCTGCAGCATGAACACCCTGAACCCCTGCCACAAACAGACATCTATACACAGCAGCCCTCCTGTGACTAAGATTCCTGGTTATTTCCTTGCTTGATGCAGGAGTGAGAGGGGTTAGAGAGGTAACTGACCAGGTACCTAAGCCCTCTGCCCATGGGTAGTGTTGGGAACCTTGGCTTCTAGCTCCAAAGCAGCTACAGCAAATTTTCAGGGCAATGGCCTGATTTGTGGCCCAGACTTCTTGGCATTGTCGTGTCCCACTGGTTAGCAGCTGAGAGTCCTGCTGCTGTAACCTGAGAATAGACAAAACACATGTTGGTTACTCTAAAGCTGTTCAAGGCTGGCTGTCATAACTGTGGCTAGAAAAAGTTTTAGTGGCTTTGCTTAGTGTTTTCAGATAATTTGTAAATCAGTTTTCAGTTAAATTGTGAAGTTGATCTGTTTTATTCTGTTGTTGTTTGAAAATTAAGAAAGAAAATTATAGGAATTCTGTTCTTTTAAGGATATTTTATTGTTTCTGTTTAATGTTTATTTAGATAAGTGTATTTAATTTTCTATTATTTTATGTTACATTTTAACTGCAAATCATATTGAGTTGCAGTTTAATTTAATTTTCTATTATTTTACGTTATGTTTTTAACTGCAACTCATATTGATTTACAGTTAAAATGTAACATAAAATAGTAGAAAATTAAATAGGACTTTATTTAGCTTTAAGATGTTTTAATTTGGAAAATGTTTAACTAAATGTATAAGTAAAGCTATGGAAAAAAATTGCATATATAAGGGTAGAATTGGTCCTCAGATCCAGCAATAGCTGAGCAAATAATTTTAGTGCTTTGGGAGGCAGATGTTGGAGGATCGCTTGAGCTCAGAAGTTCGAGGTTACAATGAACTATGGTTGCACCACTACACTCCAGCCTGGGCAACAGAGCAAGACCCTGTCTCAAAAAAAAAAAAAATCTGCATTTTACTGGAGGAGGGACGCTGATAGTGTTACTCTCCCCTCCCATTATTAGATAGATCAAAGAAAAATGTGAGAATAAAACCCACCCTGCAGATTGCAGTGAGGATTGTGTGCAGTGTGTGCCAAGAACAACACAGTGTCCAGCATGACATCCTCTTCACTGACATCCTCTTCCTCTCTTGCCATTTTCTTTTTTTTAATGTACAAAATTCATAGCTTTATAGGGAGGAATGGGAGAAAAATATGACATGGGCTGGTCCAAAACTATAAAAGGGAAACATAAAACAAAAGTTACCAGATGACATAGCAAAGGGATCCTCAGACATATAGAGGCCAGGAGACAAAAGAGAAATGTTTTCTTAGCAGGGAAGAAGAACTCTGAAAATGTTTCTCTGTTGTGAGAAATCCAGCAGCCAACACATTAGCAATCAAGTATTTTATCGAGGGGATATATATTGGTTCTACAAAGTTGTTAACCATGGGTCTGCTTCGTGATAGTATATTTTCATACTGCAAAATTTATTAGGAACCAGTTTTTACACTAGTTTCCAGGAGTAAAAATTTTACCAATCAATTCACTATTCTTGTTACCCAGGAGGGTAGAGATGATCACCGATCACAGATCTGCCTAGTGTTAACTAAGGACAATTTATTACACAGAAAGACTCGTGTGTGTGCCTGCACATGTGTGTGTGATTTAATCACAAATTGAAGGTTTAAAGTTTGCATTGGTAGAAGATAACTCTTTCTGACTCCTGGCTTCAGAGTCCCATGTTTATTGGGAGAAAAGAGAGTCAAGCTGGGAAGAATAGTAGCCCTGTGCCCTCCAGGACGACAGCCTGTTTGGGAATTGTGAGGCTTCATGCTTTCCAGAAGACTTTGGAACTAGGAGGATGTCACCAGTGACTAGCACAGTGCCACCTTCCTTAAATCTGTCTATCAGCCCTCCTCAGGGCATCCAAATGTGGCCCTCTCCTTAACTCCTTCCTCTGCTTCTCTTCTCCCAGCCCTGGGATCTGAGCTCTCTCTTTATCTGTGCACAGTATCTACTTAGGGAAGCCCCAGCACCTGCTGCAGTCAGGGCTGCAGCCCTGAGCTGAGTCTAGTAGAAATTTTGTAAACTAAAGATAGCATAAGATTATTATACACTGCAGGTGGAAATGTAAATTAGTCCACCCACAATGGAAAGCAGTCTGGAGATTTCTCAAAGAACTTAACACAGAACTACCATTTGATACAATTATCCCATTACTTAGTATATGCTCAAAAGAAAATAAATCATTCTACTAAAGCGACACATGCACTCCTATGTTCATGGCAGCACTATTCACAATAATAAAGACAAAATCAACCCAGGTGTCCGTCAATGGCACACTGTATAAATAAAATGTGGTACATATACACCATGGAATACTACACAGCCATAAAAAAGAATGAAATCATGTCCTTTACAGAAATGTGGATGGAGCTGGAGGCTGTAATCCTAAGCCAATTAATGCAGCATCAGAAAACCAAATGCTATGTATTCTTACTTACATGCGGGAGCTAAGCACTGAACACACATAGGCATCAGTATGGGAAACATAGACTCTGGACTACTTGAGGGTGGAGGGAGAGGGATGGGTTAAAAAACTACCTGCTCGGGGCGGTCTCTACAGCCTGTCTCGCCTGTCTCTCTCTGGATCGCTCCTTCTACTCCTCTTCTGCTCCTGGTAGGCCTTGTGCCCACCGAGTTACCTGCACTCAAGCCTCTGCCCAGAGAAGCACAGCCGCAGGGGCGCGTCCTGTCGCTCCGCACCGCCATTTACCCTCCCCTGAGCCAGAGTGCCTGGCTCAGGCCTCTCGGTTCCAGGAGACCTGGGACCCCGCACCTGCCTGCGCTACCCAGCGCTTCTGCCCTGGTGTGCGAAGCACCACACCCTCCTCTGCCCTGTGCTGGGCCTGGAGGCGCCCCTTTCAGATCTCAGCCGCCACCACAGCGGCTGCCGCACGCGGGAGGGCGTGACATAGGGATGGCTTTCCCAGCTGGCTGCCACGCAGGAGCTCTAGTTGCTTAGCTCGCCCCGTGGAGAAACCTGAAATCAAGGCATGACTTAACAGCTTATCTTGTAAGAGAAAAGCTCAACTCAAAGGCAGATTGCTAGACCGGACTTTGTTACAAGCAGGACTGCGATGATGCTTACAACACTGAAGTGAACTCCAGGCTAGGTACAGAAAGTGGCTTCTCTGCTTTCCCTCCCAAGTACAAGCGTATACACGTTGCAGACTTGAATCACTGAAGATGTAAGCCAGCTGTTACTCTCATATTGGGAGACACCCTGTGGACAACATGAAGACTGTCCCTTATCAAAGTCTTTAGTAAACAGGAAGGAGTCAAGGTTAAAGAACGTGTTTGATTACCCGGACTGCAGTGTTTTGGAAAATGAACCAAGGCCTGGGTTTTACTCTGGAAGTCTGCCCTGCCTGCTTCTGTAATCTGGTGCTTGCATCCAGATCTTGGCCTTTTATGGACACTGTATGTTACTCTTATGATTCTCTGCTCTTCTGTTAGTTCAGACCTGGCACCTTATTTCATTTCTGAGCCACTCTCTGCCATCCAGAAACTTAGTGGACCTATAGAACTCTATTGTTCTGCTAAACCTGTGACCATTCATATCTCAAGGTCGCATAATGTAAAACATAGAAGAGAAACATGGAATATATTAAGATTCATCAGGGGACTTTGACAATTTTTTTCTCTTAACTCCTCCCTTTTGGGTTACTACCAATGCATTTTCAACGATAGGTCAATGTTGTTGTAAGTGGCCCTGTAACAGTATCCACAGCAGTTCTTGGTGATTTTGGTTCACCCACGAAACATGTTATTACAGCAGAAGAAAAAAGTGCTGTTTTCATTGGCTGCAGTGAACCAGAGAGTAACCCCAAAGCTGAGGTGTGCTCTAAAATCCAGGGAAAGTGGCTGAAGCATTCCACAAAGAATTACTTAATCCTTCTATCGAGACATCTTCAAATTTTGAATGTATCCTTAGAGGACAAGAAATCATACAAATATGCGGCTTATAATCCTGTCACACATGAATTAAAAGTTGAACCCATTGGCCAAAAGCTCCTTGTGAGTCACCTTTCTTCAGATGATTTTGGCATTCTTCATCCTGCTTGTTCACAGGTATTAGTTGTTTTTTCACATATTCTTCTAACCTTGGAGTGTGTGGTTAGTGGGGTCTCAGCTCCTCAAGTGTGTTGACTAAAGGACAAGCAGGATATTGCCCCAGGAAGCAACTGGAGAAGGTTGTATTCTTATGTTGCCACAGATAGCACTGACCCAGTGGACTCTGGAAACTATTCCTGCATAGTGGGAAACAAGACTGGAGATGTGAAATATGTAACATACATGGTTAATGTGCTTGAATATGCTCCCATTTCTAAAGGACTACAGGATCAGATAGTGTCTCTGGTGCCACAGTACATGTTACCAGTCATATTCATGGAAACCCACCTGCCAACCGTACCTGGTTTTATATTGCACAGCCTATTCATCCTTCCCCATGACATCTAATTGCAAGAAATTGACTGAAAGTCAGTGGGGTTATTATGGAAGATACTGGGCTGTATCAGTGTTTAGCAGATAATAGGATTGGATTTATGCAGTCTACTGGAAGACTTGAAATTGAAAAAGACAATGGATTCAAACCAGTTATAATCATGGCACCAGCAAGTGCAAAGGTGATAGGTGGAGACTTTGTCATTCTGTCCTGCCATGCCACTGGGCTGCCAGTTTCGGTCATTCCTTGGTTATGACAGCTATGGGTTAATAGCCAGCCATTTTGCTTAAGTCCTTAGACCTAAGTCCCAAAAGTCACACTTATCAAGGTCTGCAATCTTGGACCTGAAGCCTGGCTACTTCCTCATGTCCCAAGTTGACTCAAACTCTCTCCATATTTTGGATGTGACTCAGAAACATGTGGGGAAACACATATGGGAAGCTCCAGATGGACACAGTACCACACAGGGAGAAGCATCTCTCATGGTTGTTCCTTTTGAAACAAATACAGAAGTGGAAACAGTCATACTTTCTGCTGCTACTCAGAATGATAAAAGAAATAAAAGGGATGGTTCAGAAACTGGATTGAGCTCATGTCCAGTTAAGGTACATCCCAGTGCAGTGGAATCAGCATCAGAGAAAAATGTTAATGGCATCGCTGTTCCTGTTGCCCACATCATACTGATCCCCTGACAGACCCACACACCAGATACGTACAAGCTGATGTGGAGGGCAGGTGGGAATGGTGGGCTATCCATTAATGGGTATTTTATGACATATCAAAAGCTGAACAATGGGGTTGGTTTAGTAGGAATTTAACATACAGTTCAAGTCCCAGGGAGTGAAAATGAGCTCCATTTAGCTGAACTAGGGCCATCTAGTCTTTACAAAGTCTTGCTGGTAGCAAGAAGTGGAGCAGGTGAAGGACAAACTGTCATGCTTACCTTCTGAACCAGCAAAGAAAAAAGAGCATTGACAAAAAACATCCAGGCATTCTCTCCACCCATGGGCATCCCTAAGTATCCTGTTGTTTCAGAAGCTGCAAACAATTTTGGAGTGGTACTTACAGATTCTTGAAGGCACAGCGAAGTTCCAGAGGCACCAGATGGCCTTGCTATCTCCAATGCATCAGAGACATTGGTCTATGTCACTTGAATTCTTCTGGAAAATTGGGTTTCTCCAATCACTGCCTTCAAAGTTAAATATAAAAGGATGAGGACCAGTGATTGACTAGTGGCAACTGAAGATATCCTTGCTTCCAAAATATCCATGGAAGTTCATAGTTTAGAAACGGGTTCAACATACAAATTGAAAGTCATTGCTATCCATCATTAGGAAGGGAGTTTTAGGAGTCCAGAGTCTTGTCCTTATCAGGTGGCTGGGTTCCCCAGTCATTTTTTCAACCATCCAGTAATGGAACTCACATTGCATACACAGAGGCTGTCAGTGTTACCCAGATGGTGCTAAAGTGGACATACATTCCATGAAGTAACAATAACACTTCCATTCTTTTGTATCTATTGCCGACCATCAGATAGTGACAATGACAGTGATTACAAGAGGGATGTAGTAGGAGACTCAAAGGAGTGGCACATGATTGGCCATCTGCTGTCAGAAACTTCCTATGGCATTAAAATGCAGTGCTTCAGTGAAGAAGAGTGAGTTTAGCAATGTGACGATCCGCAAGACTACAGTAAAACGTGTTCCTGGGGTTTCTGAGTATCCGAAAGGCTTGAGTATCCCTCTGAATTCCTCAGAAATGAAGGAAACGTGAGGCCTGCAACCAGCCCTGCCAGAAGCAGTGACATGTTATATCTGATCCTTGACCATATGCTGGGTGTCATGGTCCTTATTTTTGTGGCTTTTTATTGCAATGTGCCTGTGGAAGAATCACCAGTAGAATACCATACAGAAATATGACCCACTGGCATATCTCTACCAGGGATCAGATATTAATGGGCAGATGGTGGAATACACCACTGTCTCAGGAGCAAATGAGATAAATGGAAATGTTCATGGAGGCTTCCTGAGCCATGACAGTCAGCAGTGGCTGTTCCCACCTTCACCATAAGGTCCTCAATGGAATCAATGTAATTGTGAATGGGAGCTTAAATGGAGGACTTTACTCTGGGCACACCAACTCTCTAATCAGGACACGTGGATTTTTAACAGCCTCATTATCTAGTGAACGGTGGTGAAATGTACATAGTGGTACCTCAGATTGACCCTCTGGAATGTGTTAACTGTCAAAATTGTTGAAACAACAATAGCTGTTTCACCAAAACTAATAGCAATTTCAGCAGTATCCCTCTTCCTGTGGTCTCTAGGGTGGCACCTTGTCCTCAGTATGGTGTGGGAATCAGGCCCCTCAGTCAAATGAAGATCCCCATGTGCCTGGCTTCTGTGTCCCTGATTGTGGCCAGTTACCTCAGGAGAGCATCAAGAACAATGTGGAACCAATCTCTACTCAGCATACTTGCTGCCAGGATAATAGAAACAATGTCAGCTCTAATCACATAGAAGATCCAGAAGAGTTCATCAGAGGAGACAGTTGTGTCTCTTCAGAAATGAACAGTAACACTTTACATTGGAATCCTCTTATTTTGCCACCTATCTCAGAGGACTGTGCTGAAAAGACAACATGGCCTCCTCCTGGTGTTCCTTTGGGCAGTCACTCAGGGGTCCTCCAGCAGCCCCAGGAAACCAGAGGCTGTGCAAACAACCAGTAATGTTCTGACTTCAATCCTGTAACTAACTGCACAAAACAGGCCTGTGAATGAACTGTGTGAAGGACTTTAATTCAAATCAGAGAAAATCATTATTTATTTATAGTATAATGTCGTATGAATGTATCTTAAAATGTGTGGCCTTTTATATTATTTATGCCTTAAAAGTTTTCTTACCCATTTTTTTCCTCCCTGTCAGTAAGAAACAACCTTGTTTTGCATAGCTTTCAGTAACCTGGAGAGCAGAGGGATTATTTCATGTTTTCTAACAACCGTAGTGGCAGTTAGAACTCCTTTTGCAAAGGATCCCATCTCTTGGCTGCTTCAGCTCAGAGGAAATGCAGAGGCCAATTGAAGGTTGCCACCACTCAGGTTTTCAGATGGAAAATTGTCTTTTAATAGTGTATTATCAGACTTTCTGAGAACACTTTGAAGTCAACCACAGTTTTGACCCAGTGTTTATAATAGCAGACCTGGCTGATGAATTTTATAAGAATGCCTTCCACAAAAGTGGTAATGTGACCGGACGGCTTTCTCTCTATCTGCACGTGGGCACAAGTGATGTTCAGTCTTCTAGGCACTAGTCATAAGCGGTGTCATGGACATGGTAAGGTGTAAGGTGTCATTGAATGATTGCAGTATGCAGAAGAGGAACAAAGGCCAGAGAGACAAATAATGCCTTCATGTCCCACTGCTTTAAAATTACATTAATTTATAAAATGACCAGTATGGGGCTCTTTTTGACTGTTTCTAGGAGTAGGAACAAAATAGACTTTAAGTGGTGTCTTGAAAAGAAAGATACACATTTTCTGAAGAAAAAAAGGGGAGGGCTGTGGGAAGCTTGTCTTGGAGGGAGTTCTTCAGTCTGCTCCATGAGCCTAGGAGCGTGCACATGGTGTCACACTGCCAGAAACCAGCCATCCTCTCACTTCCAACAGGGGCAACAGCCTGAAGATGTGAGTGTCAGAATATATCTCCTTTGGAAGAAAAGCGTTTTCTTTTTTTTTTTTCTGAAGTTTCCTGCCATTTTTTTTCAGAATGTCATGCTTGTAAAATGGCACCTGAAGCATTGGTCAGCAGAGCTCCTGACCACTGCTGCCTCTGCATGACAAGGACATTTGCAGCTGCCTTTAGAAGGCTCTTCTCCACAGTAATAAATAATAATAATACATTTTTTTAAAACTACCTATTTAGTACTATGCTGACTACCAGGGTGACAGGATCTGTATTCAAACGTCAGCATCATGCAATACTCCCATGTAACAAATATGCACATGTACCCCCTGCATCTAAAATAAAACTTGAAATTTAAAAATATATATTGTATAAAATTATCTGCAAGTCACTCATGTGGAAAGCACTTTGGTTTATACTTCACTAGAATATATATATATATACACACATACACACACACACACACACACATACACATACTTCACAGATAAAAGAACAGTGCTTGGAAAATTAGCTTACAAATTGAAAAAATATATAAATGACTACTTTGAAATATATATATATATACACATATATATATGCAAATTTCATTTGAGAGTAGGTACACTTTTGGCTTCTGAGGTGAACATATTCTTGATGATAAATATTTGCCATAAATTCAGTTAAACATTAAAGTCAGGAATATCCATATTTACTTATCTCTATTTCTACCTAACTCTGTATTTCAAAAGTTGGGACTAACCCTCCCAGTTAGATTTTATCCTTTATCATTGAATGTATGTGTGGCTTGGAGACAGCTTTCACTGGTCAGGAAGTTTACAGTTACATCCCACATTCAGTGGACTAACAGCTCAGAGGTCCTCTCTCTGGTTACTGCTAAGGCAGTCCTTGGTCAGGTTTCCAGATCACAAGAGATGATTGTGAATTTATTTTTAAGTCTAGCTTCTAGGAATCACTCCCTGGAATAGAAGAATTTATTGTTCACCCAGTGTTCACTCAGAATTTGTGCTTTAGCTCTTCAGTCAGTAGGGCTAAAGGCTCTTTATTGATGAATCAGTGGTTAGCTTGGGGAATGCTTACAAATTTGACTATTTCCACCTTGATTGCTCTAGAGTAGGTGCAGTCTAACAGATCCGGAGCTCCAGAAATTAGGGACCCTAAGACATCTTTTCTTGGCTTTCTCTTTGCCTGGTTTTCTCTGGTAAACTTCTGACTGGCTGTCAGAAGTTTATTTGTTGCTACAAAGCATGCTACAGATTCCAAGCTTCTCTTTAATGTTCCTAACCAAGGTCTCCATTGTTTTTGACAATGCCCTTGGGAACGTACCTTTTCATGACCAATTCAAAATCAATCATTACTGTGAGGCACTGAGCAAAGCTCTCAGATTTTCTGGCCTGTCAGTCCTCCTAGATGAATCTCTGCATCACTGCAAAGGAGTTGACAGTGGCTTCTCTAGCACTCACACACACTGAACAAGTCTGTGCTGGGGTAGGTAGGGGGATGGTGTCCCCCAGTGTTTTGTCTTATCCTTTGAGGGATGGAAGATACAACCAGTGGGAAACTTGGGCATAGCAACCCTAGACCTGCTGTTCTGGGGTGGAGATTCTACCCTATCAGTGGAGGTTGTATGTGCATTATCTCATCCAGTCTTCACAATTATAAGAGAAATATATTTCTCTCACAAGCTTATAAGAACAGCCAATTAACCTGAAGTTTAAATTATTGGCAATATTTAGGCCAGGCATGGTCTCTCATGCCTATATTTCCAGTACTTTGAAAGGCTGAGGTGGGAGGATCACTTTCTCTCATAATTGTGAGGACAGAATAAGATAATGCACTTAAAATTTGATTATCCACTGCCTGTATCTAGTATTCCTTCTATTAATTCTTGTCATTTTTTATGAATGAATTTTCATATTTTCATGAATTATTCTTAAACATTAAGAACTATTCTTATGAAGGTGCAATCATAAAGTATTTCATATTGAAGAACACATTTTAAGACACAGATTATTCTTATAATGAAAGAGAATGAAACACAAATAATTTAAACTTCGGTTTAATTGGCTGTATTTAAGCCTGGCATGGTGGCTTGTGCCTATAGTCCTAGCAATTTTTGAGGTTAAAGTAAGAGGATCTTTTGAGCCCAGGAGTTTGAGACAATACTGGGCAACAGATTGAGACTCTGTCTCTCCAAAAAAAAAAAAAAAAAAAAATTACTCAGGCATGATGGTGCAGCCTGTAGCCAGCTATTTGGGAGGCTGAGGTTGGAGGATTGCTTGATCTGGGGAGGTTGAGGCTGCAGTGAGCTGTGATCTCACCATTGCACTCCAACCTGGGAGAAAGAGTGAGAGCCTTTCTCAAAAATAGAACAAAACAAAACAATAACAAAAAACTGGCCTTATTTATCCACTCTTCCTTATTGCTCTAACAGTAGTACTCTAATATACAATGAGATTCTATACAAGATGAAGATGGTTAAAAGAGTGTAATACTATTAAAATATAAATGACTACAGAATTGTATGTTTGCATTAATCCTATCATTGAAATAACCCATTATGCAACCCATCTGTCATTACACTTTTGGATTAGACCTACTGCTTATAGATGGCGTCAGCCTTTTTTAGACTTTGCTTTCAGCAATCCTCACTAAAGGAGGCATTACTGGATTGCTTTAAATAAATTCAAAAACTACATGTCAAAAACTTTGGATGTATTTGTTATGTGCCATATTGCCAGTAATTAAATTAAATGCTAGAAAATACACCATGAAATATGATATTTGATATACAGTTGGACCTCCATGTGATAGGGTTCTGCACCCATGGATTCAACTCACCATGGATGAAAAATATTCAGGAAAAAAAATATCGGATGGTTTCATTGGTACTCAACATGTGCAGATTTTTTTTTTTTTTTGCTTGTCATTATTCCCTAAATAATACAGTGTAACAACTATTTACATACCATTTACATTGCATTAAGTATTTTAAGTAATCTAGAGATAATTAAAGTACATTGGAGGATGTGCTTAGGCTACATACAAATACTTGGCCATTTTATGTAAGGACATTTGAGGCTTATTAGCATCCAAGAATTTTGGTATCTGTGGGGAGTTCTGGAACCAATTCTCAATTGATACTTAAGGAAAGGCTTCATATACAATTAATATGATAAAAAATATAGGTATTTCTGCTAATAAAGATATTTTAATGCACGTGTATTTTTAAAATTTCAAAGAACTAAATAAATTTGGAATTGTATTAAAATGTAGTGAGGCTTCTGAGTATTCTGTATTTTCTGAAGCAAAAAGTGAGTCTTACTTTCTATTCTGATAATGACATGTTTCCAGGTAACTGTGTCTGTAGGATGCCATCAGTGAAATTACTAAAACCTTACAGATTTTCAGTCTTTTTATCTGTATCATTTCCATTCTGTTAAGATCTGTGTCCATCAATAGTTTGCCTGAGCTAAAGAAAATTTGCTGAGCCTATCGATTTGATAAGCAGTCCAATTTACAACTTTATTAAATAATATTTCTCAATATCCCTATTGATTTTAGTTGCATTCAGTAGCCAAAATCAACAGAAATACAGGAATAAATTTGGTAGCCTTTTAAACAGTAGTTTCATGTGTTTTTATCAATTATTTTGTGCATTTATTTTTTTATTCAAACAGACAATTATTGAATATCAGTTATATCTTAAGCATTGTGTACTTTATTGGAATATACCTGTGTGTGGTACAAACACAATTCTTTTCATGTAATTTGAAAACCAGAAAAGAAGCCCAATATTACATTGTGAGTTTTACAAAGAAAAGTATAAGATTTTCTGAGTCTATACAACAAATAACCTAATCTAGTCCAGGAGCTAAAGAAAGAATTCCCTAAAGAAATGTTGAAACTTACACTTGATGAAATGGGACTTAGCAGGTATGGAACAGAGAAAAGAAAATAACAGGTTGGGGGAAGAAACCTGTGCTCTTGCATTAGCCCATCAGTTTGCATAAACACACTCAGGTATTTATTTACCTGGGCTGGCTTAGAGATCAAGGGAAAAGAAAAGACACTGCATAAAAGAAAAGACATGCACAGTATTCTAAGAGAGAGTATTTTTATTCAAAGAAAATCAAACAAATGTATACTTCTACACTTTTAAAAATGGTATAGAAAATGTTTCATAGAAATAGATAAAGAAAATCAAGTAGTCAGTAGGTTAGCATTCTCAGAAGCTGGTGTTTCTGAAACCTTTAGTCAAGTTACTGACTTATCCCTGATTCTGTGAGTCCAAAGCAAAGGAAAGGTATAAGAGGGTAAGGGAAAGAACCTGACAGGTTACAAATGAGAAAATTGTTGGCCACATTAATCATGCCACATTCATAATCTAGAAACACCCCCATCTGGCCTAGAGGCCTTTCTGTATCCTGAGGTAACAGTGGTGATTCAGGGTCCATCAAGACAGAGAAAACATATAGTAATGTGAATAGGGAAAGTTAATATAAAGAATGATTAATTATAACAGCATTTGAGCAAGGAAATATTGTCTAGTAGAATGTAAGGAGAAGTCTAAATAATATGTGATGAGCACATATAAGGAATTGCCATTGTTTCCAGGGGGAAGTTGGAGTAGCCAATGAATATTCCCCTTACCCCTCAGCCTCACTGAATGTTTAGAAGTCGCTGTGCTGTTGCTCTTGAAAAACTTGCTTTAAATCCACACTTCAGAGCTCCCCAGAGACTTGCCTTCTGGGCCACTGGTGAAGCTGTTTATGAAGAAATGTCATGCCAGACGGGCTCCACTGCAAATATGGAAAAGGGCAGTATCAGGAGAAGCTCGTGGCTGCTGAGTTCTCGTGGGCCCCAGTGAACTTCAGGAAGTGGGTGCTACAGCAGCAGCCTGAACTACACAATCTGGGCATTGGTGTATCCCTGTATACCCTCCGGGCCAGACACTGGAGGTGTCATTTCCAAAGCAGATTGGAAGCGCTTTTTTGGACTTTGTCTCCAAAGCTTTCTATTCACAAAGATTGACATCATAACACATGGCAAAGGAAAAGTATTTGAAGGATCCAGATCTATTTATGTAAACAATCAAGAGTGAGTTTGTAGTGGATAACCCAAAGTTGGATAAACGGTGCATCACAAAATATATTTATTCATTTTCTACTGTTGTACATTTGGAATGATTTTTGTATTTTGATTTTTGTGAACATGTCTCCTAATGCAAATACTTAATAGATTTTCTTTCCTGACAGTATCTTGTGATAGGTGGAATGTCTGGATTATACAATTTGTGGATCATCAATTCTACTGGGCAATGCCACAGCGATTCAAACTACTTTCATTTATTTATGTTTTCACTGACAAGGTAGTCATGTTATACAAAATAATAGAAGTATGGATGATTGTGGCAAGTTAAAGAAATGCAAAGAACTCACCCTTACTAGAACCCAAGGCATTTGTGGGAGGAACAATTCGTACATTGAGCACCAAATACATCAATTACGTTTTGGAAGACATTGAGAGGAGTGTAACTAATTTCTTGTAGTTTATCAAAATCCCATAATGAGGTTAAGCAGGTAGGAATATAGGCACATTTGCATTTCATCAAGCATTCTGGCCTAGATGTAACCAAAGGACATCAAGCCAGCAAGAGGACAGAACTAATATTCTCTTGTGTGTATGAGACAGGATCTCACTCTGTCCCCCAGGTGAGAGTCAGTGGCACAATCCCGGCTCAATGCAAACTCTGCCTCCTGGACTCAGGAAATTGTCCACCCTGAGATTCCCCAGTAGCTGAGATTACAGGCGTGCACCATCATGCCTGTCTAATTTTTCTATTTTTTGTGGAGATGGAGTCTCACCATGTTGCCTAAGCTGACCTCGAACTTCTCAGCTTGACTGGTCAAACCACCTAAGCGTCCAAAAGTGCTGGGATTACAGGCATGAGCCACCATGCCACGTCCCGAAATATTTTCTCATGATAACTACTGTCACATAGACTTTACTATCAGAAAAGATAAGACTACCCTCATCCTTTGGGTTTTAGCTTAGGTATTGTTTCTTTTAGGAAGACTTTTAGGATGACTGTCCCTTCCTTTCCATCAACTAGACCATGAGCTCCTTAAGGACTTAGTCTTGTTTTGTTTTTTTTAACTTTTTTTTTTTACTTTAATTTTCGGGATACATATGCAGAATGTGCAGGTTTGTTACTATTTTGGCTCCAATCGCTAGCAGTAAGGAGAGTTCACAGTAGGCACTCATTTTGTGAGTGATCAGAATAGTGCACACATGAGACCCTCTGAGTCATTCTGTGCTTTGAAAAGAAGAGTTGCACTGCACGCTAGGATTTCCACAATGCCTTTGTTACGGGGTTTGGCTGAGCATGCTCACAGGCTTTTTGTCATGTCATTGATAGAGAGTTGGACAGTATGGTAGATGTGGGACCGTGTGCATATTGTTATTCAAAAAAAATGAACTACTTGAAAGATTTGAGAAATTTCAATCAATTCTGCCAGCATGCAATAAGCATCCCCCAAAAATATTGTATGTAATTTGGTGGCTTAGGAACATACTTTGGCAACATATGTCATGTCACTGAAAGGAAAACAGGTTTCAGAGACTGCCTGGCTTCAAACCCTAGCTCTCCTACTTCATTAGAGTATGCCTATGGGCAAATTATTAAAGTTTCCTGTTCTTACCTTTCTCTCTTACCTATCCTGCATGGGAACACAGTTGTAGTAAAATAGATAATAACTTTTTCAGCTACTAACGATACAATTTGCAACTATTTTCTATTCTTTTATATGCGTCTCATAAGTTGCTTATTGTTTATTTCTGTCTAATTCAGGGCAGTCTACAAAATATAGAATTGAATTTTTACTGAGAAGTGAGAATGCTAGAAAGTCTTTCTTCTCTACACTTAGCTAGATAATATGCAACATTTTAAGAAGTGTTTGAAGCAGTTTTCAAAGAAAAACATTTCTGGAAAAGTCTGTACGTAAGTATCTATGATTACTTTTTCTTAACTTTATTGGATGTATTTTTTGAAACATAATGCTGATCAAATGACACTTCAGAAAACATACTAATTTGCAATGCCATGGACTGATTAAAAAGACAGCCACTTCATCTTTTCCTAGGATAATCTGGCTTTTATAAATTTTATAATTTTTAAATATCTATTAATATATAAATGGTGATTTTTATATAGATTTTTAGTTTTTCAACTTCTAGCAAGGTTTGTAATTTTCAGTTTATAGAAATGACCTAAATCCCCAAACATTAGATAATTTATGAATTTATTAAATCATGGTAAATGACAACAAAATCTATTAGTATGGTAACTGTGTTAAAAATAACTTTCATGCACTGTTAAAGGTAATTATGCACATCATTATTGTGCATTATTGTGTAAATAGCAGCCACGTGCCATGGCTCATGCCTGTAATACCCACACTTTGGGAGGCTGAGATAGGTGGATCACCTGATGTCAGGAGTTCGAGACCAGCCTGGCCAACTTGCTGAACCTTATCTCGACTAAAAATACCCAAATTAGCCGGTCATCGTGGCAGCCACCTGTAATCCCAGCTACTCGGGAAGGTGAGGCAGGAGAATCACTTGAACCTGGGAGACACAGGTTGCAGTGAGCCAAGATCATGCCATTGAACTCCAGCCTGGGTGACAGAGGGAGACAGCATCTAAAAGAAAAGCAATAATAATTATTATTATTGTGTAAATAATTATATAATTTTAAAAATATGAATACATAACATTGTTATAGATATTTATGTACATATATATGTAAAGTATCAGTTTTAAAATTATTGAAAAAGGTGGATGAACAGATTTTATTTTCATATAACACAGTCATTATGAAATAGTCATAAAATATTAAAAATAAGAAAAACAGGCTGAAACAACTAATTCTATCAACCATTATATATACAATCATGTGAAACACAATTGAGTTCCTTGCTCTACTTTTTTAAACAAGAGAGTTACACAGTACAGATATGTTGGTAATCCGAGTTAATGTTTTATCTTTGAACATATTCAGATAAATAACGATTAGGCACATAAGCAATTATAATTTTAAAAGAGAATGACAAACAAAATTTTAAAGTTAGCATGTGGCCCGGTGCAGTGACTCACGCTTGTAATCCCAGCACTTTGGGAGGCAGAGGTGGGCAGATCACCTGAGGTCAGGAGTTCAAGATCAGCCTGAGCAACATGGTGAAACCCCGTCTCTACTAAAAATACAAAAATTAGCTGGCCTTAGTGGGGGGTGCCTGTAATCCCAGCTACTTGGGAGGCTGAGGCAGGAGAATCACTTGAAGTCGAGAGGCAGAGGTTGCAGTGAGCCGAGACTGAGCTATTCCACTCCAGCCTGGGCTACAGAGCGAAATACCATCTCAAAAAAAGCAAAAAACAAAAAACAATTAGCATGTGATAATATTTAACGAAATAATTGTTATAGTTAAAATATTTATTTGAATAACCTGTGTTAAGTCAACTTTCTTGCCTCTCATTCCAATTTGTCTCTTGAGCTTTGGGCCCCCAAGTGTGGTTTTCAATACTTTATAAACCTAATCAGCCAATTTATCCCTTTCTGTGCAATCTAATCAATCTCAGGAAGTGGGTGTGGCCTTTCATGGTCCCATACAGTTTAAAAGGATGCTTGTCCAGAGATTTCTCTCTCCTTCAGGAAGGACCCACCGGATTTGTGGCTGCTGGGCTTTGGCGCACCAGGAGTTACTTGTAGTCTGGATATCTACAGAGCTTCTAGACTGAGACCATTCATAGTAGCCTTGTGAGTATAAAATTTGCAGTAAATCCGTTAGGAAATAGTCAAAACAATCATTAGGAAATAGTCAAAATAGTAAATAGAAGAAAGACAGGCTGATACAACTAATTATATCAACCATCATATATACAATTATGTGAAACACAATTGTGTTCCTTGCTATGTTTTTTTAAACAAGAGAGTTACACAGTATAGATGTGCTGGTAATCCCAGTTAATGTTTTATTGTTGAACATGTTCAGATACATAACGGCTAGGCACTTAAGCAATTATAATTTTAAAAGAGAGTGAGAAACAAAATTGTAAAATTAGCATGTGGCCCAGTGCAGTGGCTCACACATGTAATCCCAGCACTTTGGGGGGCCAAGGTGGGCAGATCACCTGAGGTTAGGAGTTCAAGATCAGTCTGAGAAACATGGTGAATCCCCGTCTCTACTAAAAGTACAAAAATTAGCTGGGCTTAGTGGTGTGTGCCTGTAATCCCAGCTACTTGGGAGGCTGAGGCAGGAGAATTGCTTGAACTCGAGAGGCAGAGGTTGCAGTGAGCCAATACCAAGCCATTGCACTGCAGCCTGGATGACAGAGTGAGATACCGTCTCAAAAAAAAAAAAAAAAAAAAAAAAAATAGCATGTGATAATGTTTAATGAAATAATTCTTGTACTTAAAATATTTCTTTGATTAACCTGTGTTAAGTCAACTTTCTTACATCTCATTCCAAACTTGTCTGTTGAGCTTTGAGCCCCCAAGTGTGGTTTTCAATACTTTATAAACCTAATCAGCCAATTTACCCCTTTCTGCGAAATCTAATCAATCTCAGAAAGTGGGTGTGGTCTTTCCTCGGCCCATACCCTTTAAAAGGATGCTTGTCCAGAGACTTCTCTCTCCTTCAGTGAGGACCCACCGGATTTGTGGCTGCTGGGCTTTGGAGCACCAGGAGTTACTTCTAATCTGGATATCTACTGAGCTTCTAGGCTGAGACCATTCATAGTAGCCTTGTGAGTATAAAATTTGCAGTAAACTCATCATGCTCACTTTTTCTCTTAAAAATACTTTAAATTTACCTGGCAGCATGCTTGGTTCTTTTCTAAGCAAACAGGTAACTGTCTTAGTGATTTTACAGAAAATCAATATAAAGTATCTTCAGTTTGTAACATCTGGTTTGTGTTGCCTTGCTATTTGATTCTTCTTATGTGACTATTTTCTGTATTGTTAGTTTTTAAGTGTGAAAAGATATATTTCGATAGTTTCATGCAACGATAGAACCCATAAAATAGATAAAATGTTCACTAGAATGTGGGCATGTAGTAATGGTTATAATGTACACCAAAGTCAATGTTAAAATGTTGAATTACTTTGAACATTCTTGTTGCAAAGG
Source organism: Papio anubis (assembly GCF_008728515.1). Lineage (NCBI taxonomy): Eukaryota > Metazoa > Chordata > Mammalia > Primates > Cercopithecidae > Papio > Papio anubis. Next base: position 44,478,713 of record NC_044987.1, on the reverse strand, counting down.
TCTTATTTTATGCCTTCCTTCAAAATTTGCAGTTTGTAGACTAGATTTGAAAGTCGCTGAAAATAGTTTTGACCACAGGCGCTGATGGTTCATGTTTGCAGCCTAGCACTTGAGAGGCCAAGGCAGGCAGATCATTGGAGGTCTAGAGTTAGAAACTAGCTGGCAAACATGGCGAAACCATGTTTTTACTTAAAATACAAAAAAATTATCCTAGCATTGTGGTGGGTGACTGTAATACCAGCTACTTGGGAGGCTGTGGCAGGAGAATTGCTTGAACCTGGGAGGCGGAGGTTGCAGTAAGCTAGATCAGCGCCACTGCACTCCAGCGCCCGTGAGTGAGACACCCCAAACAAATGTAAACCAAAAAGGAGGGGAGAGGAAGGAAGGAAGGAAGGAGGGAGGGAGGGAGGGAGGGAGAGAGAGAGGAGAGAGAGAGAGAGAGAGAGAGAGAGAGAGAGAGAGAGAAAGAAAGAAAGAAAGAAAGAAAGAAAGAAAGAAAGAAAGAAAGAAAGAAAGAAAGAAAGAAGGCAGGCAGGAAGGAAGGAAAGGAAAGAAAGAAAGAAAATAGATGTAACCCTCTGACAAGGGCTCCCAAGAGGCTGCAACTCCCAAGTCACTAAGAGGAGAGATGAATTTGTGGCCATGCTTCCATTAACTGCATTTCCAGATTTTCTAGTGTAGAGTGGAAAACCTAATACATGTCTTCACTTTTATTGTTATTTTAGAAGATAATTAATTGTTGATTAATTCTTGTAAATTATTATAGTTTAAATATTCGTTATTTCAGAATGTGACAGTGTTTTCTCTAATCATCTGAATTGACTATGGGAAAAAATTTTCTAAATTAAAAATAATAGATATTACATACAATTAATGTTTTGAAAGGAAGAGTTTTGATATTAAAGTTAAAAGGATAAATTTAATTATTGATAATTTTAGGAGTTGATAGTCCATTCTGATTAATCAATCTTAGATAAAACCTACTTCATTTATAATTGTGTGAGCAAACTTCATAGGTGAGTTTGGAGGCAGGGAGTACAGAATAATAGCAGAGATACTAAGTGTCTTTCATATATTATCATCATGGAATCGTTGAGAGAGAATGACAGAGACAGAACGAGATTAAGAATGTGCTTAAGAATGAGATTAAGAAATAAGAATCAGCTTATATAAGTGACTGAGAAATCATCTCAGCTTTTACCGTCTACCCAGGCTTTAAGCTTGCTAAGTAACTGGGAATGATTGAGAGCATGGCTTGTTTAACAAAAATACCATGAGGGCTCTCATCTCATTTTCTCATTTGAATCACAGTGGTTGTTCATATCCATAAGTTTCATACCTGTGGATTCAACTAATCTCAGAAAAAAATATTTACAGGAGGAAAAAAGCAGCTGCACTGAACAACATATACTTTTTTTTTTTTTTTTTTTGGTGAGACAGAGTGTCACTCTATTACCCATGCTGGAGTGCAGTGGCATCATCTGGGCTCACTACAACTTCTACCTCCTGGGTTCAGGCAATTCTCCTGCGTCAGCCTCCTGAATAGCTGGGACTACAGGCATGTGCCACCACGCCCGGCTAATTTGTTGCATTTTTAGTATAAACGGGGTATCACCATGTTAGCCAGGATGGTCTGGGTCTCCTGACCTCATGATCTTCCCACCTTGGCCTTCCGAAGTGCTGGGATTACAGGCATGAGCAACCGCGCCCTGCCAAACATGTACATATTTTTAACAATCTTCTTTCTGTTCCTAAACAGTATGGCATTACAAGCATTTATACAGCATTTACATTGTATTAGGCATTCAAAGTAATCTAGACATAAAGTATTCAGGAGGATAGGTTTAGGTTACATACAAATCCCACATCATTTACTAATAAGAGCCTGGAACATCTTAGGATCTTGGTATATCAGGGAGTCCTGGACCCAATCTTCAACGGCTATTGAGGGAAAACTTTATAAATCCAGCACGTTTGCATTTACTATGTCTCAGTTTATACTGGAGCTAACTTATTAGACATATTGGACAGACTCAAGTAGACAAGGAAAATTGTCCACTGGCTTTTTTTTTTTTTTCCTTTTCATCGGGGCAAATAAAAATAAGAGAAAGAAATTCTCACTTTTTTTTTAAAATTTCAGCGATATGGATTCAGACACCCTGCAAGCCTTCCAGAATGAGCTCATTTGCTCCATTTGCATGAACTACTTCATAGACCCGGTCACCATTGACTGTGGGCACAGCTTTTGCAGGCCCTGCCTCTACTTGTGTTGGGAAGAAGGCAGAGCACCTATGCGCTGCCCTGAGTGCAGAGAAATCTCAGCGAAGTCCGACTTCAACACCAATGTTACACTCAAAAGCCTGGCTTCCCTAGCCAGACAGACCAGACTTCAGAACATCAACAACTCACACAGTATCTGTGTGCTCCATGAGGAGACTAAGGAGCTCTACTGTGAGGTTGACAAGCAATTGCTCTGTGGGCCCTGCACTGAGTCACCAGAGCACATGGCTCACAGCCACAGTCCAATAGGATGGGCTGCTGAGGAATGCAGGGTATGTGATGCCTCTAAGGCAGTTCAATATGTATAGAGTCCCAAATAAGAATGATGAGGGCCTATGACAATGATGGTGATGAGAATGCAGATGGTGGAGGTGGTGGTAATTATTCCATGCCAATCATAACACACATAAATGTGTCCTTTCAATGTTACTTTGACTAATTTGCTCTAATCATAGCTGTGTTGAGACTTCACTAAAGGAGGTTTCCTTAGAAACATTGTTCGAACATATAGAATGGAGCTGTGGAACAGGTGACCAGCACCAAGAACACTTTTCAAAGTCATGTTATATAAAAGCCAGTTTCTCAGAAAATTGATGATATTATCTGAAGGGTCCCTTAAAACTCTCTATTATATTTCTATGACTTTTCACATCCAAATTATTTGAGGCTTAAAATCTGTTTAACATGGTAAAATCGAGAGCCACTCCTCTAGCAGATTTATGTTTCTTTCCAATTACAGCCTTTTATTTAATTGATAAGGGAATGAAATCTAGTATACTGTCTTCATTATTGCTAAGCTTCTTGCTTCTTTTGCAGGAGAAACTTATAAAGGAAATGGACTATTTATGGAAAATCAATCAAGAGACACAAAATAATCTAAATCAGGAAACTAGCAAATTTCGTTCCTTAGTGGTAAGAATGAAAGTATTTTCTTTATTTTTATGCAAATAAACACAATGTTGGCTTATACATTTTAGCTAAATTCCAACTACCAGTTAAAAGATAGTGATTTCATCCCAAGAAAATATAGTGATTTCAATTGATATAATAGGAATCGCAAAGAGAGCAGCCCACACAAGCTAGCCAAATTAATTCTAGTATATTGGATAAATAGCATGATATGTATTGTAGTCAAATTTGAAGGTTGGTATAACCTTTTCACACACTGGAGATGAGACAACATTTCACTGAGACTGGGTGTGAGGAAGAGGACAGAAATAGAAGAGTATATAGAGTTAAAATATAGTAAAAGTAAAAAAGAAAAAAAGCATAATATGTTGTATGGCTAAATGTTCTTTAACATTTAGGCGAATCAGATATGGAAAAATCCTAAAAGAGAAATAAACAGAGGAAATAATTGACTCAGTAAGAACTGTAAAGAAGCATCACAGTGACAGAAACCAGGAGTCTTTATATAAGTTTTGATTTAAAAAAGGAGAGAGAATAGGAATATTGAAAAAGATGGACAGAAAAAAAAACACCAAATATTCAAGACTCTTTGCAAGAGTGAAGCAGAAAGTTTACAAATTGCTTGATTACACCCAGCATATAATTATTTGAACTTTTCTATTGAGAGTGAGAATATGTAATTCTTTTAACCAAACATCTCTGCAGGACTATGTCTCTTTAAGGAAGGTGATAACCACTATTCAATATCAAAAGATGCATATATTTCTCGATGAGGAGGAGCAACTGCATCAGCAGGCACTGGAAAGAGAA